>NW_011494828.1:1130707-1139919 GCF_000754665.1 Bison bison bison
TTTGAAGAGATCGCTAGTCTTTCCCATTCTATTGTTTTCCTCTATTTCTTTGCATTGATCATTGAGGAAGGCTTTCTTATCTCTCCTCGCTATTCTCTGGAACTCTGCATTCAAATGGGTATATCTTTCCTTTTCTCCTTTGCCTTTCTCTTCTCTTCTTTTCATAGCTATTTGTAAGGCCTCCTCAGACAACCATTTTGCCTTTTGCATTTTTACTGGTGGTTAGTATTTTACAAATCTGTCAGTAGCAGAACTTCCCTGGTGATCCAGGGGCTAAGATTTCAAGCTCCCAATGCAGGGGTCAAGGTTTGATCCCTCATCAGGAACTAGATCCCACATGCTGCAACTAATGGTTCAAATGCTGCACCTAAAGATCCCTCATGCCACAACTAAGACCCGGTGCCACCAAATAAATAAATAAATATTTTAAAAAATCTATTAAGAGCAATTAAGGAAAACATCCAGCACTCTATGTACTCTAGATAAAACACCTAAACTTCCCCATCACTATTCGCAGGATAAACAGAAAGAACCACGGATTGTGCGTGATCCTAGCAAGACTCCTGATCCTCCTATTGCTCAACATTCACAGCTTCAACTAATTGCCATGAGACCTTCAGGACTAATCACACAATGCCCTTTATGCCTCACCACTTCAAGAAGTCCAGAGCTTGTAGGTCATTCCTCAATGCCCAGATAGTAATCCCTGTCTCCATGGGCAATGAGACAATTCTCCATATGCCTCAGCACCACTTATTCCCCTTCCCTGCTTTATTTTTCTGCACAGTACTTGCTACCACCTGCTATTTAACTGTCTGTATTCTGACTCTTAAATATAAGTTCTGTGAGTACAGAGATTTTTTTTTGTCTGTTTTGTTTATCGCTGTAACTCCAGAACCTAGAATAGTCCCTGGTTACTGGTAGAGCTCAATGAATATGTGCAGAATAAATGGATAGATACTTGTTAATTCAGTCAACAAATATTTGCTGCTGCTGCTGCTGCTAAGTCACTTTAGTCGTGTCCGACTCTGTGCAACCCCATAGACGGCAGCCCACCAGGCTCCCCAGTCCCTGGGATTCTCCAGGCAAGAACACTGGAGTGGAGCACCTATAATACATCCCTAGGATTCATTAGTGAACAAAAAAGGCATGGTCCCAATCCTGAGGAAGCTTACAGTTTGGGGGAAAGATGACATTAAACAAATACCTCATAATTATTCATAATTATGAGAAATGCTCTGAAGGACAGGATATGTAAAAGGGAGAACTAATCTAGTGGGATATGAATGAGGATTCCAAGCTAGAACCTGAAGAAATATATTTAAGCAAAGACTAAAGAAAAGGTAGGAATCAGGTGAGCAAATTTGGAGGAGAAAATGGCAACCCACTCCAGTATTCTTGCCTGGAGAACCCCATGGACAGAGGAGCCTGGTGGGCTACGGTCCATAGGGTCGCAAAGAGTTGGACACAACTGAGCACACCACTACCACCAGGTGAGCAAATTAGAGCAAATGAAGATTCCAGATAAAAAGACTGTGCCAAGACCCTAAAACAGAACATAGCTGCTTGTTTAGCAGCTTTGTTAAGAAAAAATTATATGTAACAAATTACATGTATTTAAAGTATACAATAGGTTATGTTTTGATTAAGTTTTACATAAGTTTTAACAAACATACGTGAAACCATCATCACAATTAAGATAATGAACATATCCATCTCTACCTTGGCACATAATAATCTGTATTTACTTAACTAATATTTATTGGTACCTAACCATGCGTCAGGCCCTGAATAAACATTGGTATATGATCCCAGCCCTTCGGTATTTAAAGATCAATACATATCTAGCTCAAGGAAGCAAAAGAAAGCCAGTGTAACAATGGAAAAGTAGGCAGAGCCATACTTTAAAGAATATGTAACATATATGTGGCTAACCATCATAATACATAGTTATTTAAGCTTCTTGACACTCTGCATTTAAGGTGATATTTATAAACCAAAAATTTCAATGAAGTTAGTTTTTTAAGTATCTTTTAGACATTACAGTTTGTATCTATTTAGTATGTCTAACTTTTAAAAAAATGTGTGCATCTGTCATTTTAAAATTTCAGGATGATAGAGTAATACTTAGTAAGTTTTCACTTATATATATTTTATTAAAAGACATTATAGATAGGTGGTGATGACCTTGGCTTCCCAGGTGGCACAGTGGTCAAGAATTCGACTGGCAATGCAGAAGATACAGGTTCAATTCCTAGGTCAGGAAAATCCCCTGGAGCAGGAAATGGCAACCCACTTCAGTATTCTTACCTGGAAAATCCCATGGACGGAGGAGCATGGTGGGCTACAATTCATGGGGTCACAAAGAGTTGGACCTGACTGAGCACGCACACACAAAGTTAAAAGGCCTCACAGACCGTGTTTTGTTTTTTATAAAAAGAGTAATGGGAGCAAGCAAGGCAGGGACTCAAACCATGCTAGACTTGAACGGGAAGCCATAAGAAGGTGTTAAGCAGGGCAGTGACCCAGTCACAACTGTTTTTTTCAGAAAGATCATGCTGGGCTTCCCTGGAGGCTCAGTGGTAAAGAATCTTCCTGTCAATGCAGAGGACATGGGTTCCATCCCTGGTCTGTGAAAAGCCCATATGCCATGGGGCAACTAAGCCTATGTGCTATAACTACTGAACCTGTGCTCTAGAGATTGGGAGCCGGAACTACTGAAGCTCGTGTGCCCTAGAGCCCATGCTCTGCAACAAGAGAAGCCACCGCAATGAGAAACCAGCACACCACAACTAGAGAGTAGCCCCTGCTCACAGCAACTAGAGAAAAAAGCCCATGGAGCAACAAAAACCCAGCATAGCCCCAAATAAATAATTTAGAAAAAAAAGAAAGAAAGATCATGCTGAGAGATATGTGAAGAAAAGGGAAATGAAAGTAAAGAGTAGCTTCTGGAGGAACCAGTTAAGCAAGTGCAATAATAGTCCTAGCAAGAGATGATGATAGTTTGACCAAGGGTAGTGGCAGCAGAAAGGATAAGTTTTAGACTGATTCAAGAGATTTAGGAAGCAGGACCATCAGGACAGAGTGGTAGATTAGATATGATGGGTAAGGAAAATGGAGGAGTCAAAGGTGAGTCTCAGTTTTCTGACTAAATAATTAGTTGGATGTGATGTCATTAGCAAGACAGCAGATTCCAGAGGAAGAAGATTTTGATAGAAACAGTGAGTTCAGTCTTGGACATAGTGAGTCTGATGATCTAAAGAGTGGACACACCCAGAAGGCGGTTAATTATACCAAGATTTGATAGAACAGATACAGACTACAAAGGTGATGAGAAACCTTACTAGGCAAAGAAAAGAAATAAAAGGCATTCAAACTGGGATGGAAGAAGTAAAACTACTAACTCTATTCACATATGGAATGGCCTTATATACAAGAAATCCTTAAAAAGAATTCATTTGAATCAGTTCTAATGAGGTGGATGAAACTGGAGCCTATTATACAGAGTGAAGTAAGCCAGAAGGAAAAACACCAATACAGTATACTAACGCATATATATGGAATTTAGAAAGATGATAACAATAACCCTGTGTATGAGACAGCAAAAGAGACACTGATGTATAGAACAGTCTTATGGACTCTGTGGGAGAGGGAGAGGGTGGGAAGATTTGGGAGAATGGCATTGAAACATGTAAAATATCATGTATGAAATGAGATGCCAGTCCAGGTTCGATGCACGATACTGGATGCTTGGGGCTAGTGCACTGGGATGACCCAGAGGGATGGTATGGGGAGGGAGGAGGGAGGAGGGTTCAGGATGGGGAGCACATGTATACCTGTGATGGATTCATTTTGATATTTGGCAAAACTAATACAATTATGTAAAGTTTAAAAAAAAAAAAAAAGAAATCCTGAGGGAGCTACACAAAAACTATTAGAGATAAACAATTTCAGCAAGGTTATAAGATCAATATACAAAAATCAATTGTACTAACATGCACTTGCAATGAACAAGGAAATTTTAGAAAAGCAGTCAAAGATATAAAACCTTACCATCACCCCAGAAAGTTTTCTCATGCCCCTCACCAGTCAATTCCCTCCAGAGGCAACCACTGTTCTCCTTTTTTTAACTATTGATTTCATGTCTTCAATTGTTTTCAAAGGAAATTTGAGTCTTCTTTCAGATGCTGAATCCACTCAACATCAACTCAGCTGTGTCTGACTCTTTGTGGCCCTATGGACTGTAGCCTGCCAGGCTCCTCTGTCCACGGAATTTTCCAGGCAAGAATACTGGAGTGGGTTGCCATTTCCCACTCCAGGGGATCTTCCTGACCTAAGGATAGAACTCGCACCTAATTATTGATTAGTTTTGCCTATTTTAGAACTTCCTATATTGATATCAAACAACATGCACTCTTTTGAATGAGGCTTTTCCACTTAGCATAATATTCTTGAGACATACTTATGTTGTTGAACATATCAGTAGTTTGCTCCTCTTTACTGCTGAGTAGTAGTCCACTGTACAAATGAAACAGTTTAGCCATCCTTCTGTTCAAGCATAACAGGGCTATTACAACTAAAGCTGCTATGGACATTCTTGTACATGGTTTTTTGTTGACAATTTTTGAAATGTGCTTTCATTTATTTTGAGTAAATACCTGAGTGGAATTTCTGATCATAGGGTAGGTGTATCTGTAGACCATTTTCCAAAGTGGTTATACCATTTTGACAGGGCTAGTTGCTCAGTCAAGTCTGACTCTTTGCGATTCCATGGATCATAGCCCACTGGGCTCCTCTGTCCATGGGATTCTCCAGGCAAGAATATTGGAGTGGTAGCCATTCCCTTCTCCAGGAGACATTCCCAACCCAGGGATCAAACCTGGGTCTCCTGCACTGCAGGCAGATTCTTTACCATTTGAGCCAGCAGGGAAGACCCTTATACCATTTTTATATTCCAAAAAAACAATGTATAAGACTTCTGATTGCTTCACATCCTTACCAATATTTGGCCTTTTAATTTTAGCCATTCTGGTGGGAATACAGTAATACTATCTCATTGTGGTTTTAATTTACATTTCCCTGATGACTAATAACGTTGATTGCTTTTTATTGTGCTTATAAGCCATTTGTATAGAATAGTCTTTTGTGATGTATTTGTTTGCATCTTTTGCCCATATTATATTGGGTTGCTTGTCTTATTACTAAATTGCAAGAGTTATTCATACATCTAGATATCAATCTTTGTTCAAATATATGTTTGGCAAATAGTATCCCAAGTGATAAGTATTTATTGACTGAATTGCTTACAGTTTTTAAGTAAGGTTACAGAACTTCTCTCTTTGAAATCATATAGATTTGGATTTAAATCTTGGCTCTACCTATAACTAGCTGTGGGAATTTGAGCACAGTATTTAACTTTGGGGGCATTTTTTCCCATCTGTAAAACAGAGATAACACTTACCTTTATGGGGTTGTTATGATGATTTAGACAACAGATTTTGACATATCTGGCATATAAAAGGTTTCCAATAAATGTTAGTTCTGTTCTTTTTTGATTTCAGTTCTATGATAATGCGGCAGTTGCTGCCTTAAATAGCTGAACTGCAATTCTTATGCTGTAAAACTCTATAAAAATTTGAATTTTCACAATGGTGAAAAGCACTGCAATAGTTGAAACCATAACGAATTAGGGCTCCTGGGAAGAGAGTAATATATCTTTCTTTTATTCAAATTCAGTAACATATTCAAAGTAAGGCTGAAACTAAAAGCAGTTAAATGAAATTCATCTGGAGGTAAAACTGAAAAGAAAAAGGTGAAAAATTCAAATTGTGTTGTGCTAACAGTCATCTGTTACAGCACATGGAAAATTTAAATGACAGGCTATTGCAAATACAATTGTACTAAATGCTGTCTATACCAGTCAGCTGTATTTCATCTCCAGCAGAAATTCACATAAAACAGGTTTAACCCAAAAGCCTTTTTATGGAATAATTTCAACATAATAAGACTTTAAACACAAGTTGTACTGATAATGTACTATAAATAAGTTAATTCAGCTCTAACAATTACCATAATTGTTGTTATACAGTATAGAACTAACTTTACTGTTTTGTGTTCTATTTATTGCTATAAAAAAATTCATGTTCTGAATCTAAATTCTGTCCCTTTGGTTTACTAGTCAAGTTAGTTAACTCTTCTAAATCCTGTTTCTTTCATTTATAAAATGGAGTTGGTAATATTATCTATCTTATGTCACTGCTATGAGGATTAAATAAGTTTATAAAGCCCTTAGCATGGAATACTTTTAGCATATAGTAAGCAATCAGGAGGAGAAGGGGACGACAGAGGATGAGATGGCTGGATGGCATCACTGACTCGATGGACATGAGTTTGAGTGAACTCCGGGAGTTGGTGATGGACAGGGAGGCCTGGCGTGCTGTGATTCATGGAGTCGCAAAGAGTCGGACATGACTGACCAACTGAACTGAACTGAACTGAAGCAATCAGTAAATACTAGTTATTTGTTATTGTTGTTACAAAGTATGTTAGTCTTTTTTTTTTAAGTTTCTGTGACCAGCCTGGGCTTCTCATTTTCCAATTTGTAAAGGTAACAGATATGATTATGATTCATCTGTCAAACTGACTAGAAAACAAAGGACAGATTATGTATTTTGCATTCTTCAGATAGCTTTCTTGGAGAGACCTACTCTCTAAAACAGATCCTTCATTTAAATTTTAACTTCTAATACTGTAAATATTGATAGATATGACCCACATAAGCAAATGCTCTTTGGGAGACCTCAGTAATTTTTAACAAAGAGGTCTTAAGATCAAAATGTTTGAGACTAATATAATGAACTGATTAGAAAATGTTAGTTGGAATTCTCCTGATTCAAAGTATATTACAGTCAAATTTCTGAGTAATGTATATTCCCTTTTTTTGGCTAGATTTAATTTGAGCAGTAATTAAGAACTGTACATATTCACTTTTCCCTATTGTAGTTATACTTACAGTAAGGTTACAAAAGCTAATTACAGCTTCAGGCCTAAGTTTTGTTTTGCTTGCCTTTTTTTTACTATGAACTAAAATTGCATTAATGTAATGCAGTATGCATAGTTACTTTATGCCTATAAGACCTTATAACTAGTGATTACAATTTTATGGTGATATGATTACTAAGAGAAAAAAAGTGCAAGTGTCAGTTGCTCAACTGTATCTGACTCTGCAACCCCATGGACTGTAGCCCACCAGGCTCCTCTGTCCATGGAATTTTTCAGGCAAGAATACTGGAGTATGATTATTAATAAATACAGCTTATTTGCAAGACACAAATCTTTCCAAACATACACAGTGGCCCATGAAAATGAACATATTGGGAAGCATGGCACTGAAATGAGCACTTCACCTCCCACTCCCACTTTGACCCCTATGCCACTGCCTTAAGCTAGTCACTTCTCTCACTTTTTTCTATTACAACAGCCTTCTATGTTCATTCTTTATTCTCACCAATCCATTCTCCACACTGAGGCGAGAATGATCTATCTCAAAATCGAATCTGGCCATGTCACTACCCTTGTTATTAAAAAGCTTGTATGGCTTCCCAATTATCTTCAGCAGAGGACATAAACAGCTCACAGGTTAAGTAAAAAATAAAGGTAAAGGACTGCCGCCCCCCGCCACACACTGGTGCTTGGGAAATATGATTTCACATTTAAAATATCGATATATAACTTTACTTTAAAAAATCCGAAAATTTGGCAACACTGGGTCCAAATTTCCACATAGAAAACTGTGCTGAAGCAGAAGAAAGGACACCTAGATAAGAAGGCACATGTGATTTGTGACTTCCAGTTTATTGTTGTTTAGTCGTTAAGTAGTGTCTGACTCTTTTTGCAACCCATGGACTGTAGCCTCCTCTTATACAGTTGGATTTTGAAAGAGGAGTAAAACAGTTCATTTTGTGGGGAAACAAATGTGAGAAGGACATTCCAAGCAGAAGGCACTAGATGTACAGCTTACAAGGTAAAAGAATGTGTGAAACAAAGTGGTGTATTTGAGAAATGATGAGCATCTATGGGATTTTCCAGGTATGAATACTGGAGTGGGTTACCATTTCCTCCTCCAGAGGATTTTCCCAACCCAGGGATCAAACCCAAGGCTCCTGCATTGACAACTGGATTCTTAACCACTGAACCACCTGGGAAGCCCAATTTTCAGTTTACCACAGTCCTTATCCAGGCCAATTTACTCAATTACCTTTCCCGCCTGACTCCCCATAAACAACTGAATTTGTGCCATCTGCTTTACAGGATATAGCCTAAACTCCTCAGAAAGATAGACCCTCAATGAATGACCTGAGTTTCTCTCAATTTCCATCTTTCTTATACTTTTCCTTCACACACATGCTACACTCATCATCTCTCAAATACACCACATTATCTCACATATTCTTTTACCTTGTAAGCTGTACATCTAGTGCCTTCTGCTTGGAATGTCCTTCTCACATTCATTTCCCCACAAAATGAACTGTTTTACTCCTCTTTCAAAATCCAACCATATAAGAAGGTGGAGAAGTACATATTCTCATATAAATGAGATTAATGCATATCGCACAGAGCCTGGCATATAGTAATCTCTCATTAAATGTCCTTACAACAATTCTAAGATGTACGTATTTTGACCCTATATTACAGACAGCATTTTGTTGTTCAGTTGCTCAGTTGTGTCCAACTCTTTGGGACCCCATGGACTGCAGCACGCCAGGCTTCTCTGTCCTTCATCATCCCCTGGAGCTTGCTCAAACTCACGTTCATTGAGTCAGGGAGGCCATCCAACCAGCTTGTCCTCTGTCATCACATCCCCTTCTCTTTCTGCCTTCAATTTTTCCTAGCATGAGGGTCTTTTCCAATGAGTCAGCTCATTATATCAGGTGGCCAACATTTTGGAGCTTCAGCATCAGTCCTTCCAATAAATGTTCAGAGTTGATTTCCTTTAGGATTGACTGGTTGGATCTCCTTGCTGTCTAAGGGACTCTCAAGAGGCTTCTCCAACACTACAGTTTAAAAGCATCATTTCTTTGGCGCTCAGTTTTCTTTACAGTCCAACTCTCACATCCAAACATGACTACTGGAAAAACCATAGCTTTGATTAGACGGACCTTTGTTGGCAAAGTAATGTCTCTGCTTTTTAATATGCTGTCTAGGTTGGTCAT
>NW_011494828.1:1140019-1145123 GCF_000754665.1 Bison bison bison
GGACCTTTGTTGGCAAAGTAATGTCTCTGCTTTTTAATATGCTGTCTAGGTTGGTCATAGCTTTTGTTCCAAGGAGCAAGCATCTTTTAATTTCATGGGTGCAGTCACTGTCCACAGTGATTTTGGAGCTGAAGAAAATAAAGTCTGTCACTATTACCATTGTTTCCCCATCTATTTGCCATGAAGTGATGGGACCAGATGCCATGATCTCCAATTTTTGAATGTTGAGTTTTAAGTCAGCTTTTTCACTCTCTTCTTTCACTTTCATCAAGAGGCTCTTTAGCTCCTCTTTGCTTTCTGCCATAAGGGTGGTGTCATCTGCATATCTGAGGTTATTGATATTTCGCCCGGCAATCTTGATTCTAGCTTGTGCTTCATCCAGCCCTGCATTTCACATGATGTACTCTGCATAGAAGTTAAATAGGCAGGGTGACAATATACAGCCTTGACATAATCCTTTCCCAATTTAAAACCAGTCCGTTGTTCCATGTCCTGTTCTAACTGTTGCTTCTTGACGTTCATACAGGTTTCTCAGGAGGCAGGTAAGGTGGTCTGGTATTTCCATCTCTTGAAGAATTTTTCAGTTTGTTGTGATCCACATAGTCAAAGGCTTTAGCATAGTCAATGAAACAGAAGTAGATGTTTTTCTGGAATTCTCTTGCTTTTTCTATAATCCAATGGAAGTTTGCAATTTGATCTCTGCTTCCCCTGCCTTTTCTAAATCCAGTTTGTACATCTGGAAGTTCTCAGTTTATGTACTGTTGAAGCCCAGCTTGAAGGATTTGGAGCATTACTTTGCTAGCGTGTAAGATGAGTGCAATTGTTTGGTAGTTTGAACATTCTTGGGCATTGCCATTCTTTGGGATTGGAATGAAAACTGACCTTTTGCAATCCTGTGGCCACTGCTGAGTTTTCCAAATTTGCTGGCATATTGAATGTAGCACATTAACAGCATCATCTTTTAGGATCTGAAATAGCTCAGGTGGAATTCTATCACCGCCACTAACGTTTTTCGTAGTGATGCTTGCTAAGGCCCACCTGACTTTGCACTGCAAGGTGTTGGGCTCTAGATCAGTGATCACACTATTGCGGTTATCTGGGTCATGAAGATCTTTTTGACCTTCAGGAGAAGGTCTTCTGAAGATCTCCTGAAGATCTCTTTTGTATAGTTCTTCTGTGTATTCTTGCCACCTCTTCTTAATCTCTTCTGCTTGTTAGGTCCATACCATTTCTGTCCTTTACTATGCTCATCTTTGCACGAAATGTTCCCTGGTATCTCTAATTTTCTTGAAGAGATCTCTAGTCTTTCCCATTCTACTGTTTTCCTCTATTTCTGTGCATTTTTCACTTAGGAAAGCTTTCTTATCTCTCCTTGCTATTCTTTGGAACTCTACATTCAGATAGGTATATCTTTCCTTTTCTCCTTTCAGTTCAGTTCAGTCACTCAGTTATGTCCGAGTCTTTTCGATCCCATGAACCACAGCACACCAGGCCTCCCTGTCCATCACCAACTCCCAGAGTCCACCCAAACCCATGTCCATTGTGTCAGTGATGCCATCCAAGCATCTCATCTTCTGTCATCCCCTTCTCCTCCTGCCCTCAATCTTTCCCAGCATCAAGGTCTTTTCAAATGAGTCAGCTCTCCGCATCAGGTGGCCAAAGTATTGCAGTTTCAGCTTTAATACCAGTCCCTCAATGAACACCCAGCACTGATCTCCTTTAGGATGGACTGGTTGGATCTCCTTGCAGTCCAAAGGACTCTCGAGAGTCCCCTCCAATGCCACAGTTCAAATGCATCAATTCTTCAGCGCTCAGCTTTCTTTATAGTCTAACTCTCACATCCATACATGACTACTGGAAAAACCATAGCCTTGACTAGATGGACCTTTGTTGGCAAAGTAATGTCTCTGCTTTTTAATATGCTGTCTAGGTTGGTCCTTTCTCCTTTGTTTTTGCATAAATAACTTAAGCAAGACCAAGGAGCTAATGACAGATTTGGAATTTCTCTTTTTTCACTATTGGTAGTATTTTATTATCCTATTGTTTTTTGTTTTTTTTTTTTTAATTGAAATACAGTTGATTTACAATGCTGTGTTGGTTTCTAGTGTATAGCAGAGTGATTCAGTTATATATATATATATATATATATATATATATACACACATGTATTCTTTCTCATATTTTTTTTCCATTACGGATTATTATAGGATTGTGAATATAATTTCTTGTGCTATAGAACCTTGTTGTTCATCTATTTTACATATAGTAGCTTATATCTTTAATCCCATATCCTAATTTATCCCTCCCCCAACCTTCCCCCTGGCAACCACAAGTTTGTTCTCTATGTCTGTGAGTCTGTTTCTGTTTCGTAGATAAATCCATTTGTGTCGTATCTTAGTCTCCACACATAAGTGGTACCATATGGTATTTGCCTTTCTCTTTCTGACTTATTTCACTTAGTATTATAATTTCTAGATCCATCCATGTTGCTGCAAATGGCATTATTTCATTTTTTATGCCTGAGAAGTAGTATTCCATATTCTTTTTCCCAGATATTCAACCAGTGGCTTTATTGGGTGGATTTTTATCTGCAATCAGAGATAGTTTTACATTCTATTAGAAGTCTTCTTGAAACTATATTGACATCTCAATCAGTTTTGAATAACCCCAAATGAGCAACTCATTCAAAGCCCTAGGCCATCCAAGAAGAGGATCCTAAGCTCTTCAAATCTCAGATCTGGGTTCCTGAAACAGCCATCTTAATTCTCTCTGGCCTCTCTACTCTGTCTCTCTGATAATGTATACCACATCTTCTTATCCACTAATTTGCCAATGGACATACAGGTGGCTTCCATGTCCTGGCTACTGTAAACAGTGCTGCTACAGACATTTGGGTACTTGGATTTTTTACAATTAGTTTTCTGTGGATATATGCCCAGAATTGGGATTGCTGGATCATAGAGTAATTCTAATTTTAGTTTTTTGAGGAACTTCCATGCTGTTTTTCATAGTGGCTGCACCAATTTACATTCCTTTTTTTTTTAACAGTGTAGGAGTGTTCCCTTTTTTTCACGGCCTGTGCAGCATTTGTTCTTTCTAGACTTTGTAATATTGGCCATTCTGACCAGTGTACCTCAATGTAGTTTTGATTTGCATTTCTCTAATAATTAAGCACTGTTGAGCATCTTTTCATGTGCCCACTGGCCAACTGTATGTCTTCTTTGGAGGAATGTTTATTTAGGTCATCCACCCATTTTCTGATTGGGTTGTTTGTTTTTCTGTAATTTAGCCGTATGAGCTGTTTGTATTTGGAAATAAAGCACTTGTCAGTTGTATCATTTGCAAATATGTTTTCCCATCCCATATGTTTCTTTTCATTTTGTTTATGGTCTCCTTTACTGTGCAACAGCCAGTAAGTTTGATTAGGTCCCATTTGTTTATTAATATTTTGCTCCTATTTCTACTGCATTGGGAGACTGGCCTAGGAAAACACTACTATGGTTTACATCAGAGAACGTTTTGTTTATGTTCAGTTCTAGAAGTTTTATGGTGTCATATCTTAAGTCTTTAAGCCATTTTGAGTTTATGTTTTGTGTATGGTATGAGGGAGTGTTGTAACTTCATTGATTTACATGCAGCTGTCCAGTTTCCCCAATACCACTTGCTCAAGAGACTGTCTTTTCTCCATTGTATATTCTAGCCTCCTTTGTCAAAGATTAATTGACCATAGGTTTGGGCTTACTTCTGGGCTCTCTATTCAACACAGTTGGAATTTGAACCTTAATCTCTCTACGGTCCGTGCTATTTATCACCAGGCTATACTATCTCTTTTTATTTGACTCAAATGACACAGAACTGCCAAGTTAACTTTCCTAATATATTTCATCATATCAGCTTTCTAATTAGGTACCTCCAACAGTTCCCTACTGCCAACAAATCCAAATCATTCTACTTTTATACTCCTAACTGCCTATTGCAGTTTAACTCACAATACAAGTTTAATATATAGTCTCAACTAATTCTACTCACATTACTGAATGAATGAATGAATACATGAGAAACCTTCACCTGTACTGATAATCTGTAGTAGATGATAGGATCTTAATACTTTCTTTGTGTGTCCGTGCATGTCAAGTCGCTTCAGTCATGTCTGACTCTTTGCAACCCTACGGACCATAGCCCACCAGGCTCCTCTGTCCATCAGATTCTTCAGGCAAGAATACTAGAGTGGGTTGCTGTGCCCTCCTCCAGGGGATCTTCCTGACCCAGGGATTGAACCCATGTCTCTTATTTCTCCTGCACTGGCAGGCTGGTTCTTTACCACTTGTGTCACATGGGAAGAAGTCCCAATACTTTCTTTAGCATGTCCCAACTCACGAATCTGTATTAGTTGAGTAAATATTAATAGTTGTACTTTCCGCTCAAAAAAATTAATCTGTCCCCCAAAAGGAGATAAAATGTCAACTTCATTTGTAATAAATAGAATATATGTTCATTTAGTAACCTTATAATAACTGAAGAACCTAGTGCCATATTAGTACTACAAATACAGTCTTACCAGAGTGAGCTAAAATGAACAAATATGTTCTTTAAAAAATGAAATATTTTACTATGCAGAAAACTGGAAAAAATTTTAATTTATGGTTCTGTAGCAAACTTACCACACATGATTTTAGACAAATCACAACTAATATCAATACAGAACCTTATATTTCAGCAAGCACTTCAGATATTTTATCTTCTATAGCTGAACTCAAGAGGGAAACACTCTGTCAAAAAGGAGCAAGGAAGATCATGGCATGCTTTTTTCTCCACAAAACGTCCTTATAATCTTCTGAGAACCTCTAGGATCACAGGGTTTAGAGCAGTTAGCAAACAAACCACATATTTAGATTACGGCTGAGCGCCGAAGAATTGATGCTTTTGAACTGTGGTGTTGGAGAAGACTCTTGAGAGTCCCTTGGACTGCAAGGAGATCCAACCAGTCCATTCTGAAGGAGATCAGCCCTGGGATTTCTTTGGAAGGAATGATGCTAAAGCTGAAACTCCAGTACTTTGGCCACCTCATGCGAAGAGTTGACTCATTGGAAAAGACTCTGATGCT
>NW_011494828.1:1145223-1145618 GCF_000754665.1 Bison bison bison
TGGTGACTGCAGCCATGAAATTAAAAGATGTTTGCTCCTTGGAACAAAAGCTATGACCAACCTAGACAGCATATTAAAAAGCAGAGACAATACTTTGCCAACGAAGGTCCGTCTAGTCAGAGGTACGGTTTTTCCAGTAGTCATGTAAGGATGTGAGAGTTGGACTATAAAGAAAGCTGAGTGCCAAAGAATTGCTGTTTTTGAACTGTGGCATTGGAGGAGACTCTTGAGAGTCCCTTGTACTGTAAGGAGATCCAACCAGTCCATCCTAAAGGAAATCAGTCCTGAATATTCATTGGAAGGACTGATGCTGAAGCTGAAACTCCAATACTTTGGCCACCTGATGCAAAGAACTGACTTGTTGGAAAAGACCCTGATGCTGGGAAAGATTGAAG
>NW_011494828.1:1145718-1156809 GCF_000754665.1 Bison bison bison
TGGCATCACTGACTCGATGGACATGAGTCTGAGTGAACTCCAGGAGTTGGTGATGGACAGGGAGGCCTGGCGTGCTGTGATTCATGGGGTCGCAAAGAGTCGGACACGACTGAGTGACTGATCTGATCTGATCATGTAAATCACCTTTTTTTTTTTAAGTTCCCCGACCAGAGATCAAACCCCACTCCAGTAGTGAAAGTGCTGAATCCTAACCACTGAACTACCAGGGAATTTCTGTGAATTCACTCTTAAAATGAGTTTTATAAACCACTCATCAGTAAAACTTCTAAATGTTCTGCCTGTTTTCTTCCTTGTATTGTTTTCTAACGAATTCTATAATACAATGAAAAGTGAAATTATCTAAATTGCTATTGGTAAATCATAAAGGCAATTAAAAAAGAAGGTGAATAAAATCAACAATATATTCTCCATTCATGAAGTCACCTGTTCTGCTTTTCTATTTATACTGCAAAATGAATTATTTCCTTGATGTAAATTATAACTATCACTAATGTCAACCATTTTATACTACTGGAGGAAAAAGTTCATATTGAAAGAATACATAATAGGTCCATGATATATTAATTTAATATACTAGGCTCAACAATAGATTTAGTGTTCCAGTACAGCATCAGCTAGATAGTTTTTTTAAGTCTGTGCATTAAAGATGTGATATGATGTATAAGGTAAGAATGAGTGTTATTAAAGGCAATAAAGATTAGTCATAGTCTATATACAAAATCTATGTCTGAATTTTCTTAGTTATGAAGAGGAAAGGAATAATTTCAGCACATAATGTGTTCACGTAACTGATTTGTTTTGCCCTTCTCAATCACTCTTTTGGACTTAAGCTGTTCATTTTATTTTTCACTATGCCTAACTGAAAACAGCATAATGATTAAGATTTTGGACACAAGTACCAGATTGTCTTGGTTCTAACCTCAGCTCTGCCACTTAACTAGTTATGTGATATTGGACACATTGTCAACATCCATTGGATCATCGAAAAAGAAGAGAATTCCAGAAAAACATCTACTTCTGCTTTATTGATTACGCCAAAGCCTTTGACTGTGTAGACCACAATAAACTGTGGAAAATTCTTAAAGAGATGGGAACATCAGACCACCTGACCTACCTCCTGAGAAACCTGTATGCAGGTCAAGAAGCAACTGTTAGAACCAGACATGGAACAACGGACTGGTTCCAAATTGGGAAAGAAGTATGTCAGGGCTGTATATTGTCACCCTGCTTATAACTGCTGTGCAGAGTACATCATGCAAAATGCGGGGCTGGATGAAGCACAAGTGGAATCAAGATTGCCAGGAGAAATATCAATAACCTCAGATACGTAGATGACACCACCCTTATGGCAGAAAGTGAAAAAGAACTAAAGACCTCTTGATGAAAGTGAAAGAGGAGAGTAAAAAAGCTGGCTTAAAACTCAACATTCAAAAAACAAAGACCATGGCATCCAGTTCCACGACTTCATGGCAAATAGATGGGGAAACAATGGAAACAGTGAGAGACTTTATTTTTTGGGGTTCCAAAATCACTGCAGATGGTGACTGCAGCCATGAAATTAAAAGATGTTTGCTCCTTGGAACAAAAGCTATGACCAACCTAGACAGCATATTAAAAAGCAGAGACATTATTTTGCCAACAAAGTCCATCTAGTCAAGGCTATGGTTTTTCCAGTAGTCATGTATGGATGTGAGAGTTGGACTATAAAGAAAGCTGAGTGCCAAAGAATTGATGCTTTTGGACTGTGGTGTTGGAGAAGACTCGAGAGTCCCTTGTACTGTAAGGAGATCCAACCAGTCCATCCTAAAGGAAATCAGTCCTGAATATTCATTGGAAGGACTGATGCTGAAGCTGAAACTCCAATACTTTGGCCACCTGATGCAAAGAACTGACTTGTTGGAAAAGACCCTGATGCTGGGAAAGATTGAAGGCAGGAGGAGGAGAAGGGGAGGACAGAGATGAGATGGTTGGATGGCATGAGTTTGAGCAAGCTCTGAGAGTTGGTGATGGACATCGAAGCCTAGCGTGCTGCAGTCCATGGGGTCACAAAGAATCAGACACAACTGACTGACTGAACTGAACTGATAAAGTTCAGTTATTGGTGGTATAATGGTGAACATAGCTGCCTTCCAAGCAGCTGACCTGGGTTTGATTCCCAACCAACACAACCTTCACTTTTGGGCTTCCTTTGTGACTTAGAGACTAAAGAATCTGCCTGCAATGCAGGAGACCTGGGTTTGATCCCTGGGTTAGGAAGATCCCCCGGAGAAGGGAATGGCAACTCACTCCAGTATTCTGGCCTGGAGAATTTCATGGACAGAGGAACCTGGTGGGTTACAGTCCATGGGGTCACAAAGAGTTGGACTCGAATGAACAATGACACTTCCAAAAGGCTTAAAGTCAGAGAGAGAAAATGTGACAATGGAAGCAGTGGTTGGAGTGACAGGCTATGAAAATGGAAGAAAGATCCATGAGCCACAAAATGCTAATGTGGCTTCTACAAGGTAAAAAAAGGCATGGAAAGAGACTTTCCGCTAGGGTGTCCAGATGTAACAAAGCTCTGCTGACAACTTGGTTTTTGCCCAGAAAGACCCATTTCAAATTTCTGATTTCCAGAACTATAAAGTACTAATATGTGCTGTTTTAAGCTTCGAAGTCTGTGGTACCTGTTACAGCAGTAATAGAACACTAACACAAACAGCAACATTGATTTATACAAATTAACCTACAGATCCAATGCAATCCCTATCAAAATCCCAGCTGGCTTTTTTGTAGAAATTGACAAGCTGATCCTAAAATTCATACAGAAACTCAAGAGAACCAGAGTAGCTAAAACAATCTTGAAAAATAAGAACAGTACTAATCAAAACAATATGGTACTGGCATAAAAACAGATATATAGACCAGTGGAACCATATGAAAAGCCAGGAATAACCCCATGCATAAATGGTCAACTAATATTTGACAAGGACCAAGAAAATTCAATGGGAAAGGATAGTTTCTTTAATAAACAGTGTTGGGAAAACTGTACATACGCATGTAAAAGAGAAGTTGGACCCTTTTCTTACCACTCACAAAATATTAACTCAAAAAGAATTAAATTTAAGACCTAAAACTACAAAACACCTAGAAGAAAATATAGGGGAAGGGCTCATTTATCTGGGTCTTGGCAATGACTTTTTGACAACAGAAGCACAAGCAACAAAAGCAAAAATAAACAAGTGGGACTACATCAAGCTAAAAACTTTCTGCACAGCAAAAGAAATAATTAACAAAATGAAAAGGCAACCAATGGAATGGGAGAAAACATCTGCAAACCATACAATACATAAGGGGTTAATATCCAAAATGTGTAAGGAACTAATGTAACTCAATAGCAAAAACATAAATAATCCGATTAAAAAATGGGTGGAGGATTTGAATAAACAGTTTTCTAAAGACGACATACACATGAAAAGGTGTTCAATGGCTTTGTGTGCATATGCTAAGCTGCTTCAGTTGTATCTGACTATTTGTGACCCTACGGACTGTAGTCCACCAGGCTCCTCTGTCAATGTCTTCAGGGAAATGCAAGTAAAAACCATAAGATACCACCTCCCACCTCTTAGAATGACT
Organism: Bison bison bison; assembly: GCF_000754665.1. Taxonomy (NCBI): domain Eukaryota; kingdom Metazoa; phylum Chordata; class Mammalia; order Artiodactyla; family Bovidae; genus Bison; species Bison bison. The sequence continues at coordinate 1,149,355 of NW_011494828.1, forward strand.
ATTATAAAAAAAAAAGAGAGATAACAAATGCTGTCCAGGATGAGGAGAAAAAGGTAATCTTGGTGCACTGTTGGCAGGAACATAAACTAGTATGCCCACTATGGGAAAACATTGTGAAAGTTTCTCAAAATTACAAAACAGAACTACTGTATGATCCAGCAATCCCACTTTCAGGTATAAAGGAATGAAATCACTATCTCAAAGAGATATTAGCACTCCCATGTTTACCGTAGCATTATTTATAATAGCCAAGACATGGAAACAAGCTAAGTGTCAATCGAGGGATGAACAGATTTTAAAAATGTGGTGTGTGTGTGTATTATTCAGTCATAAAAAAGGATATTTTGCCACTTGTGACAACATGAGTGGACCTTGAAGGCATTAAGCTAAGTGAAATAAGTCAGCCAGAAAAAAACAAATACTGTATAATCTCATTTATATGTGTAATCTAAAAACACCAAACTCATAGAACAGAGAATAGAATGGTAGTTGCCAAGGGCTGAGGGGAGAACAGGATATGTTAGTCAAACTTACAGTTATGAGACAGTTCAGTTCAGTCACTCAATTGTGTCTCACTCTTTGTGACCCCATGGACTGCAGCACGCCAGACCTCCCTGTCCATCACCAACTCCCGGAGTTTACCCAAACTCATGTCCACTGGTGGCTCAGAGGATAAAGCATCTGCCTGCTATGCAGGAGACCCAGGTTCGATCCCTGGGTTGGGAAGATCCCATGGAGAAGGAAATGGCAACCCACTTCAGTATTCTCACCTGGAGAATCCCATGGACAGAGGAGCCTGGCAGGCTATAGTCCACCGGGTTGCAAAAAGTTGCACACGACTGAGCAACTAACACATAACACACACATGTCCACTGAGTTAGAGACATCATCTAACCATCTCATCCTCTGTCGGCCCCTTCTTCTCCTGCCTTCAATCTTTCTCAGCATCAGGGTCTTTTCAAATGAGTCAGTTCTTCACATCAGGTGGTCAAAGTATTGGAGTTTCAGCTTCAGCATCAGTTCTTCCAAATGAATATTCAGGACTGACTTCCTTCAGAATGGACTGGTTGGATCTCCTTGCAGTCCAAGGGATTCCCAAGAGTCTTCTCCAGCACTACAGTTCAAAAGCATCGATTCTTCGGCACTCAGCTTTCTTTATAGTCCAACTCTCACATCTATACATGACTACTGGAAAAACCATAGCTTTGACTAGATGAACCTTTGTTGACAAAGTAATGTCTCTGCTTTTTAATATGCCATCTAGGTTGGTCATAACTTTTCTTCCAAGGAGCAAGCATCTTTTAATTTCATGGCAGCAGTCACCATCTGCAGTGATTTTGGAGCCCAAGAAAATAAAATCTCTCACTGTTTCCACCATTTCCCCATCTATTTGCCATGAAGTGATGGGACCAAATGCCATGATCTAGTTTTCTGAATGTTGAGTTTTAAGCCAATTTTTTCACTCTCCTCTTTCACTTTCATCCAGAGGCTCTTAAGTTCTTTGCTTTCTGCTATAAGGGTGGTATCATCTATATATCTGAAGTTGTTGATATTTCTTCCAGCAATCTTGGTTTCAGCTTGTGCTTCATCCAGCCCAGCGTTTCCCATGATGCACTCTGCATAGAAGTTAAATAAGCAGGGTGACAATATACAGCCTTGACGTACTCCTTTCCCTATTTGGAACCAGTCTTCTAACTGTTGCTTCCTGACCTGAATACAGATTTCTCAAGAGTCAGGTCAGGTGGTCAGGTATTCCCATCTCTTTAAGAATTTTCCAGAGTTTGTTGTGGTCCACACAGTCAAAGGCTTTGGGGTAATCAGTAAAGCAGAAGTAGATGTTTTTCTGGAATTCTCTTGCTTTTTTGATGATCCAGCGGATGTTGGCAATTTGATCTCTGGTTCCTCTGCCTTTTCTAAATCCAGCTTGAACATCTGGAAGTTCACGGTTCACATACTGTTGAAACCTGGCTTGGAGAATTTTGAGCATTACCTGGCTAGTGTGTAAGATGAGTGCAATAAGATAAGTAAGTTCCAGGAACCTAATGTACAGCATGGTGACTACAGCTAACAATAATGTACTGTATACTTGAAAGTTGTTATGAGAATATATATTTAATATTGTCACCAGAAAAACAAGAAAATGGTATGTGAGGTGAAGAATGTGTTAACTAATCTTACTGTGGTAAACATTTCATAATATATACATGTATCAAATCATTACATCATATCCCTTAAACTTGCAAAACATTACAGGTCAATTATCTCAATAAAGCTGGAAAAAGAAAGAATTAAAAGAATAAAGTTCAAAACTCACTTTCCAATTTCAATACTACTGAGCAACACAAATCAAAAGTGTGATATTAACAGAAGGAAAGACATATAGATCAATGGAACAGAATTGAGACTCCAGAAATAAATTTAATTAATTTTCAATTAACTTTCAACAAGAGTGCCAAAACCATTCATTGGGAAACTGAAACTGAAAGTTGCTCAGTCGTGTCCGACTCTTTGCGACCCCATGAACTATACAGTTCATGGAATTCTCTAGGCCAGAATACTGGAGTGGGTAGCCTATCCCTTCTCCAGGGGATCTTCCCAACCCAGGAATAGAACCGGGGTCTCCTGCATTGCAGGCGGATTCTTTACCAACTGAGCTATCAGGGAAGCCCATCATTTAATGTTGGGACGACTGAGTAGCCACATGCCAAAGAATAAAGCTGAAGACCTTTCTGACACCATATACAAAAATCAACTCAAAATGGAATACAGACAGAAGTAGAAGAGCTAAAATTATAAAAGCCATAGATGAAAACATAGAAGTAAATCTTCATGTTCTTGTGCTAGGCAGTGGTTTCTTAGAAATGTTGTCAATAAAGCAAGCAACAAAGAAAAAAATAAACTGTACTTCATTAAAACTAAAAACTTTTGTGCTTCAAAAGATATTACCAATGAAGTGAAAAGACAACCCACAAAGTGGAAGAATATGTTTACAAATCACATTTGTGATAAAAGACTACTATCTAGAAAAAATAAATAACTCTTACAACTCAACAATAAAAACACAACCCAACTTAAAAACGGGCAAAGAATCTGAAGAGTCATTTCTCCAAAGAAGATATACAAATGGCCAATAAACAAATGGAAAGATGCTCAACATCATTAGTCATCAGAGAAATGGAAATCAAAATCAACCACAATACTGCTTCATTGCTACTGCTGCTAAATCACTTCAGTTGTGTCCAACTCTGTGCGACCCCATAGACAGGAGTCCACCAGGCTCCCCCGTCCCTGGGATTCTCCAGGCAAGAACACTGGAGTGGGTTGCCATTTCCTTCTCCAATGCATGAAAGTGAAAAGTGAAAGTGAAGTCGCTCAGTCGTATCCGACTCTTAGTGACCCCATGAACTGCAGCCTACCAGGCTCCTCCATCCATGGGATTTTCCAGGCAAGAGTACTGGAGTGGGGTGCCATTGCCTTCTCCGTCATTCCTACTAGGATGGTAATAATAAAAAAGATAGATAATAATAATCTTTGACAAGGATGCAGAGAAATTGAAATCCTTATATATTGTGAAGGCAGGGGGTGTAAAATGGTGTAGATACTTTGGAAAATAGTTTGGCAGTTCCTCAAAAAGTTAAACACAGAGTTATCATATGACTCAACAATTCTATTCCCAAAAGAAAACATATGTCCACACAGAAGTTTGTACATGAATGTTCATGGCAACATTACTGATAACCAAAAGGGAAACAATGCAAAAGTTCAAGAACTAAGTAAAAGATAAACAAAATGTAGTATATCCATACAGTGAAATATTATTTAGCCATAACAAGGAATGGAGTACTGATGCATGTAACGACACAGATGAACTTTGAAAAATTATGCTAAATGAGAAAAGTCAGTCACAGAAGATTACATAGTATATGATTCCAATTATCTGAATCAGATAATAGGCATAAAGATAAAAATTAGTGGCTGCTTAGTTAGGGTTAGAGGGGATGATAGGATTAGGGAGTGGTATCAAAGGGTAGTACAGGGTTTCTTTTAAGATGATAAAAATGTTCTAAAATGGACTGTGGTGATGGCTGCCCATATCTGTGACTATCTTAAAAAACATTTAACTGTACACTTCAAGTGGGTGAGTTGTGTGGTATGTGAATTATATCTTGCCAAAAGTGGGAAGGAAGGAAGGGAGGGAGAAGAAAGGATAGAGGGAGGAAAGAAGGAAAGGGAAGAGTGTCTGCTAAAAGAGCCCCCAGTCTCTTCAGGGACACTGCCGACATTCTCATCTTCAAAGCCTCGTCGAGCAGGCTTGGCTTCAAAGCAGAAGGAAGGTTCCTCACTAAAACCTTTCAGCAATGTTAACATGTCTTGATGGTTTGCTAAATGACATAATTATCACATCGCTATATAACTGCATTAAGTTGAGATCCAGCTCCTCAATTTTTCAATTCTAACCTCTAAGTGAATAGGTGATGGGGAGTGGGTGCTAAACAACCACTCATTACTAACTAAAGTTCTAAATAAAACTATACCAAAATACTACAAATAAAACCATAAGATTTTAAGTAACTTCTTTTGTTGCTAATTATCCTGACAATATATTAATAATATTTGCAAGAGACTACACAAGAATTGACAAAACTTGATAAAACTCTGCAATTAGTATCCCCATCATGTTTCAAACATTAATGAAACAGATTCAACAAGGTTCTGTTTGATCTTTAAAATCCACATAATAGATCTGATTTTAATGTCACATAACATGCTACCTTAGCAACATATGTGTAAATGAAATTAAGCAGATTTACCAGCACAAAGAAAAGTAACATCAGGAAGCAGATGACATTTAGCATGGAGGTTACCACTGGAGCATCTCTTAATAACTTCCTTGTCCAATGTTGACAGTAAATAAACAAGTACAGTGCCAAGACCTAAAAAGGGCATGGTAACTAGGCTCAGACTCCTCAGTCATGACCACCATCCCATCTCGTAAGTCATCTAGATAGGAAGAGATTCTGGCCAAGAAGAGATTAGTGGAGGGACACAGACTAATCAGTTGTTATCTGAAGACCAGCTGTAGTGAAAGAGGTTGTAAATGGTCCCTAATCTCACATTTGTAAATTCCCAACATTTTAAAAGAGATCAAACAGAATACTGGAGAATTTGTTCACACATGGGGTGAAATTACTATTTGAAATGAATTCAAGAGGCACAAGGAGTACAGTGCTCAGACACCCCAGTCAAGACCAAAGCATTTATTCCTCTAATTGCCAGGAGAGTTGGATGCTAGTAGCTCACAACCAAGGCCTCTTCCACAAACTGCCCTCAACCAAAGTACCATGGGTTGCATTCTTTGAAAACAGAAATTGAAAGGGAGCTTGGGATACAAGATGCTTATTGGAAATCAATACCTGTGACAGAAAGGCAGCAGAAGCAAGACTGAGAAGAGGAAGAAGTCAAACTGTAATGCAGGCCTGACAACCAGGAACAGATCTCTGAACAAGTACTGCCTGTCAAACAGTTCCATGTTGGGCCAAAATAGCTGGACCTTTATACCCCCATCTTGCTCAGCCATTTGAAAACTGCTCCTGGAAGACTGTGACCTCAGGTGAAGCAGCTCTTTGTAGGTGAGACCGATCCTGAACCAGCTGATAATTGGAAGATCAGATCAGATCAGATCAGTCGCTCAGTCGTGTCTGACTCTTTGCGACCCCATGAATCGCAGCACGCCAGGCCTCCCTGTCCATCACCAACTCCCGGAGTTCACCCAGACTCACGTCTATCGAGTCAGTGATGCCATCCAGCCATCTCATCTTCTGTCGTCCCCTTCTCCTCCTGCCCCCAATTCCTCCCAGCATCAGAGTCTTTTCCAATGAGTCAACTCTTCACATGAGGTGGCCAAAGTACTGGAGTTTCAGCTTTAGCATCATTCCTTCCAAAGAAATCCCAGGGCTGATCTCCTTCAGAATGGACTGGTTGGATCTCCTTGCAGTCCAAGGGACTCTCAAGAGTCTTCTCCAACACCACACTTCAAAAGCATCAATTCTTCTGCGCTCAGCCTTCTTCACAGTCCAACTCTCACATCCATACATGACCAATGGAAAAACCATAGCCTTGACTAGATGAACCTTTGTTGGCAAAGTAATGTCTCTGCTTTTGAATATGCTATCTAGGTTGGTCATAACTTTCCTTCCAAGGAGTGAGCGTCTTTTAATTTCATGGCTGCAGTCACCATCTGTAGTGATTTTGGAGCCCAGAAAAATAAAGTCTGACACTGTTTCCACTGTTTCCCCATATTTCCCATGAAGTGATGGGACCGGATGCCATGATCTTCGTTTTCTGAATGCTGAGCTTTAAGCCAATTTTTTCACTCTCCACTTTCACTTTCATCAAGAGGCTTTTTAGTTCCTCTTCACTTTCTGCCATAAGGGTGGTGTCATCTGCTTATCTGAGGCTATTGATATTTCTCCCAGCAATCTTGATTCCAGCTTGTGTTTCTTCCAGTCCAGCGTTTCTCATGATGTACTCTGCATAGAAGTTAAATAAGCAGGGCGACAATATACAGCCTTGACGAACTCCTTTCCCAATTTGGAACCAGTCTGTTGTTGCACGTCCAGTTCTAACTGTTGCTTCCTGACCTGCATACAGGTTTCTCAAGAGGCAGGTCAGGTGGTCTGGTATTCCCATCTCTTTCAGAATTTTCCGCAGTTTATTGTGAACCACACAGTCAAAGGCTTTGGCATAGTCAACAAAGCAGAAATAGATGCTTTTCTGGAACTCTCTTGCTTTTTCCATGATCCAGCGGATGTTGGCAATTTGATTTCTGGTTCCTCTGCCTTTTCTAAAACCAGCTTGAACATCAGGAAGTTCACAGTTCACGTATTGCTGAAGCCTGGCTTGGAGAATTTTGAGCATTACTTTACTAGCGTGTGACATGAGTGCAATCGTGCAGTAGTTTGAGCATTCTTTGGCATTGCCCTTCTTTGGAATTGGAATGAAACCTGACCTTTTCCAGTCCTGTGGCCACTGCTGAATTTTCCAAATTTACTGGCATATTGAGTGCAGCACTTTCACAGCATCATCTTTCAGGATTTGGTATAGCTCAACTGGACTTCCATCACCTCCACTAGCTTTGTTCATAGTGATGCTTTCTAAGGCCCACTTGACTTCACATTCCAGGATGTCTGGCTCTAGGTCAGTGATCACACCATCGTGATTATCTTGGTCGTGAAGATCTTTTTTGTACAGTTCTTCTGTGTATTCTTGCCACCTCTTCTTAATATCTTCTGCTTCTGTTAGGTCCATACCATTTCTGTCCTTTATCGAGCTCATCTTTGCATGAAATATTCCCTTGGTATCTCTGATTTTCTTGAAGAGATCCCTAGTCTTTCCCATTCTGTTGTTTTCCTCTATTTCTTTGCACTGATCACTGAAGAAGGCTTTCTTATCTCT
>NW_011494828.1:1157148-1159960 GCF_000754665.1 Bison bison bison
TGGCAGTAAGGAGTTCATGGTCTGAGCCACAGTCAGCTCCTGGTCTTGTTTTTGCTGACTGTATAGAGCTTCTCCATCTTTGGCTGCAAAGAATACAATCAATCTGATTTCGGTGTTGACCATCTGGTGATGTCCATGCAGCTGGGAAGGAGAACTGGGTAGTTCTATCTCTACTGCAGAAAGAAACTGCTCCACCCAAGGTTACACCCCTACGCCCTGAGGTCAGCCACATGGACCAGATGCTGGGAAAGACTGAGGGATGGAGGAGAAGGGGGAATTAGGAAATAAGATGGTTGGATGCCATCACTGACTCAATGGACATGAGTTTGAGCAAACTCCAGGAAATAGTGAAGGACAGGGAAGCCTGGCATGCAGCAGTCCATGGGGTTGCAAAGAGTTGGACACAACTCAGCAACTGAATAACAACAATTCCAGACAGCTCTGAAATGTCATCCAAGCTCCAGAATTCCCAAAAATATTGACTAACATCTCTGCTGCAACTGCATCAGTTCAATCCTTCTACAGTCCTAATCTTGCTTCCCTCACTCCATTACAAGTATTGTTCCTCAATAAACCTGCAAGCAAATCTCCATCTTAGAGTTTATTTCCCAGGGAACATAACCTAAAAAGATCTGATTCCATAGGAAAATTCAATAAAGAAGTAGCTATGACCTACTGTATTCATTAACCTCATATTGCCTTCTCTGATTAACCTCATAGGATATTATTTTATTTCAGCTAGTGAAAATTATTAAAACATAGCTCTCTATGGCACAAAAATGTCAAGCCATCATTCTGTTAATACAAAAAAAAAGGAACTTAGCAGCACTTATATAAGTAGCAAAACAGAATCAATATATGAAAGATGACAAAACTGAGATATTTATTAGAAACAGCAAATAACAGAGCTGTGTTAACCTTTACGAAAATAAAGTAACTATTCTATTCATAAGGCTCAAAGGTAATAGGGGAACTTACTGCAGGATTTTTATCAAATAAAACAAATTCTCTTGCATAAATTAGTTGTTCCTGGACTTATTTAAGTTATGGATCCCTTTGAGTATCAAATGAAAGTTATGGACTGTCTTCTCTGAAAAATGTCCATATGCATTTGTAAAGTCTGAAAATATTTCAGGAGTTCCTGGATACTTGAAAGCCATTTACAGGTGCCAGGTTAAGAATTCTTTACTTAAGTCATGTTTATAAAGGTAAAATGACATCTGTCCAACCCATGTTAATTTAAAAGACAAAAGTCACTGACCAAAATGCAGTTAAATAAGTCACAATCTTTAACTTATTTTTAAGTAATTTTATTTATTTATTTTTGGCTGTGCTGGGTCTTCATTGCTGTGCAGGCTTTTCTCTAGTTGCACTGAGTGGCAGGGTTACTCTCTAGCTGAGGTGAACAGGCTTCTCATTGTGGTGCCTTCTCTTGTTGTAGAGCATGGGCTCATTAGTTGCAACTCTCAGGCTCTACAGCACAGGCTCGATTGTTGTGGTGCATGGGCTTAGTTATTCCACCGCATATAGGATCTTCCCAGATCAGCAATCAAACCTGGGTCCCCTACACTGGCAGGCAGATTCTTTACCACTGAGCTACCAGGAAGTCCTAACTTATTTTAATTACATTATTATACAAGAAATACATAATAGGTTCTTGCCATAAAATAATTCAAAAAATTCAGATTAAACTAAATTTCCTCTTGGTTACCACCTATTCCCCTTTCTCTTCATAAATATTAATTATCAGTTAGATATAACTCCTTTCAGACTTTTCCAATGCCTTTTCAAAAATGCATGTACCTATTAAAATGTGGAAAATTATTTTGGATAAAGTACATTAAGAATTAGCATTTAAAAAGAAAAAAGGATGGATACTAGTGATTTTCCCAATAGAGCTGTGTTAACCTTTACGAAAATAAAGTAACTATTCTATTCATATGGCTCAAAAGTAATAGAGGAACTTACTGCAGGATTTTTATCAAATTTTTATAGTGTTGCTGAGATGACTTTTTCATATAACTCTTTCCTGAAATCACTACACCCATTTTTTTTTTTTTTTCAATTTGACCCACAAGTTCCAAATCTGGTTTGGAAAAAGCTAGTGTATAAATCAACCAACAAATCAATTCATCCAACATCTACTAAGCACATTCCATGTAAATCACTGTGCTATGGAATAATAGATCCCAAGCATTTAAACCTGCAGAGCTTATAAAACATGGAGATTCCTGAGTCCTATTCCAATCTTAGTTAACTAGGATTTACACAGGTGGAGCCCCAGAATGCATTCTGCCAAAGTTCCTCAAGTGACTTAAGTATAAAGCAGCAGCACTGAAAATTACTATTATGACAATCAAAGAAATTAATAAGATGTTTTTGATTCATTTCCACAAAGCTTCTTAAAAGTCCATTATGAAATCAGCTAGGTATTGTCCTGGATGCTGAAAATATTATAGAATACAGTCATTGCCCTAGAAGTCCTTACAGACTGGAACAGAAAATAATACCTAATTATAAATAAGCATAACATAAGCTGAAAGGAGAAAGTCCTTTAGTGAGTGGGTCCCCTCACTAAGATGTATGCTCCATAAAAGCAGAAACTTTGTTTTATTCACTGCTGCATCTCCAGCGTCTAGTTCAGTTCAGTTCAGTCACTCAGTTGTGTCCGACTCTTTGCAACCCCATGAATCGTAGCATGCCAGGCCTCCCTGTCCATCACCAACTCCGGGAGTTCACCCAAACTCATGTCCATAGAGTCAGTGATGCCATCCAGCCATCTCATCCTCTGTCGTCCCCTTTTCCTCCTGCC
>NW_011494828.1:1160060-1161680 GCF_000754665.1 Bison bison bison
TATTGGAGTTTCAGCTTCAGCATCAGTCCTTTCAATGAACACCCAGGACTGATCTCCTTTAGGATGAACTGGTTGGATCTCCTTGCAGTCCAAGAGACTCTCAAGAGTCTTCTCCAACACCACAGTTCAAAAGCATCAATTCTTTGGGGTTCAACTTTCTTCACAGTCCAGCTCTCACATCCATACATGACAACTGGAAAAACCATAGCCTTGACCGCTGCTGCTGCTAAGTCACTTCAGTCATGTCCAACTCCGTGCGACCCCATAGATGGCAGCCCACCAGGCTCCCCCGTCCCTGGGATTCTCCAGGCAAGAACACTGGAGTGGGTTGCCACTTCCTTCTCCAATGCATGAAAGTGGAAAGTGAAAGTGAAGTCGCTCAGTCATTTCCGACTCTTAGTGACCCCATGGACTACAGTCTACCAGGCTCCTCCATCCATGGGATTTTCCAGGCAACAGTACTGGAGTGGGGTGCCACTGCCTTCTCCCAAACATAGAATACTCGATGACATAAATCAAAGCAAGATCCTCTATGACCCACCTCTTAGAATAATGGAAATAAAAACAAAAGTAAACAAGTGGGACCTGATTAAACTTAAGAGCTTTTAAACACCAAAGGAAACTATAAGCAAGGTGAAAAGACAGCCTTCAGAATGGGAGAAAATAATAGCAAATGAAACAACTGACAAAGGATTAGTTTCCAAAATATATAAGCAGCTCATAACAACTCAATGCTAGAAAAACAAACCCAATCAAAAAGTGGGAAAAAGACCTAAACAGATATTTCTCCAAAGAAGACATACAGATGGCTAACAAACACATGCAAAGATGCTCAACATTGCTCATTATTAGAGAAATGCAAATCAAAACCACAATGAGATATCACCTCACACTGGTCAGAATGGCCATCATCAAAAAATCTACAAACAATAAATGCTGGAGAGGGTGTGGAGAAAAGGGAACACTCTTGCACTGTTGGTGGGAATGTAAATTGATACAGCCACTACGGAAGACAATATGGAGATTCCTTACAAAACTGGGAATAAAACCACCATAAGACCCAACAATCCCACTCCTAGGCATATACCCTGGGGAAACCAAGGTTGAAAAAGACACAAGTATCCCACTGTTCATTGCAGCACTATTTACAATAGCTAGAACATGGAAGCAACCTAGATGTCCACTGACAGATGAATGGATAAAGAAGTTGTGGTACACATACACGATGGAATATTACTCGGCCATAAAAAGGCACACATTTGAGTCAGTTCAGATGAGGTGGATGAACCTAGAACTTATTATACAGAGTGAAGTGAATCAGAAAGAGAAAGATAAATACTGTATTCTAACACACATATATGGAATCTAGAAAAATGGTACTGAAGAATTTATTTACAGGGCAGCAATGGAGAAACAGACATAGAGAATAGACTTATGGACATGGGGAGAGGAGAGGAGAGGGTAAGATGTATGGAAAGAGTAACATGGAAACTTACATTACCATATGTAAAATAGATAGCCAATGGGAATTTGCTGCATGGCTCAGGAAACTCAAACAGGGGCTCTGTTATCAACCTAGAGGGGTTGGATGGGGATGGAGATGGGGGAGGTTCAAAAGGG
>NW_011494828.1:1161955-1162930 GCF_000754665.1 Bison bison bison
CCCCTCCCCCCCCCCCCCAGCCTCTGGTAACCTCTTTTACTTTCTATCTCTATGAATTTGCCTATTTTAGGTAGCTCATATAAGTGGAATCATATAATTTTTCCCTATTGTGTCTGGCTTATTTCACTTAGGATAATGTCTTCAGGGGCTTCCCTGGTAGCTCAGATGGTAAGGAATGCTGAAGATGAAGCTCCGATATTTTGGAAATCTTATGTGAAGATCCAACTCCTTGGAAAAGACCCTGATGCTGGGAAAGACTGAAGGCAAAAGGAGAAGGGGCGACAGAGGATGAGATCATGGGATGGCATCACCAACTCAAGGGACCAGAGTTTGAGGAAACTCTGGGAAATACTGAAGGTCAGAGAAGCCTGGCATGCTGCAGTCCATGAGGCTGCAAAGAGTCAGACATAACTTAGCAAATGAACAACAGTATCTTCAAGGTTCATCCATGTAGCATTCATCAGAATTCTCTTCCTTGTTAATACTGAATAATAGCAAGCTGTATGTTTATACCAAATTTTGTTTACCCATTCATCTGATGTTGGACACCTGGGTTGCTTATACCTTTTGCCAACTGTGACTACTGCTGCCATAAGGGGGTGTACAAACATCCAAGTTCCTGCTTTCAATTCTTTTGGTTATATACCCAGAAGTGGAACTGCTAGATCCAATAATTTTATGTTTAGTTTTTTGAAGAACTACCATATCATTTTCCATAGAAGCTGTACTGTTTTATATTCCCACTGGTGATGCACAAGTTTCTAATTTCTCCATATCCTCACCAACACTTGTTATTTTCTTTTTTTTTTTCTCTTTATAATAGGCATCCTAATGGATATAAAGTGATGGCCCACTGTGGTTTTTGCATTTTCCTAATGATTAGTGGTGTTAGAGAAGACTCTTGAGAGTCCCTTGGACTGCAAGGAGATCCAACCAGTCCATTCTGAAGATCAGCCCTGGGATTTCTTTGGAAGG
>NW_011494828.1:1163120-1167418 GCF_000754665.1 Bison bison bison
TCTGAGTGAACTCCGGGAGTTGGTGATGGACAGGGAGGCCTGGCATGCTGCGATTCATGGGGTCGCAAAGAGTCGGACACGACTGAGAGACTGAACTGAATGATTAGTGATGCTGAGCATCTTTTTATGTGCTTATTGGTCATTTGCGTCCCCTCTCTGAAGAAGTGTTTACTGAAGTCCTTTGCCCATTTTTCAACCAGGTTGTTTGCTTTTTGTTGTTGAGTTGTAGAAGTTCTTTACATATTCTGGACATTAATCCCTTATCAGACACGTTGATTTTGAGTAGCTAGTAGGGTATCCATTTAGAAATAAATGGCAACCCACTCCCATATCTTGCCTGGAGAATCCCAGGGACGGAGGAGCCTGTTGGGCTGCCGTCTGTGGGGTCACGCAGAGTCGGACACGACTGACGCGATTTGGCAGCAGCAGTGGGCAAATACACAAGCTGATCTTGAATTCAAGAGGGAGAAACAATGATATAGACTTAATAGTCAAATTATTTGTAATAAAGTATTTTCATGTATATGAGTTTATTTAGAATCTCACAAAAATTCTGATACTTTTACAAATGAGAAATCTCACGCAGATCTCCTGACTACAAATCCTAAGATTATTTGGAAGTGCTTCAGGGATCAAAAGGAAAAAGCTGGCCAAGCTGACTGAGTTCTGGGCCCTATCCCAATTCCCAAAACAGCTCAAATTTTCCTGCTGCAAAAACTGGAATATCATCTAAGATTTCATTTGAAAATAAGTGGAGTGGCTTAAAACAAATTTGAGATCACTACATTATATGATGCTAACTTGTTATTCAATTGATAAATCATGTCTAACTCTGAGACCCTGTGGACTGCAGAATACCAGGCTCCTCTGTCCTTCTGGAGTTTGCTTAAATTCATGTCCATTGAGTTAGTGATGCTATCTAACCATCTTATCCTCTGCTGCTCTCTTCTCCTTTTGCCTTCAATCTTTCCCAGCATCAGGGTCTTTTGCAATGAGTTGGCTCTTTGCATCAGTTAACCAAAGTATTGGAGCTTCAGTTTCAGCATCAGTCCTTCCAATGGTATTCAGGGTTGATTTCCTTTAGGACTGACAGGTTTGATCTCCTTGAAGTCCAAGGAACTGTCCAGAGTCTTCTCCAGCACCACAATTCAAAAGCATCAATTCTTCGGTGCTCAGTTTTCTAACTTATATTCATAAAATAGTAATTGAAGATATAGAAATAAACAAGACTGGTTAATTAGAAAACTTGGGCAAGATGGTGGTCCTACTTTTGTGGAGTAAGAGAATAAAGAAGAAAGGTAGAAAGAAAACCAGAATGGTGAAGTAAAACAAAAATCTAGGAAAAAGTATTTTAAAAGACTATAGAAAATTCTATATAGAGGTCATAAAGGATGAGGACTGAAAAAAGGATACTATGTCTGGCGATCATGAGGTCACTGGTAACCTTTAAGAGATCAATTTTAACATAGTGAGTGAAAGCAGAAGTCAGATTGAAAGGCTTCAGAGGTGGCATGAAGGTTAAAGGAAAGGTAACAAACATGGACTACCTCAACAATTTTGGTACAATAATAATAGAGAATGAATATTTACATAATACCTAGTAAGAGTTAGGCTCTGTTCTAAATACTTAACATGTTGATTTATCCTCAAAACAATTGTTGGTCCTAGAGGAGGAAATGGCAACCCACTCCAGTATTTTTGCTGGGGAAATCCCAAGGACAGAGGAGCCTAATGGGCTACACTCCATGGGGTCACAAAGAGTCAGAGAAGATTGAGCATGTACCACCACCACCATGGCTGGGGAAACTGAAATGTAGTGAGGAGCCAGAATTCTGAGGCTACCTGCTGTATGGTCTCTACATATATGTGATAATATATATGATAGAACATGCGAATTACACACCAGTAAACAGTACAATAATATTGAGAGTTTAATCTATAGAAAACTGAATTACTATGTTGTATACCTGAAACTAATATAAAATTGTAAATTAACTATACTTTAATTAAAAATAAAAATAATAATGTAATACTGAGTGAGAGAAAAGATCAGCAAAATTATTTTTTCACAAGAGGGAACCATGACATGGGGAAGGGTTTTATACCACTAACATCAGTGTATGTCGGTGATTCTTGACAGTCCTGTCAGTTTACCAGGTATTGATAGATTTAAGCAAAATAAAAACAGGATGACTTTTCCTGAATGTATTAATGCTACCAGCTTCCATTCAATAAGACCATAAATGAGTAGGGAAGAGATGTAATTATCTCCAAGTGCTTTTAAAGGCATAATACATTTTCCTGCTGATTACAGAATGCAGGATAATGAATGGATGGATAGACCAAAATCTATTTTACTGATTAGCTCTATCATATATTTGTACCTTAAAAAAGCAATAATTTTTTTTAAAGATCCTATGAAGATATAATAAAGTTATTCTAAAGACAGAAATCTGTAAAATTTATACTGAGGGAAAACAAAAATCTGGCAATATTTCTGTCATCTTCCTGCCTGCTAATGTCACCCCTTTGAGTCAACTATGAACTAGAGTATTACAGGGCAGAGAAATGTTAATTAGAAGGAACTTCATGAAGGATCAATCTAACCTGTAAGCGATAAATAATGTCTTCAATCTTTATTGTACTGTTATACATAATTTTAATATTTTTATAATTGAAGTTATATTAAAATAGAGTAATTTATCCAGCTAGCCCCATTTCTCTAGTTAATCACTTTCTACTCTTTACCTCCGCAGTAACTACCTCTATTACTAGAGAACATTGTGTTAAATGCTATTTTAATGTGTATCCTATACTAAACTATACACTCCTTAAATACAGAACTTATGTTCTATTTTGCACTGAGTACTTTAGAATGTTAAATGTTAAGTTTTGCAAATGAGTGAAGGAGTGAACAAACATGAATAAAATTATATGTTGGTGTTACATTTATACGAGTATCTTTTGATGGCAAGAATTTATACACTTTTGCATAGGACCTTTTCAAAACACAGACAATCATTTTTTAAGTGAAAGAGAATAATTTTCCTTGAGATCCATTAATAAACCTGAAGACAGACAGAAAAAAACAGGCTGAAATAGAAAAGAAAGTTGACATAGTCCAAAGCATTTGTGTAATAAATATTAAATAATGTTTTGATTTTCTACAGTAAGTTTAAAAACACTGAAAATACTAATAAAGGTGATCATTTTTCTAGAACAGTGTTTTTCAACCCTGGCTGCACATAAGACATCTAGGAGCTCTTTAAAAATTCTGAGGATCAGTCCTCATTCTCAACAGACTTTTAATTAATTAGGGTGAGTCCTTGGCACTTTCTTTAAAATCTCTCCAGCGATTTTAATGTGAAATCAACGACTGGAACCTACCATTCTTTCCTTTAAAACCAATTTCTGAGGCAAATTTTACATTCAATAAAATTTACTAATTTTTTGGAGTGTAATTGTTTTACAATGTTGTGTTCATTTCTGCTGTACAACAAAGTAAATCAGCTATATCAGGTTTCAGAGAATCTCTTAGGGTCAAGTACTTACTCAGTCTACAATTTCCCACCTACATAAAGATGGCAACGTATGTAGTTCTTAGAAGCATAGGCTTTGGTATCCAACTTGGGTTTGTAGTCTAAGATAGGAAAATACAAAGTATTTTGGAATGATTTCCACCCAAAGTAAGTAAATAGTTATTTACTGAGCTTTACACAAAACAAGTGACCAAATATCCAATGAAAAGAATCAGAAACTAGTTAATAAGCTTCATTGGTATTTTTAAATCTATACAATGTTTTAAAAATCAAAAACATCCAGAAATTACATTTTGCCAGTATATCTTCTAGGCTCCCATTACATACAAATAAATAAAGAGAGATTTTCATATTATCTAAATATTTTTAAATTATATAACAGCTTGCTCATTCATTCAATAAGCATTTACTGAGTATCAATTTAAGGCATATCACATTATATAGTCTAAGAAGGAGAACAATTTTTCTCAATACTGAGAACCAAAAATTAATCAGTTGGCTATATGGGATTATGAAAAGTATCAGAGAAATTCATCATATGATAATATAATGCTAAAGCTAATATTAAAATGAGTGTGATTTCGTCAGTATACCAGCTCCATGACAGGTTAAAAGTGGCCAAGAAGCATGTTGTCTATATGAAGAAAGAAATAAGCCTATATATAAACCACAAGGTAGAAAATTTACATAATAGTAATCTGGAATGGACTGTAATATATTTCTAATATCACAATTCCAAACCATATTAACTTGGGGTTT
>NW_011494828.1:1167518-1173138 GCF_000754665.1 Bison bison bison
CACCTGCATTGCAGGAGACCCAGGTTTGATCCCTGGGTGAGGAAGATTCCCTCAAGAAGGGAATGGCTACCCACTCCAGTATTCTTTTTTTTTTTTTAATTGGAGGCTAATTACTTTACAATATTGTAGTGGTTTTTGCCATACATTGATATAAATCAGCCATGGGTGTATAAATGTCCCCCATCCTGAACACCCCTCCACTTCCCTCCCCATCCCATCCCTCAGGATCATCCCAGTGCACCAGCCCTGAGTGTCCTGTCTCATGCATCGAACCTGGACTGGCAATCTATTTCACATATGGTAATATACATGTTTCAGTGTTATTCTCTCAAATCATCCCACCCTCGCCTTCTCCCACAGAGTCCAAAAGTCTCTTCTTTGTATCTGTGTCTCTTTTGCTGTCTCGCATATAGGGTCATGATTACCATCTTTCTAAATTCCTTATATATGCATTAGTATACTGTATTGGTGTTTTTCTGACTTACTTCACTCTGTATAATAGGCTCCAGTTTCATCAACCTCATTAGAACTGATTCAAATGTGTTCTTTTTAATAGCTGAGTAATATTCCATTGTGTATATGTACCACAGCTTTCTTATCCATTCATCTGCCGATGGACATCTAGGTTGCTTCCATGTCCTGGCTATTGCAAACAGTGCTGCGATGAACATTGGGGTACACGTGTCTCTTTCAATTCTGGTTTCCTCAGTGTGTATGCCCAGCAGTGGGATTGCTGGGTCGTATGGCAGTTCTATTTCCAGTTTTTTAAGGAATCTCCACGCTGTTCTCCATAGTGGCCATACTAGTTTGCATTCCCACCAAAAGTGTAAGAGGCTTCCCTTTTCTCCACACCCTCTCCAGCATTTATTGCTTGTAGACTTGACTTTTTTTTTTTAAACTTTACATAATTGTATTAGTTTTGCCAAATATCAAAATGAATCTGCCACAGGTATACATGTGTTCCCCATCCTGAACCCTCCTCCCTCCTCCCTCCCCATACCATCCCTCTGGGTCGTCCCAGTGCACTAGCCCCAAGCATCCAGTATCGTGCATCGAACCTGGACTGGTAACTCGTTTCTTACATGATATTTTACATGTTTCAATGTCATTCTCCCAAATCTTCCCACCCTCTCCCTCTCCCACAGAGTCCATAAGACTGTTCTATACATCAGTGTCTCTTTTGCTGTCTCGTACACCGGGTTATTGTTACCATCTTTCTAAATTCCATATATATGCGTTAGTATACTGTAATGGTGTTTTTCCTTCTGGCTTACTTCACTCTGTATAATAGGCTCCAGTTTCATCCACCTCATTAGAACT
Source organism: Bison bison bison (assembly GCF_000754665.1). Lineage (NCBI taxonomy): Eukaryota > Metazoa > Chordata > Mammalia > Artiodactyla > Bovidae > Bison > Bison bison. Next base: position 1,168,839 of record NW_011494828.1, read on the forward strand.
AATTCAAATGTATTCTTTTTAATGGCTGAGTAATACTCCATTGTGTATATATACCACTGCTTTCTTATCCATTCATCTGCTGATGGACATCTAGGTTGCTTCCATGTCCTGGCTATTATAAACAGTGCTGCAATGAACATTGGGGTACACGTGTCTCTTTCCCTTCTGGTTTCCTCAGTGTGTATGCCTAGCAGTGGGATTGCTGGATCATAAGGCGGTTCTATTTCCAGTTTTTTAAGGAATCTCCACACTGTTCTCCATAGTGGCTGTACTAGTTTGCATTCCCACCAACAGTGTAAGAGGGTTCCCTTTTCTCCACACCCTCTCCAGCATTTATTATTTGTAGACTTTTGGATCGCAGCCATTCTGACTGGTGTGAAATGGTACCTCATAGTGGTTTTGATTTGCATTTCTCTGATAATGAGTGATGTTGAGCATCTTTTCATGTGTTTGTTAGCCATCTGTATGTCTTCTTTGGAGAAATATCTATTTAGTTCTTTGGCCCATTTTTTGATTGGGTCATTTATTTTTCTGGAGTTGAGCTGTAGGAGTTGCTTGTATATTTTTGAGATTAGTTGTTTGTCAGTTGCTTCATTTGCTGCTTGTAGACTTTTTGATAGCAGCCCTTCTAACCAGCATGAGATGGTACCTCATTTTGGTTTTGATTTGCATTTCTCTGATAATGAATGATGTTGAGCATCTTTTCATGTGTTTGTTAGCCACCTGTATATCTTCTTTGGAGAAATGTCTGTTTAGTTCTTTGGCCCAGTTTTTTGATTGGGTCATTTATTTTTTCTGGTATTGAGCTGCATGAGCTGCTTGTATATTTTTGAGATTAATTCTTTGTTAGTTGCTTCATTTGCTATTATTTTCTCCCATTCTGAAAGCTGTCTTTTCATCTTGCTTATAGTTTCCTTTGCTGTACAAAAGCTTTTAAGTTTAACTAGGTCCCATTTATTTTTGCTTTTATTTCCATTGCTTGGGGGGCGGGGGTCATAGAGGATCCTGCTGTGATTTATGTCAGAGACTGTGTTGGCTATGTTTTCCTCTAGGAGTTTCATAGTTTCTGGTCTTACATTTAGATCTTTAATTCATTTTGAGTTTATTTTTGTGTATGGTGTTAGAAAGTGTTCTAGTTTCATTCTTTTACAAGTGGTTGACCAGTTTTTCCAGCACCACTTGTTAAAGACATTGTCTTTTCTCCATTGTATATTCTTGCCTCCTTGGTCAAAGATAAGGTGTCCATAGGTGCAAGGATTTATCTCTGGGCTTTCTATTTTGTTCCACTGATCTATATTTCTGTCTTTGTGCCAGTACCATACCATCCTGATGACTGTAGCTTTGTAGTGTAGTCTGAAGTCAGGCAGATTGACCTCCATTTCCATTCTTCTTTCTCAAGCTTGCTTTGGCTATTTGCCACTCCGGTATTCTTGTCTGGAGAATTCCATGGACAGAGGAGTTTGGCAGGCTACAGTCCATGGAGTCGCAAAGAGTCAGCCACAACTGAGCAACTAACACTTTGGAAAAAGTTAAGACATGGTTCATATGCTTTCAGGGTTACCTATTTCCTTTTTTGTTTACATCTTAATTTATTTCTGTACAAATTAAAGATGCACTGAAAAATAAACCAATAAAAAGAAATGAGAGGTCCAGAGCAGGGGCATTCCAGGCTGGGAGCAGTCAAGCCTGGTCATGATCAAGCATAGCCCTTGTCCTGTCCCAGCCAGTCTGAGTTGGAAGATAAGTGTCAGCCACTCTGTTGATACCAAAGCCCAAGTGATATCCCAGAAGGAGAGTCAACTCCAGCCACTTCTGCCTAACTCCTCAAGAACTCCCAGCTTAGAGAAGCAGCGTTTCCAGTGGGAGTTCAGAGTGGGACATGGGTTGGCTCTGTGAGGAATTGGAAGTTGATGATCAGGCTCCCTACAGAACTATTTGGTGTTGGGGTCTCTCCAGCTGGAAAGAAGGATGGCACCTCTCCCAGGTCTTAATTTATTTTGCAAGTCAGTTATCAGGCTTATTCATCTCTGACAATGTGCCTCTATCCAGTGGGTGATCACCAATCATTGCAGGAGACAAAAAGAATAGTGAAAGCAGAGTGAGAAAGCTAATTGACCACCCTAAGTAACTGTGACATTGCAGCTGACTTCTAGACCCAAAAGGGGACCAACCATTTTTCTCTTCATCACCTATGGTCTACACCCCAGCTCTAATGCAAGTGTATGTTTTATCCCTAACATAGGAAGTTGTTGCTAACGGTAAGCTAAATGAGCAGCCCCTCCTCCTGTACTAATTCTGGGATCCCCACTTCTTCCTGCCTGCCCCTTTCTTCTTAGAGGACAGTCCAAAAGGCCACATAAAATTGCCAGGGTCTTGGTACCTCCAAATGCCCCAAGAGCGAATCATACAAAGTAAACTCAGAAACTACATTCATTACCACAGAATTAGCAGGAAAAAGAATGTACAGTGAGGGGATACGGGCATCAGTAGGACATGACAGAGTGGTAGAATTCTTAATTTCAGAAAGAAAGTGCCTCCTTAAACCTCTCCCTCCCATCAAAGAGGCTGAGGTAAGCTTACAAGACTTATAAGATATCCAACTGTCCTTATTTCTCTGCTCTCCTAGGGTTCTTTCTGCAAGCTGACCTAGGACTCTGTTCTGTTTACTCACTTGCTCTACATCAGTAGCTGCAGAACTTCCTTATGCATATAACAGAGAAAGTCCATACACGGGGCCCTCCAGCTCAGGCTCTTGTCTCCCACCAGGATGAGCTTGAACAGCTTGCCCTCCTGTTTCTCCATGATAACCTCATGCACTGCCATCTCTATGCCCTTAAACTATCAATGAGGTCTCATACTTTCATGTACAGTGTATTGTGCAGAACTGGCAGAACACTCAAGCCACTGGTGATCTGACTGAAGGAGATGCTGAAAAGGATCTGGACAACTGAGGGTTACCTATTTCTATAAATGAGTTATAAATGGTGTTCATGAAAAAAAATCTGACAGTAATCTGTTCATCCACGTGTGTATGGCCTGAGTGCTGTAATGCACAGTCATCATTTTTTATAATGATAAAAAGCTTACAGGTTTAACCTTTAAATGACCACTTATCTATCAAAAAAGTTCTACATGTATTAAAAATATTAAATAATCAATCATGCAAACTGAGTCAGTTATCTAATAAAATAGATGTGGTGATATCTAATTAAAGCCATATTCAACATATAAAAGTTTAAAATTCATATGAAACTATGTTATACAATAAGAAACAAGCATGAGAAGCTGTTATGAGTTGAATTGTGTTCTCCCAAGATTGACAGGCTTCCCCAACGGCTCAGAAGATGAAGAATTTGTTTGCAGTGCAGGAGAAGCAGGAGATGCAGGTTGGATCCCTGGGTTGGGAAGATCCCCTGGAGGGGGAAATGGCAACCCACTCTAGTATTCCTGCCTGCAAAATTCCATGGACAGAGGAGCCTGGCGAGCTACAGTCCATAGGGTTGCAAAAGAGTCAGACACAACTGAGCAAGACTGATATGTTGAAGTCCTAATCTCCAGCACCTCAGAATGTGACCTTATTTGGAAATAGGGTCATTGCACATGTAATTAGTTAAACTGAGGTCATACTGGAGCAGGGTAGGCCCCTAATCCAATATGACTGCTGTCCTTCTAAAATGGTCATGTGAAAATACAGACACATAGGAAGAATGCCATGTGACAAAGAAGAGACTGGAGTTATGAAGTTGTATGTCAAGGAATGCCAAAGACTCCTGGCAAACCACCAGAAGCTAGGAAGAGGCAGGAAGGATTTCCCTACTAGTTTCAGAGGGAGCATGACCCTGCTGATACCTTGATTTCAGACTTCTAACCTCCAGAACTGAGACAGTAAATTTCTATTGTTTTAATCCACCCAGTTTGTGGAAGTTTGTTACAATAGCCATAGGAAACTAAAACAGCATTTTCAGTATCTCTTGTATGTTGTTACTAATATTAATGTCTTTATTTTTAAAATTATTTTCTAAAATAACAGTAATTTTGACTTCTGGGAGAATCAGATCAGATCAGATCAGTCGCTCAGTCGTGTCTGACTCTTTGTGACCCCATGAATTGAAGCACGCCAGGCCTCCCTGTCCATCACCAACTCCCGGAGTTCACTCAGACTCACGTCCATCGAGTCAGTGATGCCATCCAGCCATCTCATCCTCTGTCGTCCCCTTCTCCTCCTGCCCCCAATCCCTCCCAGCATCAGAGTCTTTTCCAATGAGTCAACTCTTCGCAGGAGGTGGCCAAAGTACTGGAG
>NW_011494828.1:1173289-1179472 GCF_000754665.1 Bison bison bison
TGCTTTTGAATATGCTATCTAGGTTGGTCACAACTTTCCTTCCAAGGAGTAAGTGTCTTTTAATTTCATGGCTGCAGTCACCATCTATAGTGATTTTGGAGCCCAGAAAAATAAAGTCTGACACTGTTTCCACTGTTTCCCCATCTATTTCCCATGAAGTGGTGGGACCAGATGCCATGATCTTCGTTTTCTGAATGTTGAGCTTTAAGCCAACTCTCCTCTTTCACTTTCATCAAGAGGCTTTTGAGTTCCTCTTCACTTTCTGCCATAAGGGTGGTGTCATCTGCATATCTGAGGGTATTGATATTTCTCCCGGCAATCTTGATCCCAGCTTGTGTTTCTTCCAGTCCAGCGTTTCTCATGATGTACTCAGGGAGAATAGTTCTATACATTTTAACACGTATACAGATAGGTAGATAGATATATATGTATATTCATATAACCATCAACTCTAAGATACTGTTAATGTCTTGATTTTTAACAGCTGTTATTGAAACAAGTGCAATGAAACTGTTTCACACAGGCTTAAGTAAATTTCTAGTCCTTTCACTTCAAAATTTAGACTTTGTATTCACACTTCAGTAATACATTTTTAATTCCTAAAATAAAAATAACCTTTAAAAGTCTACTACCTTTAGTTTATTCATTGTCTTTAAAGCTCTATTATTGAGAAAGTCACCTTCAATAAGAATTCATCTAAAGTTTTGGAAAAAAACTGATAAATCACCATTCTTCACAGGAAGCAGTCAACATAAAAGATACACACTGTTGCAACACTCATACCACTTACTGCTATCAGCTTTATTATACCCACAAGTATGGAGTTTTCCCTTTATCTTCTAGCACCACACTCATTATAAAAATTCACATCTCTCTCTTAACTAAGTCTGTTTTAAATTTCTAAACATTCACTATTCAACAGACTTTTTTTATTGCAGTGTAATTTACAATGTTATGTTAGTTTCAAGTGTAAATAAATTCATTTGTATCACTTTTCAGATTCCACATATAAGTTATACAATATCTGTCTTTGACTAACTTCATTCAGTGTGATAATCTCTAGGTCCATCCATGTTGTGGCAAATGATATTATTTCATACTTTTCATGGCCGAGTAATATTCCATTGTATATATGTACCACATCTTCTTAATCTATTCATCTTTCTCTAGGCATTTAGGTTGCTTCCATGTCTTGGCAATTGTAAATAGTGCTGCTATGAACATCGATGCCCAGGAGTAAGATTGCTGGATCATATGGTAGATCTATTTTTAGTTTTTTAAGGAACGTCCATACTCTTCTCCACAGAGGCTGAACCAATTTACATTTCCATGAACAGAGTAAGAGGGTCCATTTCTCTTCACAGCCTCTATAGCACTTATTTTTTATAGATTTTTTGATGATGGCCATTCTGACTGGTGTAAGGTGATATTTCATGATAGTAAAGCTGGGAGGGATTGGAGGCAGGAGGAAAAGGGGACGACAGAGGATGAGATGGCTGGATGGCATCACCGACTCGATGGATGTGAGTTTAAGTGAACTCCGGGAGTTGGTGATGGACAGGGAGGCCTGGCGTGCTGCGATTCATGGGGTCGCCAAGAGTCAGACACGACTGAGTGACTGAACTGAACTGAACTGAGCATCTTTTCATGTGCTATTAGCCATCTTCATGTCTTCTTTGGAAAAATGTTTATTTAGGTCTTCTGCCTATTTTTTTTAATTAGACCGTTTGTTTTTTTCATATTAAACTACAGGAGCTGTTTGTATATTTTTGGAAATTAACAATAACTTGAATATTAAGATATGTGTGTGAGGTACTGTGGTAGAAAAGGAAGGAGAAAATTCATTGCTTAAGAAAGAAAAAGAGCAATGTGATTTTAAAACCTGGTAAGTTTCTACTCTAAAAAATGTTACCACTTATCCCTTAAAGGTATGCAGCTGCTTTCCCTGCTGGAATATCTCACATATAAATTAAGTCATTTTTCCCCACATAGAAATTTTATTATGATTTTATATCTATTCTAACTTACAATGCTATACAGCTTTTTAGGTGAGGGTATCTTTTGTTCCTCTAAATAATATAGATTAAAAATAAATTACCTATAGAAATCAACACCAGCAATACTTATTACTGCTGCACTTTACAAAAGCTATACTACAGAAAAATTACACAGATGTTTATTGATAATATATACACACTCATAATTATAAACTTAACTACTTAATGTGTAAGCTATGAATAACTTCCAGAAATGGATCTTTTTATTATTATTGACTTTGTAATTACATTTCTTTCACATAAATAGTACTTAGCATTGTGACTGTAGTCTTGAAGATTATCCACACACAAATTATGCATTTATTAGAAAATGCATAGGCTAAAACTATGGGGCTCAACTGTCAGAATATATGATAATTTCTGGATAAACATTTGTATAATTAAGATATACCAACACTGAAGGCCCCTGTAAGACTTTATCCAATTTTTGAAAATCTACATATTCAAATAAATATAATATTTCTGCATACAAGAGAAAAACTATCAATGCTTCTTTTCCATCAATTAAGTTAGTTCTCCCTGAGAAGACACAATCCTCCTTTAAGTTCTACCAGACACGGAGACATTAATTTAAAATATGATGATGGGTCAACATCTTAAAATTATTAGTAAATTATAGTTGTACCATTCTTATACCATCTGCAGATTCCTGAGTAAGTATTTTCCCAAGGTTTATACTACAACTATTTCCATGGGCTCCTTAGACAGGTTAAAATGCAGATGCTTAAAACATCTGAACTCTATTACCTTCATAATACCGAGAGAACAGAAAGATCTATTCACAGAGCTTCAAACTTACAGATGTCCATGAAAAGACTAATTTATAATTTTCCCCTTTTAAAAGGAGCAATACCTCTGATTCAGTACTATCTTGTAAAAGAAATGTATCCTTTGAGCATAACAAGCTACAGTCCTCCCATTTCTTTATATCAAGCTGGGAAACTTTTAGTTCTAATTCAAAATTGGATGTTTTCTACAGAGCATTTGTGTTTTAACCAGTCCATGACGTCCCATTACCAGATTCCATGTGGAAAGTAATCAGAAGTTACTGAATATAAATACTCTTTGTACAAAGTCTTTGTTGTCTAATTTATTTTGTTTCAATTTTTTTCTTTTATGTTGTGCTTTTTTCTTTATTTTTAAATTTACTTATTTAAGTAATAAAATATTTAAAATACTTCATGTTTACCTTGTTTAAATTCCTTTATGAATCTTTGCTTTAAAAGAATGTTTAAAAGAAATACCCTAATTTCCCTTACTTCCTAAAGCATCAGCCTTCAGTAACTTTCCAATTCGGAGGTTTTAACTATGGCTTGGATATAGTAAGGAAATAAATAAGAATTTTTAATAGTAGCACTGAGTAATTATATTGAGGGTTTTTTTTTAAGTAACTTTATTTATTTATTATTTTTGGCTGTGCTGGATATTCGTTGCTGCTCGGGCTCTTCTCCAGCTGTGGTGAGCAAGGGCTACTCTAGTTGTGGAGCATGAACTTCTCAATGCAATGGCTTCTCTTGTTGCAGAGCACAGGCTCTAGGACACATGGGTTCGGTAGCTGCGGCTCCCAGGCTCTAGAGCACAGGCTCAGTAGTTATGGAACATGCACTTAGTTGCTCCAAGGCATGTGGGATCTTCCAGGATCAGGGACTGAACGCATGTCTCCTGCACTGGCAGGCAGATTCCTTACACTGAGCCACCAGGGAAGCCCCTATATTGAATGTGAAGTGAAATTATAAAGTGAAGAACATGATTACTGTCTTGCTATATACAAATCATTTTTTTGCTTATCTCTTGGTAATACTTTTATAAAACCTACCATCTAGATTGTCACATACTCACATTTTAGGTTTAAGAGATGAGGAATGGTTCTCTAATTTTACATACTAAACGATGGTTTGGGACTTCCCTGGTGGTCCAGTGGTTAAAACTCTGTGCTCCCAACATGGGGTAGCCATGTCTGATCATCTGGTGCGGGAAGATGATGCATGATGCAGCCAAAAAAATTAACGGTGGTTCATGCCAAGATACAGAACTCAGAATGATAAAGAATGGAATATTCTTCTCTTTCACTAGCATAAATTAAAATCAGAAAAATAAAGATTACACAACTCATGTTTCTCAAATAGCATTACTTAAAAATGATTAATTCATTATCCTCCCTTCATCTATGAAATCCAATGTAAGAATCAGAAAATATGCTTAAATATATTCTTTATCCAGTCCCTAAAACTATCAGACAAGAGCTCATCATCCTAAGAAGCATGCCAACTCTCATACTGTAGAAGAAAAAAATCTGATTTAAACATGACCTGGATCATTCACAACATCTGATTTCACTTACAACTTGACTTTATAGTCATTTTCAAAATATATACTTCTTTAAAACTCTTCTTTCTCAACTGCCCCTTCAAAGTTTGAAAATTATTTCAAATACAGTATCTCTTACTATAAAATGACTACTTAAATTGAAACTTTTCAATTCAATATATTTAAACAAGAAACTTAAAAATTAATTGATATAAACTCATAAAAAGAATATGATCTACAGATGAATAATGAAATGCCCATATTCATTTTCATGCTTTCAGAATTAAAGCTGCACACCTTAATTACCTGTTATTCAATTCATTATTACAAATATGTACAGAAACACACAAAGGAATAGCCTCAAATAAACAAAACTTTCTCAATCTACCGTTTCTGTATTCTGACACAGGATAAATTTAGATAAATTTACATTTCACATTTGCAAAACAAATTGTGGTATACGTTGCTTTAAAAAGAAACAGGATTCAGTGATTCTCAATAATCAAAAGTAGGTTGCTTTATATGAAACACCACAATGTGCTACTCTTCAAATGGAAAAAAAAAAATTCAAATACATCAGTTTTACCTGGGGAGAAGAGAGCTAGATGTTTGGGGTTCCTGTTTATATGGGTTCCTGTGTCTGTTTAATTCTAAAAACAGCCTCTCTCCAACTCCTTTCAAAAATCAATATTTTTTCAGTAAATATGAGCATATACTGTACAATAAAACGGATAATGTGTACTTCCAAAGTGCTATAACAGTCCAAATAGAAAAAAAAATCAGTATTTAAATTTCCCCACAAAGCAAGTCAATGTTAAACAATGTCATTTTTTCTCCTTTCTCCCTATCCATTCCACAAATCAGGACTACTGAATTTGTATATTTAATAAGATGAACAAACTGACTAGAAGCTCTAGAGCAATAAAAGAAAAAGAAATCACTTTCATTCCCCCACAAACAAAAAGATAAAACAAAAGCAAATATGAAGACTTGTTAAATGAGAAGCATTTGAAAAACCCAACGTGACCAGCTTTTGATTTACCCCAGTCTGACAAGGAAGACAGACCCCACCCCCACTCCAGACTGTGCCTTTTTTTTTTCCTTGGGTGGGGGTGTGGAGAAGAAGCTGTCACATTTCCATCTTCGGGTATTGTTAAGTCCACAGCCTAGATCCCCAAGTATCACTGGTCCAGGGGAAAAAAACATTAAAGCAGATAATTAAAACTGTCTGAAATGCACGGCATTTTGCTGAGATTTTTCCCATTTTTAAAGTTAATTATACCCAGCTTCAATCTGCAAAGACTAGATTGCCTGTGACAGCCTGTCCCTCAAACGTTCCCTGTAAGACCGCTTGCTCCAGATTCACTAACAGTTCGCTCCTCTCTAAACTTAAATTAGAAAAACGCATTTCAGAAATGATTACATCCAGAAAGCCATACTTCCCCATCCTTTTTGCTTTGGCGTGGGGTGTAGAACGAAGAATAAAAAAGAGATCTATTCGCTTCTCAAACAAAAAGAAATGGGGGTAGTGGAGGAAAGAGCAGCAGTGGACCTGACGAAATGTTGAGAAAAGTTTTTTATGTGACTAGTTTGTCCTTCGGCAGAGGATCGGGAGTTGGGCAAAAAGCCGGGGTCCTAGCTCAGGGCTTGTGCAAAGAGAAGGCACCTGCGGAAGAGGAGGCCGGGGACCCGAGAGAAGCCGAGCGAACACCTACCGACTTGCAGCACATTCTCCACGGAGCCGCTGTCCAGCAGACGGATGCCCCGGCGGAAGGGGAGCCCCTCGCCGCCACCGCCGCCGGCCACTCCAGCCCCAGAG
>NW_011494828.1:1180239-1183950 GCF_000754665.1 Bison bison bison
AGGGACGGGAGCGAGCACGGGCTGGCGGCGCGCGCCAGGCGCAGACTGCCCAGAATGCGCACCGAGCGCTCGCGCCTGGCCGACTTCCACCTAGGGGACACCCAGGGACGAGGAGCGCCCGGCACCCGCGCCAGCCCGCGCGCCTCCGACCCACCTGCAGCCTGGAGGGAAAGGAGTGGACTGTGCGGCCAAGTGCAACGGCCCGGAGCGAGTATTGCGCGAAGCCGCAAAGTGCTAGGCTTGCAGGGCGGAGAAAGAGAGATAACTCAAAATCAAGGGTCCTCTGGTAGATGGACCAGACGGGCGACAGCCACAGAGGAGCGAATGATCTGGCAGAAAGACGCTAGGAAGACGCTAGGGGGAAAAATTGGAAAGTTCCATTGATGAAAACTCCCCTCACATCCCAGCAATGTAGAATAAAGTCAGCGGTCCCCTCCAGAGCCAGGCAAAGTCGCGCCAGCCCCCGACTGGACAATGGGATGCCAAGATCTCACCGCCACGGCAGCTACAGCCTCTGGGGGTTTTGAAGGGTTTTAGAACCTTGCATCCTAGGAAACAAAACACTTTCGTGTGGTTTTTGGTACAATTCTCTAATCACCTGAGTCCAGTCTCAATTAAGGCTTTATATTTTCCTCACTTGGCTCAGTCTTCTGCACTTTCATATTAATTATAACAAGTAACACATATTTTTATATATTTGTGTAATGGTCCGTCAAGTCAAAGCTATGGTTTTTCTAGTAGTCATGTATGGATGTGAGAGTTGGACTATAAAGGAAGCTGAGCGCTGAAGAACTGTAAACTGTGGTGTTGGAGGATACTCTTGAGAGTCCCTTGGACTGCAAAGAGATCCAACCAGTCCATCCTAAAGGAAATCAGTTCTGAATATTCACTGGAAGGACTGATGCTAAAGCTGAAACTCCAATACTTTGGCCACCTGGTGAGAAGATCTGACTCATTTGAAAAGACCCTGATGCTGGGAAAGATTGAAGGCCGGAGGGGAGGGGGACAACAGAGGATGAGATGGTTGGATGGCATCACCGACTGGATGGACATGAATTTAGTAAGCTTAGGGAGTTGATGATGGACAGGGAAGCCTGGCGTGCTGTAGTCCATGGGGTCTCAAAGAGTCGGACACGACTGAGCCACTGAACTGAACTGTAATGTTCAACTGCCTGTGCACTCCATGAGAGCAAAGATCATGTCTGTTTTCTTCTTGATAATTTATACTCTGACACAGCAACTTTACCACTAACTCCTCCATAAACAATACTGAGTTGTAAGTGACAGTATGTTGGTCAGTCAAGAAAACTTATTTCAGATTTGCAGACAAATTAATCTCTAAAACGTTAAAATGTTCCAAAAACTGTATTGAGAGTTCCTTGAATTGTGTTCTGTCTCCAAAATGAACAAGTTCTAGAGTGTAGTATAAAATAAGGATTAGAAAAGAGTAAATGACTGATGATGTACAGGGACCAAAGTAGCTTGATTTTGCTATAATCTCAGAATTTAAAGGGGCTTCCCTTATGGCTCAGCTGGTAAAGATTCTGCCTGCAATGCGGGATACCTGGGTTTGATGCCTGGGTTGGAAAGATCCGCTGGAGAAGGGGAAGGCTACCCACTCGTTCTGGCCTAGAGAATTCCATGGACTGTATAGTGTAATAGATAACATGTTTATATCTGTAAATGGATTTATATCTGCAAATACCTAAATGAATTATTGTGAAGTAGCATAAACCCTTGTTGTTTAGTTGCTAAATCATGTCCGACTCTTTGCCACCCCATGGACTGTAGCCTGCCAGGCTTCTCTGTCCGTGAGATTTCCCAGACAAGAATACTGGAGTGGATTGCCATTTCCTTCTCCAGGGGATCTTCTTGACCCAAGGATAGAACCCAAGTCTCCTGCATTAGCAGGGGGATTCTTTACTGTTGAGCTACCATGGAAGCCAGCATAATCCCTTGCTGTGCTGTGCTGTGCTTAGTTGCTCAGTGGTGTCCGACTCTTTCTTACCCCCATGGACTGTAGCCCCCCAGGCTCCTCTGTCCATGGGAATTCTCAGGCAAGAGTACTAGAGTGGTTGCCATGCCCTCCTCCAGGGGATATTCCCAACCCAGGGATCAAACCCAGGTCTCCTGCATTGCAGGCAGATTCTTTACCAGCCGAGCCACCAGGGAAGCCCAGCATAATCCCTCAACCCCCTTAAATCTGGTACCACAATTACAGACTTTCATGGCACCATTCTTTTCCTTCCTAGAACTTATCAGAGTTTATTTTGAGGGTGAGTATTCCTTTAATGCCTTTCTCCCTAACTAGATTATCAGCTAATGTAAGAGCAGAAAATATTTCTATGTAAAGGTCTATCTCTAACACTCACTGTAATGCTACATATATTATTGTTGTTGATCAGTCGCTAAGTCGCATAAGACTCTGCAACCCCATCAACTGCAGCACACCAGGCTCCCCTGTCCTTCACTGTCTCCTGGAGTTTGCTCAAATTCATGTCCATTGAGTCAGAGACGCTAACTAACCATCTCATCCTCTGCCGACCCCTTCACCTTTTGCCTTCGGTCTTTCCCAGCATCAGGGTCTTTTCCAATGAGTTGGCTCTTTGGATCAAGTGGCCAAAGTATTGGAGTTTCAGCTTCAGTATCAGTCCTGCCAATGAAAATTCAGGGTTGATATCCTTTAGGATTGACTGGTTTGATTTCCTTGCAGTCCAAGGGATTCTCAAGAGTCTTCTTCAGCATGCTGCTCAAAAAAATTTTCTTTCTGAATCAATGAATATGTTTGAGTAAATATCTGGTTTACTCAACAGCTGGAAACTATGGTTAATAGAGGTTGGGACATAAGAAGACATGTTACTTAAACATTTATTAAGTGTCAAGTTTGTTTCTTACAAGTTTGATTTCACTAGGTGTTTTTCCTTATCTGGAGGACATTAAAATTTATAGAAAAGTACAAAGAATAGCATAATCTATACCCATATACTCACCACTCAGAATTAATAATTATTACTTAATATAGCAGAAGTCCACTTTAACTGCCTCCATATAGCATCCCTGGGAGCAAGTACAACTTGAGTTTGGAGTCCATTTTTAAATTATGTGTGTGTGCATATGTAACATTGTTTTGTGTATACTTCATTTAATTAAATGGTATCACAGCTGCCTACTATCATATTGGTAACTTTCTTTTTTCCAGTGCATACTGTTTAATTGCCAATTAAATTTGATAATATGTAATTGAATTTGTAAATATTTAGATGATGGGTAAGATGAATTTTCCTTCTTTGTTTTCCAATTTTTTCTTAGCTCTCTGTGTACTTTTTAAACCTTCTATATAAATCTACTCTGTTTACAAAATTCCTTCAGGAATTCTTCTTGGAATTACATTAAATTTATAGATTAATTTGGGGTCAACTACAACCACTCCAGTACTCTTGCTTGGAAAATCCCATGGACGGAAGAGCCTGGTAGGCTGCAGTCCATGGGGTCATGAAGAGTCGGACACGACTGAGCGACTTCACTTTCACTTTTCACTTTCATGCATTGGAGAAGGAAATGGCAACCCACTCCAGTGTTCTTGCCTGGAGAATCCCAGGGACGGGGGAGCCTGGTGGGCTGCAGTCTATGGGGTCGCACAGAGTCGGACACGACTGAAGCGACTTAGCAGCAGCACAACTGTCTTTATAAATATAATGTATCCTTTCATTT
>NW_011494828.1:1184050-1193855 GCF_000754665.1 Bison bison bison
AAGACACGGCTGAGCGACTTCACTTTCACTTTTCACTTTCATGCATTGGAGAAGGAAATGGCAACCCACTCCAGTGTTCTTGCCTGGAGAATCCCAGGGACGGGGGAGCCTGGTGGGCTGCCGTCTATGGGGTCGCACAGAGTCGGACACGACTGAAGCGACTTAGCAGCAGCACAACTGTCTTTATAAATATAATGTATCCTTTCATTTATATGAGTGTTCTTTGCCAATTTTTTCAAGAAAACTATTTTATTATTACTCTTATATCTATTTTGTGACCCTAGTTATTGATAGATCTTTTCCAAAATATCATTTTTTTTTTCAAAATATCATTAAACAAGAAATAATCTCATCTCTGGCAGCTTAACATCGTTAGTGAGATATGACAAAACATGTGGAAAGTTAAATAACAGTAAAAGACTATAATAATACAAAAAAAGTAATAGCTTCAGAAGATTGTCAGGTGATTTGAAAAAGCACTCATTATTTTGGGAATCAGAAGAAAGATTGGTTTGGGTAAAACTTGTGAGAGGGAGCTCTACTGTAGTCTTATTTCATGTAGGTCTTGGAGAATGAATAGGATTCAAATATGCCCAAAAGCTTAGGTAAGGAATTTCAATTATGTTGAACAACTTCAGCAAAAGCCCAAAAGCTGAAAAGTACAGAACATTCATGGAACAGTTAAAAATAAATGTTTGTATATAAAAATGGGAAATAAAGATTAGAAATACCTTTTAAAGCCACATTATGGGTAATATTAAATGCCAGGTTAAGGAACATGAAGTTAAGTATATAGTATGGGCAATGGGGAACCAAGATAGTGAAGGTTGTTAGACATCTATATAGCATGATAGCACTGAATGTAACCTATGTTTTCCACATCTCTTCCCTCATTAGTATGCTTTCTATGTTAGTCGCTCAGTCGTGTCCAACTCTTTTCTATCCCATGGACTGTAGCCCGCCAGGCTCCCCTGTCCATGGAATTCTCCAGGTGAGAATACTGGAGTGAGTTGCCATTCCCTTCTCCAGGGGATCTTCCTGACCCAGGGATCAAACCCAGGTCTCCTGCATTGAAGGCAGATTCTTTACCATCTGAGCCACAAGGGGAGTGCCAGTGTGCTTTGTACTTAGCACATAATAGACCCTCAATAAATGTTCCATGAATGAATGAATCATCTGGCTGTGATGTGGTGAATCTATTCAAAGGGGAGAAAAAGAGACATAGAAATCTTTTAGGTACCTATTCCAAAAATCTGGTCATAAATTGTAGTGGCCTCAATTCAGATGACAGTAGGAAAAGAAATTTCTCTGAATAAACTGCTTCTGCCCTATTGTTTCTAAAAAATAATGATATAATGACATTGTACCGTAGAGTAGCAGGGTGACTTCTTTTTTCCTGATAGCTCATGAAGCTACATTTTGTGTTTTCTGATATATTTGCCATTTTTAAACAAACACAAATAAATAAGCTACTATTTGTGAGGAGGTGGGTCGGTGGTAAAGAATCAGCCTGCCAATGCAGGAGACATGGGTTCAATCCCTGGGTCAAGAAGATTTCCCTGGAGAAGGAAATGGCTGCCCACTCCAGTATTCTTGCCTGGGAAAGCCTATGGACAAAGGAGCCCGGTGGGCTACAGTCCATGGGGTCACAAAAGAGTCAGACATGCTTAGCGATTAAACAACAACAACCAATAGTGAAGGATACTAGGTTGCTTAAGATAGCCTGGACATTAAGAACGAAAGAAACTGGGATTTCCCTGGCAGTGGTTAAGACTCCATGCTTCCAACACAGTAGGTGCAGGATCGATCCCTGATTGGGGAACTAAGATCCTACATGCCACAAAGGCACAACCAAAAAATAAAAACAAAAAAACTTCCAAAAGAAAAGAAGAATGAAAGAAACCGTATGTGACCCTGAGCTGGAACCAGGGAAACCTAGAATTGATACAGAGGAAGTTACAGGAAGGAGGAAAGAACATCTAATGATGATGATACTTAAAATTGATACAATGTTTTACAGTTTTCAGCTAGAAAACAAAACATTCCTGAAGAAAACTGATGCTGACCAAGAATATTAATTTTATTCTAATTCCATGTGGGCCCTAAATTGCTGCTTGTTAATCCTGTTATTCATCTCCAATTGACTAGCATCTTTATTCCCATTTTACCTTTGTAGAAATGCTCAGAAATATTGTTTTAATCAAGGTCACTAGCAAGTGAGTGACAGATCCAGAACTCAAATCCACCTTGTTGAATTCTGAGTCCAGTGACATTTGCTTTCTATACCATTAGTTGTCTCACCTAAGAGGCAAAGTATTTTGTAAGGATAGAATTAAAGTGACCATATATTCTCTCCTGGATAAGGACTCAAATTTGGCCTGAAGGGGGCTATCAGATTGATTAACCAGCAATGAGATTTCTCAGTAAAGCATGAGAACTGTTCCATTGGTTACAGTTAAATAATGAAACTTTAGGAAATAAGAAGGAAAAAGAGGGTAAGAACAGGAGGAAGGTGAAGGAGAAGAAGAAAGATGAAAAGGAAAAGCAGCAGTGACTTGTAGTAAGAAAGAGACCATATCACACTAGAAATATCAGCAGGTGAAATAATAATGAGAGCCCAAATCAGGTCTTGTTTATCCGTGGTTTGTGTGGAGTTAATATGGAGGTCAGTGTCCCTGAGAGCTATATGAAGCCACTGTTGACGTCTGCCAGCTCTTTTCAGAATTAGCCTAAACATTGGTTCACTTTAAAATAATACCAGTTTATTGATGTTAGTGTTATTCTTCTAACACTTTAGATACAAAAGTCAACATACAATGTGGGGCTGGCTATAGTCGGTCTAGTTTAGGAAACAGACATTAAACAAATAAACCTATAAATATATAAATACAGATGGTAAAAACATGGCATATAAGATTTTGGGGAATATGTAAAACGTGGCTGGGAATAGCAAGTACTTAAGATTAATTGGAACACAAAGATTGTGGTGAGAAGTAACAGGAAAAGACTATAAAAGAAACTTGAGAAACATTGGAAAAAGCTTTAGACTGCTAACTTAAGGAATCTGAGTTCTCTTAGCTTGGCAGAGGGAAGCCAATGAAGGTGTTTTGAGCAAGAGAGTAGCATGAAAAAAGGCCTGTTTGGGGAAGATTAATCAGACAAATGTGTGTGGGATCAATGGGAAGGAGAAATGGAGGCAGAAGATAAGTTAGAAGGCTATGGCAACATGTGAGAAGGAGGTAGTAAAGCCCTGTAGAGGACACACGACATCTAGACAACAAGGCTGAATTCCAGCCTGCACTCCATTCACCCGGCCCTGCACCTAAAGGGTTGCAATTTGGGTGTCTTTCAAATTCTCACCAAGGAACCATATGGGTAGTGACCCTAGGCCTGTATTACCCTGTTTCATCTCTTTCCTCTGGTGAGAGAACTGATCCATTTCAAAGAGACCGAAGTCTAAAGATACTTCTTTTATAGCATTGCAATGTCCAGGGTGAAAACACAAATACCAAAATCAATGACCAGGAAGAATGCATGACATTTTATGACAGCTCTTTTAATGTCAGGAAAATTTTGAGCCAGTCTTAAAAACAAATCTTCAAAATTGCATTTGTGGAACATCCTCAACCCTTTAGGAATGGAACAAAAACCATGGGTGAGGGATAGAGTTAGGCTCAGAAATGGGGATTAAGGCATCATTTGGGAAGTAAACTACATGCAATCCAGAATAATTTATATGATAATGGACTTTATTCTGGTTTCAGTCTCAAAATGTAATGACAGACACCTATGCTCAATGATAATGCTAACTTTGAAAGTAAAAGTGAAAGTCACTCAGTAGTGTCTGACTCTTTGTGACCCTATGGACTATACAGTCCATGGAATTCTCCAAGCCAGAATACTGGAGTAGGTAGCCTTTCCCTTCCCAACCCAAGGGTCGAACACAGGTCTCCTGCATTGCAGGCAGATTCTTTACCAGCTGAGCCACCAGGGAAGCCCAAGAATACTGGAGTGCGTAGCCTATTCCTTCTCCAGCCAATCTTCCCAACCCAGGAATTGAACCGGGGTCTCCTTCCTTGTAGGCAGATTCTTTACCAGCTGAGCTACCAGGAAAGCAAATGCTAACTTTGAATATAAATGAAATACTGATAAACTGGGGGTAGGGAAAGATATTTGAGAAATGGAAAGGAAAATCATGATTAAAACAATATTGAGGACTTCCCTCGTGGCATAGTGGATAGGAATCTGCCTGCCAATGCAGGGGACAGAGGTTTGATCCCTGGTCTAGGAAGATTCCACATGCAGTGGAGCAGCTAGGTCCATGTGCCACAACTACTGAAGCCCATGTGACTGTGCTCCACAAGAGATGCCACCGCAGTGAGAAGCCCACGCACCACAGCTAGAGAGTAGCCCCTGCTTGCTGCAATTAGAAAAAGCCTGTTGCAAAGCCACGAAGATTCAGCACAGCCAAAAGTCAATATAAATAAATAAAATTATTTTAAAAATTGACTTGATTGGCCCTATTACCCAGCCCTGCCATATTTCTTCCAGTGAAGAACAACGATAAAATTAGAGGGATTTAGCTCCACGGTAAGCTCCAACTTGTCTAATGGATTGCAGTAATCCCACACCCCATTCTAAAGTGATTCGTTCAGGGATAGGCAGTTATAAGTCAATCGATGTATGGCATTTCCCTTGCATTGGGGATTGGTTTGGGAATGGGTAAAACCCACTAGGCCAATGAGACATGGTTTGCTGGCAACTTCCAAGAAAGAAATGTTCTCACTCTCTTAAAAGAGCTTGTGGAAGTAACTTTCTGAGTGCTCTGACATAGAAAAGGAGATTGCTGATAGCATGAAATAAATACAAGGGTAAGCCAGGCTTCACTTGAAGGTGACACACCAGAAGGCTATGGGAAACATAGAAAATAACTTGATTTCTGATGGCATTCTTGAACAGCTGAATCAAACCTACCTAATGCCCTCTATGTCTATTGACATCCAGTTACATGAGTCAATAAATCCCCTTTATAATGTTTCATTATTTTTGAGATATAATTTACATGTATTAAAATGCACAACCTCTAAATGTACAGCTTAATGACTCTCTACATATGTACATACCTATAAGGCCATCACACGCATCAAAATATAGAATATTTCTGTCATTCCATAAAGTTCCTTTGTATCCCTTTTCAGTCAATATGAATTCCTGCCCACCACCCCTACCCCCACCCTGCTGCCCCAGAGACACATTATTCAAGTAGAATCCTATGTATGAATTCCTTTGTCTGGCTTTTTCCGCTAAGCATGTTTTAAGAGTCATCTCTGTTATTCCCACATATCAGCAATTTGTTCTGTTTTAATCCTGAGTAGTATTCCATTATACAAATGTACCACATGTCCATTTTTCTTTATCCATTCTCCCTTTGATGGACATTTGGCGTGTGTGTTAGTCAAGAAGGATTAGGTGTGTGAAAGCTTTATTAGAAGTTAAGCTTTATAGGGAACACAGAGAGGAAACTATGAACTAGGGAAAGACTGTGCGAGCTATCAGGGCTCCCCTGGTGGCTCAGCAGTAAAGAATCCATCTGCAATTCAGGAGATGCAGGAGATGCGGGTTCGATCCCTGGGTCAGGAAGATCCCCTGGAGGAGGGCATGGAAGCCCACTCCAGTATTCTTGTCCCATGGACAGAGAGCCTTGGTGGGCTATAGTCCATAGGGTTGCACAGAGTCAGACACAGCTGAAGTGACTCAGCATGCTTGTACGCACATGACAGCCATCAGAACTCTATGCTGGTGGAGAAGAAAGGAAAAGAAGGAAGATTGAGTGGAAGGGTCTTAGACTGCAATTTGGTTCTAAGAATGTTAGACAAAACCGGTCACCCATCAGAGAGGTCCTGCATCTCCCGGGATCAGGTCTGACTTAGTATCTCTTTTACACTCAGTCAGAAGAGCAATCTGTGGAAAGCATGGCCTTTGAGTGAACATGGAGATGGATTCTAGAGCACAGCAATCAAGATGGTTAATAAAGAATGCCCTCACAATGTAATCTTATCGGATCACAGAGATCCGAGAAGAGCGTTTTTATGGCTTTCCCAGTCTACCCTTTATTTCACAGATTTGCTTCTCCTTACAGGATTGGGGAACATACCTTCCATAGTTCTCTTTCTGAGAGGAAACTCAGAAGAGGAAGGTTGACTGGGTGAGGTACAACCTCCATTGCTACAACTGATCCTGGGGCCACAACCAGTATTCATTTTCTTCCTCTTCTACTTATGCATTCTGAATTTGCCCCACCCTCAATTATCACCTCAGAGCTCACTTAGTGGTGTGACTAAACCTACAGTCCTTAGGATTCTGAGCCCTTAGTAATCATATCTTTCTCAGGCCAGGATGTTTTCATGTGTCTGGTCACAGTTACAGTGGGGCAAGGGAGTACCAGGAGGCACCCCAATAGATCTCTTGGATTCTGTGTGTTTCCTCCCTGACCCCACTGCATAAAAGGAACACCATCTCCTTCTGCTGAAGGGTCAGTGACTCCTGCCAATATCGTGACTCCTCACCTGCTAGTCTCTGGACACAAGTCTCTGGTGCACTGGTAGGAGCTGTAGTTTGTGGTGCAGTGGACCAGGGCCTTAATCCTGCAGAACCTACTGTTGTGGAGACAGGAAGTGCACAATCCCCAGAAGGTCACTGGCAATGATTATAAGTGGGACCACTCCTGCTTCTATTCTTTGGTTTCAGGACATCTGTCTTCTTCCTAATAGAGACACAGCACTATATGCGTGCATGTGTACTAAGTTGCTTCAGTTGTGTCCGACTCTTTGCGACCCCATGGACTGCAGGTCCTCTGTCTATAGGATTCTCCAGGCAAGAATACTGGAGTGGGTTGCCATGCCCTCCTCCAGACGATCTTTCCAACCCAGAGATTGAACTAGCAAATCTTATGTCTCCTGAGTTGGCAGGCAGGTTCTTTACTACTAGCACCACCTGGGAACCCCACAGCACTACATAGAGGTCCCTAATTTGATGCACACACAGCATTGAAGGACGGCACCCATCCCTTCAGAATGTTGTCTCTGGGGACTTCTCTGGTGGTTCAGTGGCTAAAACTCTGCACTCCTAGTACAGGAGGGCAGGCTTCAATCCCTAGTGAAGAAACTAGATCCCACATGCTACAACTAAGAGTCCATATGCCTCAACTGAAAGATCCTGCATGCTACAACTAAGCTCTGGCACAGCCACATAAACAAATATTTCTTTAGGAAAGAATGTTATGGCGCTTCCCTGGTGACTCCGTGATAAAGAATCCACCTGCCAGTGCAGGAGATGTTGGTTTGATCCCTGGTCTGGAAAGATGCCACATTCAGAGAAGCAACTTAGCCCATGCACCACAGGTATTGAGCCTGTGCTCTAGAGCCCAGGAGCCACAAAAACTGAGCCCATGTACCGCAACTGCTGAAGCCTGTGCACCTAGAGCCTGTGCTCCACAGCAAGAGAAACCACCACAATGAGAAGCCCGAGGGCCATAACTAAGGAGTAGCCCCCTGCTCACTGCAACTAGAGAAAAGCTCATGCAGCAACAAAGACCCAGCACAGCCCAAAATAAATGAATACATAATTTTTTAAAGAAAAGAATGTTATCTCTGAGCTGAGCAGTTTAAATGCACCTGTAGAAGGCCGTTCTAGCATTCTATGAGGCTGGCTGCTTCTGGATGATGTGTTATCTGTTATGGCCAGTGGATTTCACAGTCAAATCAGATGATTCTAACACATCTTTTGTTATGAAATGGGTCTCCTGGTTAGATGCTATTCTGTGTGAGATTCCATGCCTGTAGATCAGGGATTCCGTAGTCCCTGAGTAGCGGTTATTGGCTGAGGTCTGTGGGCAGGTATGACAATTTGTATGTAGAATAGGAATCCATTCCTCTGAGAACAAACTCCTGACTCTTCTAGAATGGAAGGGGTCTTATATATTTCATCTGCCAGAAACCAGTTAGTCTCTGAAAAACAGTGCCATATCGGGGGCTTGGCTCTTTATCCTGATCAGAAACAGGTTGAACATTCAAGGAAACAAAAGCTAGATCAACCTTACTAGGAACCTGCCACTGGGCCTGTACGTAGTCTCAATTTCTGCCACAATCATCATCACTCTTTCGTGTTCCTATCATGCTAGTTGTGGGATAGCCAATGACAAAGGCTGGCTAACACCAATTAACCAAGTCATTTTGTCTGCTTCAATGTTCAGTGTCTCTTTCATAATAGATGCTTTCTGGTGCTGTGTAATTAAAAAAAAAAATTGTTTTCCTTCTAAGCCCCTGACCAGATGGCCCATGCTGAGGCCACTGCCCAGGAATCTCTATATATTTTCACCTCTCTAACCCCTTCTCTCATCCTCAC
Organism: Bison bison bison; assembly: GCF_000754665.1. Lineage (NCBI taxonomy): Eukaryota > Metazoa > Chordata > Mammalia > Artiodactyla > Bovidae > Bison > Bison bison. Next base: position 1,192,454 of record NW_011494828.1, read on the forward strand.
AAAGCAGACAACCAGATGCACTGCTCCCAGCTCTACTCATTTGGAATTTATTTCCTCTCCATCATTTTTCAGGGCCACTGCTGAATATGACTATAATTAAATCAGTATCCATTTTTGGCTTTCACTCACATTCCAAGCAGACTCACCCATAAACCAAGCTCAGGCTTTTTCTTTCTCTTTCAACTATTGTGTCAGACCTCCTTCTCCCCATACAGTCATAGGAGCAAGCTCAAAGAAGGGCAATGATGCAACCATGGTAGGTATATGAGGGCTTGAACTTCCTGCTCACACTCTCAGGCTCCTAGAGTCCTAAATGTACCATTTCCATCTTACAATAGACACATGCTGGGTATGTCAGAATTTATGACTTGGCCTTTCCAACAAAATCTAGCTCATAATGGAAAGTTCAATATTCGAAGTTAGGTAGTGCCCCATAATCTAGTGTGTAACCAGTAATGCATCTGGTGCTGTTTATCGCAGGGTATATAATCCTCTCCTGTGAGTTGCATGCCCTTGTTCCAGAATTTCAAGGCCTTCATTATGATTCTAATACTGGGGCTTGCCATAAATTCCATATTAAATCTTTTCTCACTATTGACAGCTCCACCTGGACCTGCTGAATCATACAACCCAACCATCAAGGCTGCCTGCTGTACAGATTGAACCTGCTTCAGACTCTTTCCTACTTTAGGTCCCATTGAAAGCCAGCTGCATTCAATGTTACCTCAGTATACAGGCTAGAATAGCATTCTTAGGTATGGAATATGTCACCTTCAGAACCCGATGGAGCCTACCAGGCTCTGTACTTTTTTTTTGTATTAGGAAATACAAGATGCAGCAATTTTGTTTTTCACTTGGAGGAGATATCCTGGGATGCCCTGAAACTGGGCCCCTAAATGCCTTCCAAAGTGGCACGTGCATGATTTGCAGCAGAGTTTATCTCTCACCCTTTGTTTCATCCTCATCCTAGTAACCTAGTGCTCATTCTGTTCCATCAGCATAATGTCATCAATGTAATAAACGATTGTGATACTCTTTGAGATTGTCAGGATCATACTGCATTATGATGCTGCAGAAAACAGCATAGCCCAAAGCAAAACTATAAATAATTGTGATGGTTAATCCTATGTGTCAACTTGACCAGACCACTGAGTGTCCAGATATTTAGTCAAACATTATTCTGGGTGTTTTTGTGACAGTGTTTTTGGATGAGATTAACATTTAAATTGCACGTAGAGCGGGTGGCTGCGACGGCGCACATAGCACGGCCGAGAGGAGCTACCCCACGTCCGAGGCCAGGGGCAGAAGCCGGGAGGACCCTATGCCTGAGGTGCGGCGGCCAAGAAGAGCTACCCCACGTCCAAGGTCAGAGGCAGCGGCCGGGAGGAGCTACCGCGCATCC
>NW_011494828.1:1193955-1196195 GCF_000754665.1 Bison bison bison
GAGGTCAGGGGCGGTGGCCGGGAGGAGCTACCCCACGCCTGAGGCCAGGGGCGGCAGCCAGGAGGAGCAACCCCACCTCCAAGGAGCGGTGGCTGCGCGGGCTCAGGAGGGCCTAGAGGAGCTATTCCACGTTCAAGGTGAGGAGGGGCAGCAGTGAGGAGACACCCCTCGTCCAAGGTAAGGAGCAGCGGCTGCGCTTTGCTGGAGCAGCCGTAAAGAGATACACCACGTCCAAGGTAAGAGAAACCCAAGTAAGACGGTAGGTGTTGAGAGAGGGCATCAGAGGGCAGACACACTGAAACCATACTCACAGAAAACTAATCAATCTAATCACACTAGGACCACAGCCTTGTCTAACTCAATTAAACTAAGCCATGCCCATGGGGCCACTCAAGACCGGCGGGTCATGGTGGAGACGTCTGACAGAATGTGGTCCACTGGAGAAGGGAATGGCAAACCACTTCAGTATTCTTGCCTTGAGAACCCCATGAACAGTATGAAAACACAAAATGATAGGATACTGAAAGAGGAACTCCTCACGTCAGTAGGTGTCCAATATGCTACTGGAGATCAGTGGAGAAGTAACTCCAGAAAGGATGAAGGGATGGAGCCAAAGCAAAAACAATACCCAGTTGTGGATGTGACTGGTGATAGAACCAAGGAACGATGCTGTAAAGAGCAATATTGCATAGGAACCTCGAATGTCAGGTCCATGAATCAAGGCAAATTGAAAGTGGTCAAACAGGAGATGGCAAGAGTTAACGTTGCCATTCTAGGACTCAGCGAACTAAAATAGACTGGAATGAGTGAATTTAACTCAGATGACCATTATATCTACTACTGCAGGCAGGAATCCCCTAGCAGAAATGGAGTAGCCATCATGGTCAACAAAAGAGTCCGAAATGCAGTACTTGGATGCAATCTCAAAAATGACAGAATGATCTCTGTTTGTTTCCAAGGCAAACCATTCATTATCACAGTAATCCAAGTCTATGCCCCAACCAGTAATGCTGAAGAAGCTCAAGTTGAATGGTTCTATGAAGATCTACAAGACCTTTTAGAACTAACACCCCCAAAAAAAGTCCATTTCATTATAGGGGACTGGAATGCAAAAATAGGAAGTCAAGAAACACCTGGAGTAACAGGCAAATTTGGCCTTGAAATACGGAATGAAGCAGGGCAAAACCTAATAGAGTTTTGCCAAGACAACGCACTGGTCATAGCAAGCACCTTCTTCCAACAACACAAAAGAAGACTCTCCGCATGGACATCACCAGATGGTCAACACCAAAATCAGATTGATTATATTCTTTGCAACCAAAGATGGAGAAGCTCTATACAGTCAGCAAAAACAAGACCAGGAGCTGACTGAGGCTCAGATCATGAACTCCTTATTGCCAAATTCAGACTTAAATTGAAAAAGTAGGGGAAACCACTAGACCATTCAGGTATGACCTAAATCAAATCCCTTATGACTATACAGTGGAAGTGAGAAATAGATTTGAGGGACTAGATCTGATAGATAGAGTGGCTGATGAACTATGGACGGAGGTTCATGACATTGTACAGGAGACAGGGATCAAGACCATCCCCATGGAAAAGAAATGCAAAAAAGCAAATTGGCTGTCTGGGGAGGCCTTACAAATAGCTGTGAAAAGAAGAGAAGTGAAAAGCAAAGGAGAAAAGGAAAGGTATAAGCATCTGAATGCAGAGTTCCAAAGAATACCAAGGAGAGATAAGAAAGCCTTTCTCAGCTATCAGTGCAAAGAAATAGAGGAAAAACAATAGAATGGAAAAGACTAGAGATCTCTTCAAGAAAATTAGAGATACCAAGGGAACATTTCATGCAAAGATGGGCTCGATAAAGGACAGAAATGGTAGGCACCTAACAGAAGCAGAAGACATTAAGAAGAGGTGGGAAGAATACACAGAAGAACTATACAGAAAAGATCTTCATGACCAAGATAAACATGATGATGTGCTCACTCACCTAGAGCCAGACATCCTGGAATGTGAAGTCAAGTGGGCCTTAGAAAGCATCACTATGAACAAAGCTAGTGGAGGTGATGAAATTCCAGTGGAGCTATTTCAAATCCTGAAAGATGATGCTGTGAAAGTGCTGCACTCAATATGCCAGCGAATTTGGAAAACTCAGCAGTGGCCACAGGACTGGAAAAGGTCAGGTTTCATTCCAATCCCAAAGAAAGGCAATGCCAAAGAATGCTCAAACTACTGCACAA
>NW_011494828.1:1196295-1197318 GCF_000754665.1 Bison bison bison
CTCATCTCACACGCTAGTAAAGTAATGCTCAAAATTCTCCAAGCCAGGCTTCAGCAGTATGTGAACCGTGAACTTCCAGATGTTCAAGCTGGATTTAGAAAAGGCAGAGGAACCAGAGATCAAATTGCCAACATCCACTGGATCATGGAAAAAGCAAGAGAGTTCCAGAAAAACATCTATTTCTGCTTTATTGACTATGCCAAAGCCTTTGACTGTGTGGATCACAATAAACTGTGGAAAATTCTGAAAGAGATGGGAATACCAGACAACCTGACTTGCCTCTTGAGAAACCTGTATGCAGGTCAGGAAGCAACAGTTAGAACTGGACATGGAACAACAGACTGGTTCCAAATAGGAAAAGGAGTACGTCAAGGCCGTATATTGTCACCCTGCTTATTTAACTTATATGCAGAGTACATAATGAAAAACGCTGGGCTGGAAGAAGCACAAGCTGGAATCAAGATTGCCAGGAGAAATATCAATAACCTCAGATATGCAGATGACACCACCCTTATGGCAGAAAGTGAAGAGGAACTCAAAAGCTTCTTGACGAAAGTGAAAGTAGAGAGTGAAAAAGTTGGCTTAAAGCTCAACATTCAGAAAACGAAGATCATGGCATTTGATCCCATTACTTCATGGGAAATAGATGGGGAAACAGTGGAAACAGTGTCAGACTTTATTTTTGGGGGCTCCAAAATCATGGCAGATGGTGACTGCAGCCATGAAATTAAAAGACACTTACTCCTTGGAAGGAAAGTTATGACCAACCTAGATAGCATATTCAAAAGCAGAGACATTACTTTGCCAACAAAGGTCCATCTAGTCAAGGCTATGGTTTTTCCAGTGGTCATGCATGGATGTGAGAGTTGGACTGTGAAGAAAGCTGAGCACCGAAGAATTGATGCTTTTGAACTGTGGTGTTGGAGAAGACTCTTGAGAGTCCCTTGGACTGCAAGGAGATCCAACCAGTCCATTCTGAAGGAGATCAGTCCTGGGTGTTCTTTGGAAGGACTGATGCTAAAG
>NW_011494828.1:1197418-1202625 GCF_000754665.1 Bison bison bison
CCCTTGGACTGCAAGGAGATCCAACCAGTCCATTCTGAAGGAGATCAGTCCTGGGTGTTCTTTGGAAGGACTGATGCTAAAGCTGAAACTCCAGGCCACCTCATGTGAAGAGTTGACTCATTGGAAAAGACTCTGATGCTGGGAGGGATTGGGGGCAGGAGGAGAAGGGAACAACAGAGGATGAGATGGCTGGATGGCATCACTGACTCGATGGACGTGAGTCTGAGTGAACTCCAGGAGTTGGTGATGGACAGGGAGGCCTGGCGTGCTGTGATTCATGGGGTCGCAAAGAGTTGGACACGACTGAGCGACTGAACTGAACTGGACTGACTGAACATTTAAATAAGACTGACTAAAGCAGAGTGGCTTCCCTAATGTGTGTGGGCCTCAACCAGTCATTTGAAGACCTGTATAGAACCCAAAGTCTGACCTTCCCCTATGTAAGAGAGTTTTGTCCTGCCCAACTACCTTTGAACCGGGACATTAACTTTTCCCCTGCCTTGGGACTCCAGCTGAAACAGCTCTTTCTGGGTCTTAAGCCTGGACATGTTCAGATAAGAACTACAACATTTGCTCTCCTGGGTTTCCGGCTTGCTGATTCACCTTGCAGATCTTTTGTTGTTGTTCAGTTGCTAAGTCATGTCTGACTCATTGTGACCCCATGGAATGTGGCAGTCCAGGCTTCCCTGTCCTTCACTATCTCCCAGACTTTGTAAAATTCGTGTCCATTGAGTTGGTGATGCCATCTAACCATCTCATCTTCTGCTGCCCCCTTCTCCTTTTGCCTTCAATCTTTCCCAGCATGTCTTTTCCAATGAGTCAGCTCTTCACATCAGATGGCCAATGTATCGGAGCTTCAGTTTCAGCATCAGTCCTTCCAATGAATATTCAGAACTGATTTCCTTTAGGATTGACTGGTTTGATCTCCTTGCAGACCAACAGAATCTTGAGTCTTTTCTAGCACAATTCAAAAGCATCAGTTTTTCAGGGTTCAGCTTTCTTCGTGGTCCAGCTCTCACATCTGTACATAATTACTAGAAAAACCATAGTTTTGACTATATGGACCTTTGTCAGCAAAGTGATGTCTCTGTTTTTTAATATGCTGTCTAGGTTTGTCATAGCTTTTCTTCCAAGGAGCAAGCATCTTTTAATTTCATGACTGCAATCACCATCCGCAGTGATTTTGGAGCTAAAGTAAATAAAATCTGTCACTGTTTCTACATTACTCCTTCTATTTGCCATTAAGTGATGGGACTGGATGCCATGATCTTCATTTTTTAAAAGTTGAGCTTTAAACCAGCATTTTCACTCTCCTCTTTCACCTTCATCAAGAGGCTCTTTAGCTCCTCTTCATTTTCTGCCATTAGGGTGGTATCATCTGCATGCCTGAAGTTGTTGATATTTCTCCCAGAAATCTTGATTCCAGCTTGAGAGTCATCCAGCCCTGCATTTCGCATGATGTACTCTGTGTATAAGTTAAATAAGCAGGATGACAATATACAGACTTGACGTACTCCTTTCCCGATTTGGAACCAGTCCGTTGTTCCATGTCCAGTTCTAACTGTTGCTTCTTGACCTGCATACAGGTTTCTCAGGAGACAGATGAGGTGCTCTGGTATTCGCATCTCTTTAAGAATTTTCCACAGTTTGTTATGGGAAAGTCCCATGGGTGGAGGAGCCTGGTAGGCTGCAGTCCATGGGGTCGCTAAGAGTCAGACACGACTGAGCGACTTCACTTTCACTTTTCACTTTCATGCATTGGAGAGGAAAATGGCAACCCACTCCAGTGTTCTTGCCTGGAGAATCCCAGGGACAGGGGAGCCTGGTGGGCTGCCGTCTGTGGGGTCTCGCAGAGTCGGACACGACTGAAGTGATTTAGTAGTAGATACAGTCAAAGGCTTTAGCATAGTCTATGAAGCAGAAGTAGACGTTTTTCTGGAACTTTCTTGCTTTTTCTATGATCCAGCTGATGTTGGCAGTTTGATCTGATATTGGCAATTTGTTTTTCCTTTGCCTTTTCTAAATCCAGCTTGAACATCTGAAAGTTCTCAATTCACATACTGCTGCTGAAGCCTAACTTGGAGGATTTTGAGCATTAGTTTGGTAGCATGTGAAATAAGCACAACTGTATGTTAGTTTGAACATTCTTTGACATTGCCCATTTTGGGGATTGGAATGAAAACTGACCTTTTCCAGTCCTCTGGCCACTGCTGAGTTTTCCAAATTTGTTGGCATAGTGAGTGCAGCATTTTCACAGCATTATCCTTTAGGATCTGAAATAACTCAGCTGGAATTCCCATGCATACAAAAAGCAAAACTTTGATTCTAATTTTTACATCATAGGCTCTTCAGATAAAATATTCAATTGCTTAAGAACATTATAAAATTTTTATTTTCTAGTGTTCCCCTTACATAATTGTTGATATGGAGATGGTCTGTATTGTATACATAATATTTAATCATGTTGATAATGCCATTTATCATGTTTTAAAAATAGTCCACAAAAATCTTGTCACCTTATGTATTTACACCTTTTATACAGAGAGTGACCACATGCAGCTTTCTTTGGTTAGATGCTACATCCGAAGACTCATGGCAGTATGTTACATGACAGGTTAAAACAAAATCAATCAAAATAAAAAACTGTGAATTTAATTTGAAACTGTATATGGTATATATTTGCTGCTGCTGCTACTGCTGCTAAGTCGCTTCAGTCGTGCCCAACTCTGTGTGACCCCATAGATGGCAGCCCACCAGGCTCCCCTGTCCCCGGGATTCTCCAGGCAAGAACACTGGAGTGGGTTGCCATTTACTTCTCCAGTGCATGAAAGTGAAAAGTGGGAATTTGATATTTGGAGAGAAGAAAATAATCAGCCCTTCATATCTGCATATCCATGGATTCAATCAAAGGATGGAAAATATTTGAAAAAAAAATTCCATGAAATTCCAAAAAATAAAACTTAAACTTGCCACTCATATTCAACAACTTATATAGCACTTAACATTACATTTGGGCTTCCCTGGTGGCTCAGACAGTAAAGAATCTGCCTGCAATGTGGCAGACACGAGTTCAATCCATGGGTCAGGAAGATCCCCTGGAGAAGGAAATGGCCACCCACTCCAGTATTCTTGCCTGGAGAATTCCATGGACAGAGGAGCCTGGCTGGATACAGTCCATGGGGTTGCAAAGAGTCAGACATGACTGATCGACTAACACTACAGTATACTAGTACCGCTAGCTTTGTTCATAGTAATGCTTCCTAAGGCCCACTTGACTTCACACTCCAGGATGTCCAGCTGTTAGTGACCAGACCATCATGACCATCTGGCTTATTAAGACCTTTTTTGTATTGTTCTGTGTATTCTTGCCATCTCTTCTTAGTATCCTCTACTTCTGTTATGTCCTTACCGTTTCTGTCCTTTATCATGCCCATCCTTGCATGAAACATTCCCTTGATACGTCAAATTTTCTTGAAGAAATTTCTAGTCTTTCACATTCTATTGTTTTCCTCTATTTCTTTGCATTGTTCACTTAAAGGTTTTATTTCTCCTTACTATTCTCTGCAATTCTGCGTTCAGTTACACCTTGGAACTTCTTAAAATCCAAAATATTGTATGTGCCTTTTCAGTCCCTCAATCATATCCAACTCTTTGTGACCCTATGGACTATAGCCCACCAGGCTCCTCTATCCATAGAATTTTCCAGGCAAGAACACTGGAGTGGGTTGCCATTTCTCCCTCCAGGGGATCTTCCCAACCCAGAGATTGAACCTGAGTCTCTTGTGGCTCATGTATTGTAGGTGGATTCTTTACCACCGACTACCAGGGAAGCCCAATATCATGTGAGCTAATTCCTTATGATAAATCTTGGCTTTTTAAAAAAGTATTTGTTTATTTTTAGCTGCACTGGGTCTTTGTTGGTGTGTGGGAGCTTTCTCTGGCTGCAGAGAACAGAGACTACTGTCTAGTTATGGTGCATGAACTTCTCATTGTGGTGGCTGCTCTTGTTGCAGAGCACAGGCTCTAGGGCATTTGGGCTCCATAGTTGCAGCACGCAGTCTCAGTAGTTATGGCACAGGGGCTTAGTCGCTCCACAGCATGTGGGATCTTCCTGGACCAGGGATTGAACCCACGTCCCCTGCATTAGCAGGTGAATTCTTAACCACTGGACCACTAGGGATGTCCAGTCTTGCTTTTTTAATAGATAGATAAAAATAAAAAATTTATATGCAGATGCAAATGCAAATGCAAATATATATATAAAATGGTGCTGTTTCTCTGGCAAACCCTACGACAATAACTGTGTTTCAGGTAAGCAAAACTCTTTCTGATCCTCTTTCTTGATTAGGATAGAAGAGAATGCATTTGTCAATTCAAAGGCTACACAATATGTTCCTGAAACTATGTCTGTTATGGCAGTTACAACTGAGGCTGCCACTTGGTGGAGTAGTCTACCAACCAATCTTGGTTTGTAGTAATCTATCAGTTAGTTCAGTTCAGTCGCTCAGTTGTGTCCGACTCTTTGCGACCCCATGAGTCAGAGCACGCCAAGGCTCCCTGTACATCACCAACTCCCAGAGTTCACTCAGACTCATGTCCATCAAGTCGATGATGCCATCCAGCCATCTCATCCTCTGTCGTCCCTTTCTCCTCCTGCCCCCAATCCCTCCCAGCATCAGGGTCTTTTCCAATGAGTCAACTCTTCACATGAGGTGGCCAAAATATTGGAGTTTCAGCTTTAGCATCAGTCCTTCCAATGAACATCCAGGAGTGATCTCCTTTAGAATGGACTGGTTGGATCTCCTTGCAGTCCAACGGACTCTCAAGAGTCTTCTCCAACACCACAGTTCAAAAGCATCAATTCTTCGGCGCTCAGCTTTCTTCACAGTCCAACTCTCACAACCATACATGACCACTGGAAAAACCATAGCCTTGACTAGACGGACCTTTGTTGGCAAAGTAATGTCTCTGCTTTTGAATATGCTGTCTAAGTTGGTCATAACTTTCCTTCCAAGGAGTAAGTGTCTTTTAATTTCATGGCTGCAGTCACCATCTGTCGTGATTTTGGAGCCCCCCAAAATAAAGTCTGACACTGTTTCCACTGTTTCCCCATCTATTTCCCATGAAGTGATGGGATTAGATGCCATGATCTTCGTTTTCTGAATGTTGAGCTTTAAACCAACTTTTTCACTCTCTTCTTTCACTTT
>NW_011494828.1:1202725-1205592 GCF_000754665.1 Bison bison bison
CCTTTTCCTATTTGGAACCAGTCTGTTGTTCCATGTCCAGTTCTAACTGTTGCTTCCTGACCTGCATATAGGTTTCTCAAGAGGCAGGTCAGGTGGTCTGGTATTCCCATCTCTTTCAGAATTTTTCACAGTTTATTGTGATCCACACAGTCAAAGGCTTTGGCATAGTCAATAAAGATCACATTGGTGCATTAAAACTCAGAACCATATGACTAACTCCAAACTTTTGCCCTTCATCAACCATATACTGCTTCCAAAAGATTCCGTGAAATAACTATGTGGTATCTCAAAAAGTATACAAGACTTTTACTCAATTTCCCCTGCTTTGCAGCAATACTTATATCATCTCAATCACATTGTGATTTTTAAAAATGTTTATTTCTTTATTTGGCTGCACTGGGTCTCAGTTGCAGCATGTGGGTACTTTGATCTTCACTGAAGCATGCAGGATCTTTAGTTGTGGTGCGTGGGATCTTTTTTTTAAGTTGTGGCACATGGGATCCAGTTCCCTGCCAGAGATTGAACCCAAGCCCCCTGCATTGGGAGCACGGAGTCCAAGTCACTGGACCACCAGGGAATTCCCACCACACTGTGATTTAAAATTCTACTGCAATTTAAATAGTGGTGGAGCAGTTACTATTTTTTAGAAATCAATCCAAGAGGCCTCTACGATGAGAATCAACACCCTTACAAACGTACTATGACAACATTTTCACCTATTCACTTCAAGTTCAGTTTTCACAGGCTTGTAGTGGCATTGCTTCTTTAGAAATCTCCACTGTCTATAACAGTGAACGCTCTCTTTGCTGAGAAGGCAGCTGGAGAATGCTACCCAGCAGGTGAGAACAGAATGCACGTCAAGGAAAGATCCAGGCATGGGCAAGAAAGGAAGGAGAGATCATTGTCAAAGAACCCAGAGACAGTCCTTTGTCCAGAAGACAAAAAAAAAATGCTGGCTTCTTGCTTTCTCTTGTCTCTTCCCTTCTTCGTGGTAAGATTATCAACCAAAAGTTTTAGATCTCAACTCTCTTTATTCTTTCTTCTGATCATTCAGCCAAAAGCTCCTGTACTGTGTAGCTGTGCTCCTGCCTGAACTACCAGTGTAACTGCTATTGTTACCAAGGTGTTACTGAAGTTCAGTAACAAGTTCATGTGCCCAATGCACAGTGAGGCCAAACAAAGCATAACACTAGAGTTTGGAGCAGAAAAAGGTTTATTGTAGGGCCAAGCAAGAAGGATGGTGGTTGGTGCTCAAAATCACAGAAATCCCTGCTGATTTGGGGTCGAAGGGGGTAGTTTTAAAGGCAAAATTTGGAGTGAGGGCTGCAGGGTGTGTGACTTTCTTCTGATTGGTTGGTGATGAGGTAACAGGGCACTGCTCCAGGAATCTTGTGCTCAGTTTGAAGTTACCATCTTCCACCAGGGTGGGGGGCCTTAGTTTCTGCAGAACTTACAAAGATATTGTTATGTATATCCCTTAAGGAGGAACCAGGATCCTGCTTTAATCACTGCACTAATTTCTAATTTTTAAAATTTATTTATTTGACTGCACTAGGTCTTCATTACTGAGTGCAGGCTTTCTCTAGTTGTGGTGAGTGGGGGCTACTCTCCAGCTGTGGTGTGTGGGCTTCTCACTGCTGGCTTCTCTTGTTGCAGAGCATGGGTTCTATGGCACATGGGCTCAGTAGTTGTGGCTCACGAGCTTAGTTGCTCCATGGCACGTGGGATCTTCTGCAACCAGGGACCAAACCTGCATCCCCTGCATTGGCAGGTGGGTTCTTAACCACTGGACTACCAGGGAAGTCCCTACACTATAGTTTATTGATTGTTCCTCCTTTGTTTCTGTACTCCCTTACTTCTCTGATTAGCAACTATTTGAATCGCTCTTTGGTATTCAGGAAGGTCGAAGAAGCTGACACCTTTTTCCTGCAAATTAAAAAAGGGAACTGGAAAGGCTTTTGTGCCTTGGAGGACCTCACAGGATCTGCTCAATTTCAAAGGCTGTTACCCCAGAAACTAGGGGAAGAAGGACTTGGATAAAAGCTGTTTTGAGAACTGATTATTTCCCTAGATCTCCTCCCAAATTCCATAAGAATGCATAACTGCCCCTCCTTTACCATGGTAAAAGTCTGGAGGCCGATTTTCTGGAGATGTGATGACGACCTCTGGATTAGGGGATACGAGACACACTTAAGGACTTGGGTACCCTGAAAAAATGGGGACAGCAGATGGCCATATGTTTTGCATATGAAATGTTGAGATGCCTCTAGCCCGTCCTTCACACTGCTCCCAGAACATGGGTGGTTACTGGACCTCTAGTCTTCAGTTAGGAAGGGCAAGATTCTTCTCTGGGGGAATCTAACTGTCCCAATAACTCCAGAAAGAATGAAGGGATGGAGCCAAAGCAAAAACAATACCCAGTTGTGGATGTGACTGGTGATAGAAGCAAGGTCCGATGCTGTAAAGAGCAATACTGCATGGGAACCTGGAATGTTAGGTCCATGAATCAAGGCAAATTGGAAGTGGTCAAACAGGAGATGGCAAGAGTGAACATCGACATTCTAGGAATCAGCGAACTAAAATGGACTGGAATGGGTGAATTTAACTCATATGACCATTATATCTACTACTACGGGCAGGAATCCCTTAGAAGAAATGGAGTAGCCATCATGGTCAACAAAAGAGTCTGAAATGCAGTACTTGGATGCAATCTCAAAAACGACAGAATGATCTCTGTTTGTTTCCAAAGCAAATCATTCAATATTACAGTAATCCAAGTCTATGCCCCAACCAGTAATGCTGAAGAAGCTCAAGTTGAATGGTTCTATGAAGATCTACAAGACCTTTTAGAACTAACACCCCCAAAA
>NW_011494828.1:1206702-1207664 GCF_000754665.1 Bison bison bison
AGTGGAGCTATTTCAAATCCTGAAAGATGATGCTGTGAAAGTGCTGCACTCAATATGCCAGCAAATTTGGAAAACTCAGCAGTGGCCACAGGACTGGAAAAGGTCAGGTTTCATTAAAATCCCAAAGAAAGGCAATGCCAAAGAATGCTCAAACTACCACACAATTGCACTCATCTCACACGCTAGTAAAGTAATGCTCAAAATTCTCCAAGCCAGGCTTCAGCAGTATGTGAACCGTGAACTCCCTGATGTTCAAGCTGGTTTTAGAAAAGGCAGAGGAACCAGAGATCAAATTGCCAACATCTGCTGGATCATGGAAAAAGCAAAAGAGTTCCAGAAAAATATCTACTTCTACTTTATTGACTATGCCAAAGCCTTTGACTGTGTGGATCACAATAAACTGTGGAAAATTTGGAAAGAATGGGAGTACCAGATCACCTGACCTGCCTCTTGAGAAACCTATATGCAGGTCAGGAAGCAACAGTTAGAACTGGACATGGAACAACAGACTGGTTCCAAATAGGAAAAGGAGTACATCAAGGCTGTATATTGTCACCTTGCTTATTTAACTTCTATGCAGAGTATACATCATGAGAAATGCTGGGCTGGAAGAAGCACAAGCTGAAATCAAGATTGCCAGGAGAAATATCAATAACCTCAGATATGCAGATGACACCACCCTTATGGCAGAAAGTGAAGAGGAACTCAAAAGCCTCTTGATGAAAGCGAAAGAGGAGAGTGAAACAGTTGGTTTAAAGCTCAACATTCAGAAAATGAAGATCATGGCATCTAATCCCATCACTTCATGGGAAATAGATGGGGAAACAGTGGAAACAGTGTCAGACTTTATTTTTTGGGGCTCCAAAATCACGGCAGATGGTGACTGCAGCCATGAAATTAAAAGACACTTACTCCTTGGAAGGAAAGTTATGACAAACCTAGACAGTGTATTCAAAAGCAGA
>NW_011494828.1:1207764-1224374 GCF_000754665.1 Bison bison bison
TGGATGTGAGAGTTGGACTGTGAAGAAAGCTGAGCGCCGAAGAATTGATGCTTTTGAACTGTGGTGTTGGAGAAGACTCTTGCGAGTCCCTTGGACTGCAAGGAGATCCAACCAGTCCATTCTAAAGGAATCAGTCCTGGGTGTTCTTTGGAAGAAATGACGCGAAAGCTGAAACTCAGTACTTTGGCCACCTCATGCGAAGAGTTGACTCATGGAAAAGACTCTGATGCTGGGAGAGATTGGGGGCAGGAGGAGAAGGGGACGACAGAGGATGAGATGGCTGGATGGCATCACTGACTCGATGGACGTGAGTTTGAGTGAACTCTGGGAGTTGGTAATGGACAGGGAGGCCTGGCGTGCTGCAATTCATGGGGTGCTGAGAGTTGGACATGACTGAGCAACTGAACTGAACTGAACTGTCCCAAAAGAAAGACCTAAAGACACTAACATCAGGGGTTTCCCCAACAAATGGCTTGTCCAGATCTGTCCACAGGGAGACTTCAAAGTCAAGCCATTGTTATGGTTTAAATTTTATCTTGTAGGTACTTAAGAGCCAGCAGAGATTTTTAAGTAGGAAATGACTAGATTGTATACTAAGTGGAGGAAATGTGCTTGTAGGAGGAAAAGTGGTAGGAAAGGAGAGAGAATAATAGCAATGAAAACAGTTACAAAGTTATTTAAAATGGTGAGGAGGACTTCCTTGGCAGTCCAGTGGCTAAGACACTGCATTCCCAGTGCAGGGGGCCAGGGTTCAATTCTTGGTCAGGGAGCTAGAACCCACATGCAGCAGCTAGGAGTTCACATGCTGCAACTGAAGATCTCACAGTTTAACAAAAGGACCAAAAAGTAAATAAAGGAAATGTCAAGGAAGCATGAGAGCCAAATACATAGGTATCAAAAATTGAAATACATGTCAGTTATGATGATAGATGTGAGCAATTAAAATCTTACACTGAAGGACTAAGACTGAGGAATTCCATTTCAACCTGCTAATCTGGACACAAGAATTTAATTTCTTCTGTATGAGTCAGAGTCCAGTAAGAAGAGAGAAGCCACACCAGTAAATAGAACAGAGAAAATTTAATATTCTACTAATAACTTTTTTTACTAGTTAGTAAAAGGTTAACTACTAACAGGGTAAAAGAGAACTTAAGGGGTACACAAGTCACAAAGTGTAAAAAGTAGTTACTATCTCTAAGGCTGAGAAGTTTAGAGATAATAATTGTTCAAACTACCACACAATTTTACTCATTTCACATGCTAGCAAAGTAATGTTCAAAATCCTCCAAGCTAGGCTTCAACAGTATATGAACCAATAACTTCCAGATGTACAAGCTGGATTGAGAAAAGGCAAAAGAACCAGAGATCAAATTGCCAACAATCGTTGGATCATAGTAAAAGCTAGATAATTTCAGAAAAACATCTACTTCTGCTTCATTGACTATGCTAAAGCCTTTGACTGTGTGGTTCACAACAAACTGGAAAATTCTGAAAGAGATTTTGGTATTCAGGAATACCAGACCACCTCACCTGTCCCCTGAGAAACCTGTATGCAGGTCAAGAAGCAACAGTTAGAACAGGACATGGAACAACAGACTGGTTCCAAATGGGGAAAGGAGTACCTCAAGGCTGTACGTTGTCACTCTGCTTATTTAACTTCTATGCAGAGTACGTCATGTGAAATGCCAGGCTGGATGAAGCACAAGCTGGCATCAGGATTTCGGGGAGAAATTGACATTTCTCCCTGCAATTTTCTAATGAGCCAACTCATTGGAAAAGACCCTGATGCTGGGAAAGACTGAAGACAAGAGGAGAAGTGGGTGACAGAGGATGAGATGGTTGATGGCATCACCAACTCAAAGGATGTGAGTTTGCGCAAACTCCAGGAGATGGCGAAAGACAGGAAAGCCGGACGTCCTGCAGTACATGAGGTCACAGAGTCAGACATGACTGAGCGGCTGAACAACAAAGCTGAGAAAGAGCAAACAAGGAAAGAACAAAGACTGTAGAACAGCCTCACTCCTGAGCTAAGACTCAGACCTTTTTGGAGAGTCTGCTGCTGCAAGAACATGAGACCTGTGGGTGGTGTAGGAACTTGCTGAAAGTGGCAAACCAGAGCTGGTTATAGGACTGGCCCAGAAACTTGTCAAACTATACAAGTAAATTGGATCCGGTCTATACGAGTAACGCTGGGTGGTGGAAAACCTTGCTTTTGGTTGTAGCTGCCCAGTGAGGGCAGCCTGCTAGGTGGGAAGATAATATGCTGAGTATGCAGGTCACAGCTGGTCCATAAGGACTCCTGAAGTGAGCACTAACCAGGTCTCCTCACATGCTCAAAATGAGCTGACAGGAAACAGGAAATGAAGTCTCTCCTATGGCTTTGCAGTGTCCTTCCAGAACTCTATTGACAAAAACTAATATAAAGTAACAAAGTAGAAATGTTTATAGGGTCCACTATCAAAAAATAGGACAAAGAAGAGGACATTTGGATGTGAAAAGCAACAAATTAATAAGTTATTCCCTTTGATTTCCAGATGCACCCTTCTTCACACATTCAAACTTCCATACAACAATAAAGCAACAGTTATTCTTCATACAAGCAGAATTCTCCCCCTCTCCCCCAAATGAGGAGACACATAAAGAGTCATACCCATTATTGGCTACATTGATTACTCCTCAGATTCAGTCACAATCTCACTGAATCTTCTGATACCCAAAGACACAATTGTAAAGTTAACCTCCAGCAATTTGTAAAGAAAATAACAAATAAAAGAAGAATAAAATAGTTAAATATACACATAATTAGTGAAGAGAAAATAGATAAAGATATCACAATCCTCACTTTGATAATTAATTAGTCATGAGGCCATAGCTGAAATCTATGACTTCCTTCAGTAACCACATTGACCATTTTGGTCTTTTATGTGGTAGGGTGATCTCAGCCTTCATTCTGGGATGTTCAATAATCATGTCTTTTTGTTTTTCTTTTGGCTACACTGAACAGCATGCAGCATCTTCCCCAACCAGGGACTGAATCCATGCCCCCTGCATTGGAATTGCAGAGTCTTAACCACTGGACTGCCAGAAAAGTCTTGCTGCTGCTGCTGCTAAGTCGCTTCAGTCGTGTCTGACTCTGTGCGACCCCATAGACGGCAGCCCACCAGGCTCCCCCGTCCCTGGGATTCTCCAGGCAAGAACACTGGAGTGGGTTGCTATTTCCTTCTCCAATGCAAGAAAGTGAAAAGTGAAAGTGAAGTCGCTCAGTCTTGTCCAACTCTTCGCAACCCCATGGACTGCAGCCTACCAGGCTCCTCCGCCCATGGGATTTTCCAGGCAAGAGTACTGGAGTGGGGTGTCACTGCCTTCTCCAGAAAAGTCATAGTCTTGCTCTTTTTTGATTGCTATACTTTTCCATAAATTTTACTTGGGTGTAGAAGTATCAAGAGTAGCCCCTTGTAAAGGAATTATTATACGATTTAAAAAAAAAAAAAAAAAGCACACCCAGAGGGGCTTCCCTTGTGGCTCAGTGGTAAAGAGTCTACTTGCCAATGCAGATGACACAGGTTTGATCCCTGACCTAAGAAGATCCCACGTGACTCAAAACAGCTAGCCTGTGCGCTACAACTATTGAGGCTGTGCTAGAGCCTGAGAGCCACAACTACTGAGCCCACATGCAGCAACTACCGAAGACTGAGTGACCCAGAGCTCATGCCCTGCAACGAGAGAAGCCACTACAATGAGAAGCCCTCACACTCCGATTAGAGAGTAGCCTCTGATCAACACAACTAGAGAAAAGCCTGTGTAGCAACAAAGACCCAGGACAACCAAAAATAAATACATAATATATATATTTTTAAATCCACAGATTTATACCCTATGGGAACTCGAATAGAATTTGTATCCTGCTGCTATGTGAAAATTGTATAAACCTTAATTATGTTGAATTGGTTCATAGTACTTTTCAGGTCTACTGTATCCTCCTCAGTTATGCAGATGACACTGCCCTAATGGCAGAAAGCAAAGAGGAACTAAAGACCCTCTTGATGAAAGTGAAAGAGGAGAATGAAAATGCTGACTTGAAACCCAACATTCAAAAAACTAAGATTATGACATCCAGTCCCATCACTTCATGGCTAATAGATGGGAAAAAAATGGAAGCAGTGACAGACCTTATTTTCTTTAGCTCCAAAATCACTGTGGACAGTGACTACAGCCATGAAATGAAAAGACACTTGCTCCTTGGAAAAAAAACTATGACAAACCTAGACACTGTATTACTATGCAGAGACATCACTTTGCCAACAAAAGTCTGTATAGTCAAAGCTATGGTTTTTTCAGTAGTCATGTATGGATGTGAAAGTTGGACCATGAAGAAGGCTGAGCCCAGAAGAATTTATGCTTTCAAACTGTGATGCTAGATAAGACTCTTGAGCATCCCTTGGACTGCAAGGAGATCAAACCAGTCAAACCTAAAGGAAATCAACCCTGAATATTCATTGGAAGGACTGATGCTGAAGTTGAAACTCCAATACTATGGCCACCTGATGCAAAGAGCTGACTCATTGGAAAAGACCCTGACGCTGGGAAAGACTGAAAGCAAGAAGAGAAGAGGGCAACAGAGGATGAGATGATTGGATGGCATCATCAACTCAATGAACATGTGTTTGAGCAAACTCCGGGAAATGGTGAAGGACAAGGAAGCCTAGAGTACTGCAGTCCATGGGGTCACAGAGTGGGACACAACTGAGCAACTGAACAACAACAACATATCCTCCTATTTTTCTGTCTATTGATTCTATTAATTTTTGAGAGTTTGATATGGAAACTCCAACTTAAAATCTTAATTTATCTACTTAAAAAATAATTATAATATATAGAGGGACTAAATGTAACTTTGTTTTGTATTTTCTAAGTCTCCTTTAAATGTGTTACCATACTTTCGTAATTAAAAAAAATCATTCAGTTCATTTCAGTTGCTCAGTCATGTCCAGCTCTTTGCAACCCCATGGACTGCAGTACGCCAGGCTTCCCTGTCCATCACCAAATCCTGGAGCTTGCTCAAACTCATGTCCATCCAGTCAGTGATGCCATTCAACCATTTCATCCTCTGTCATCCCCTCTCCTTCCACCCTCAATCTTTCCCAGCATCAGTCTTTTCAAATGAGTCAGTTCTTTGCATCAGGTCGCCAAAGGATTGGAGTTTCAACTTCAGCATCAGTCCTTCCAAAGAATATGCAGAACTGATTTCCTTTAGAATTGAATGGTTGTATCTCCTTGCAGTCCAAGGGACTCTCAAGTCTTCTCCAACACCACAGCTCAAAAGCATCAATTCTTCGGCACTCAGCTTTCTTTATAGTCCAACTCTCACATCCATACATGACCACTGGAAAAACCATAGCTTTGACTAGATGGACCTTTGTCAGCAAAGTAATGTCTCTGCTTTTTAATATGCTGTCTAGGTTGGTCATAGCTTTTCTTCCAAGGAACAAGCATCTTTTAATTTCATGGCAGCAGTCACCATCTGCAGTGATTTTGGAGCCCAAGAAAATAAAATCTGCCACTGTTTCCACTGTTTCCCCATCTATTTGTGATGAACTGATGGGATTGGATGCCAGGATCTAAGTCTTTTGAATGCTGAGTTTTAAGCCAGCTTTTTCACTCTCCTCTTTCACTTTCATCAAGAGGCGCTTCAGTTCCTCTTTGCTTTCTGCCATAAAGTGAAAGTCGATCAGTCGTGTCTGACTCTTTGTGACCCCATGGACTATACAGTCCATGAAATTCTCTAGGCCAGAATACTGGAGCGGGTAGCCTTTTCCTTCTCCAGGGGATCTTCCCAAACCAGGGATCAAACCCAGGTCTCTCACATTGCAGGGGGATTCCTTTACCAGATGAGCCACAAGGGAAGCCCTTCTGCCATAAGTGTCGTATCATTTGCATACCTGAGGTTATAGATATTTCTCCTGGCAATCTTGATTCCAGCTTGAGATTTACCCAGCCCCGCATTTTGCATGATGTACTCTGTAGAGAAGTTAAATAAGCAGAGTGACAATATACAGACTTATTGTACTCCTTTCCTGATTTGGAACCAGTCCAAATGTTCTATGTCTGGTTCTAACTGTTGCTTCTTGACCTGCATACAGATTTCTCAGGAGGTAGGTAAGGTGGTCTGGTATTCCCATCTCTTTCAGAATTTTCCACAGTTTATTGTGATCCACACAAAGGCTTTGACATAGTCAATAAAGCAGAAGTAGATGTTTTTCTGGAACTCTTGTTTTTTTGGTGATCCAGTGTATGTTGGCAATTTGATCTCTGGTTCCTCTGCCTTTTCTAAATCCAGCTTGAACATCTGGAATGTCACAGTTCACATACTGTTGAAGCCGTGCATGGAGGATTTTAAGCATTACTTTGCTAGTGTGTGAGATGAGTGCAATTGTGTGGTAGTTTGAACATTCTTTAGCATTGCCTTTTTGTGGGGTTGGAATGAAAACTGACCTTTTCCAGTCCTGTGGCCACTGCTGAGTTTTCCAAATCTGCTGGCATATTGAGTGGAACACTTTCACAGCATCATCTTTTAGGATTTGAAATAGCTCAACTGGAATTCCATCACCTCCACTAGCTTTATTCATAGTGATACTTCCTAAGGTCCACTTGACTTCACACTCCAGGATGTCTGGCTCTAGGTGAGTGATCACACCATTGTGGTTATCTCGGTCATTAAGATCTTTTTTGTATAGTTTTACTGTGTATTCTTGCCACCTCTTCTTGATATCTTCTGCTCTATTAGGTCCATATAATTTCTGTACTTTATTGTGCCTTTCTTTGCATGAAATGTTCCCTTGGTATCTCTAATTGTCTTGAAGAGATCTCTAGTCTTTCCCATTCTGTTGTTTTCCTCTATTTCTTTGCATTGATCACTGAGGAAGGTTTTCTTATCTCTCCTTGCTGTTCTTTGGAACTCTGCCTTCAAATGGGTATATTTTTCCTTTTCTCCTTTGCCTTTCTATTGTCTTCTTTTCTCAGTATTTGTAAGGCCTCCTTAGACAACCATTTTGCCTTTTTGCATTTCTTTTTCTTGATCACTGCCTCCTGTACAATGTCACAAAATCATAGGGTTTTTTGTTTTTTTTTTAAAGAGTAGCCCCAGGGAATACCCTGGTTCCAGAATCATTCTTATTGCTCCTTGGTGTAGCAACAACTTAATTTACCAATGATAATCAGGGAGTAACCACCCAGTAGAGCAATTCTTTTACCTGCCAGCTGGCTCAGTGACAATAAGAAACCCAAATAGCCAAATGGAGTTTCACTTTCTAATTCAATGGAATTATCATTGTATTTGTATTAGGAACAAAGAATCTCCAAACAACAAAGCTCAAAGTAGTTGAAAGAGGAGGGAAAAACCCTGTGAGTGGATTGAAGAAGAAGTGAAGTGAAGTGAAGTCGCTCAGTCGTGTCTGACTCTTTTCGACCCCATGGACTATAGCCTACCAGGCTCCTCCATCCATGGAATTTTCCAGGCAAGAATACTGGAGTGGGTTGCCATTTCCTTCTCCAGGGGATCTTCCCGACCCAGGGATCGAACCCAGGTCTCCCGCATTGCAGGCAGATGCTTTACCATCTGAGCCACCAGGGAAGCCCTGGTGAGTGGATTATTAGGTATTAATTGTGAGAGGAGCCACTCCCACTTCCACTCCCTTGATTTCCAGATTCTGGTTATGAAGGAGATAGCACCATATAATGGTCTCTGATTCAAAGCATACACTGCAGGCTGGAAGATGGAATCCCATCTTTTCATTATAGTATCTCCCAACCTGAAAATCCGATCATTTGCCAAGGTCCATCCCATTTCTGCAGAGGCCAACAGGTATGTTAAATGCGGGTGTGATAGATATCAGCATCCCAGCACGTTTCAAGTCTTTATGGTGGTACTCATATCTACAGTTTCTACAGGGATGTAGTTTGCTTGTGCTGTTGTGTGGGCTAGATCGAGTTGGACTCTTCACAACCCCAAGGACTGTAGCCCACTAGTCTCCTCTGGCCATGGAATTTTCCAGGCAAGAATACTGGAGCAGGTTACAATTTCCTCCTCCTGGGGATCTTCCCGACTCAGGGACTGAACCTGCATCTCCTGCAACTCCTGCATTGGCAGGTGAATTTTTTTTTATCATTGTGCCATTGCTTTTTATTTGCTAATTTGTGAGAGAAGATAGCCTTTCTACTACAGTGATACTCATAAACATATTTATTCCAATTAAACATGAGGAAATGGGGAAATAAACATATGATGTGTCTGTGAACCAACTGGTCCCAACTTAATTTAGGCCTCAACTCCATTTATCACCACCACAATAGCCTCCATCATGAGCCACAATGTCATTTTGGATTCCCAGTATTAGCATCAATCCAGAAGCAGTGTCTACCAATACTTGAAAGATCTGGATATTCCTTTTTTATCCAGTGCACAGTCACTTAAGCAAATGGGTGAAGGGCCCTTTGGAGAAGGCTTGAAGGAAGACTTATGATGTATTCATGCAGCAATGTTGTAGGATCATTCCTGAAGTGAAAGAACCCTACCATTCAATTAAGGAACTCTACATTTGTGAAGTGTCTTAAGGCTAGAAGCTGGACAAAAGGCCATGACTCTTCATTGTGGTAACTTGGTTCAGATTTCTGGCTATTAGACACAGATCACACTGTTCATCTGTTTCACTCCAAGGGACATCATGATCAATTAGCCGCAGCCAAAGGTCCCTGTGGGCTTCCCAGGTGACTCAGTGGGTAAAGAATCCTCCTGCCAAGCAGGAGACACAGGTTCGATCCCTGGGTCAGAAAGATGCCCTGGAGAAGAAAATGGCAACCCACTCCAGTATTTTTGCTTGGGAAATGCCATGGACAGAGGAGCCCAGCAGGCTGCAGTCCATGGGGTCACAAACAGTTGGACACGACTAAACAGCTAAACAGCAGCAACAAAGTTCCCTATAGGCCAAAGCATTCTTATTATTGATAATGTCCCTGCTCCCATTTTTAGTAAACACATCTACTTTGTCTTTTATGGTTAAGTGATGCCATTTGACCTTTGCTACTTGAGAGCTTCTCATTTCTAGTGAAATCAGGGAGTTCATCTCAATGACAGCATCTTGCATGGTCAGGAAAGCAACCACAGACCTCTCTTAATTTCTTTCTCAATGCCTCAGTAACAGGAATGCCTTCCAAGCTTTCTCAGGAGTTATAGTGGCGGGATGAGTATGCAGTTTGCACATAATAAACCCATTCCAACCTTCTTCTCTCCTTAAGTCTTTGTATTCTATTTCATGCCACTGAAGCTTTGGTATCTTATCCTCATTAAACACAGGAAAACAGGAAATTCCATGGTGGTCCAGAGGCTAAGACTCTACGCTCCCAGTGCAGGGGGCCTGGGTTCAAGCCTATTCAAGGAACTAGATTCTGCATGCCCGGACTAAAAGATCTCACGTGCCACAAATAAAAAAAAGATCCCACATGCTGCAACTAAGATCCGGCACAGCAAAATAAATAAATACATTAAAAAAAAATGACAACAGGAAAATGAGTCACAATGTTGATCCTTCAACCCACTAAGCTGTTAGAGCCACCTCTACTTGCATAAACCAACACATTAAGCCTGGAATATCTAGTAAGGGGGCCCTAATCAATGGATTA
Organism: Bison bison bison; assembly: GCF_000754665.1. Lineage (NCBI taxonomy): Eukaryota > Metazoa > Chordata > Mammalia > Artiodactyla > Bovidae > Bison > Bison bison. The sequence goes on from NW_011494828.1 coordinate 1,217,440, forward strand.
TTCCTGATCTAGTTAAATTTTGTCTTCTTTGGCCTGACACTCTTAGAATCTATCTACCCCTACACATGTTCCCAGGCTTCTGCTACACTATATACATTAGCTAAACTTTGTAATAATTCATCTGATGCTTAGCTACTCCTTTCTTGGTCATATTGTACTGTATATCAAACTCCCTAGAGCAGACTGAGATTTTACCTTACTTATGGTTCTAGCAGCAGCCAAGTAAGATTGTGGTAGTTCTTGTGGTGGGTGCACATTGCCTTGCAAGGCACCTGTCCCTGGTCAGGTGAATGCCAGGATTTCAAACAAAACTAAGCTACTTTCCTCAGTTCAGTTCAGTTCAGTCGCTCAGTCGTGTCCAACTCTTTGTGACCCCATGAACTGCAGCACGCCAGGCCTACCTGTCCATCACCAGCTCCCAGAGTTCACTCAAACTCATGTCCATCGAGTCAGTGATGCCATCCAGCCATCTCATCCTCTGTCGTCCCCTTCTCCTCCTGCCCCTAATCCCTCCCGGCATCAGAGTCTTTTCCAATGAGTCAACTCTTCACATGAAGTAGCCAAAGTATTGGATTTAGCATCAGTCCTTCCAATGAACACCCAGGGCTGGTCTCCTTTAGAATGGATTGGTTGGATCTCCTTGTAGTCCAGGGACTCTCAAGAGTCTTCTCCAACACCACAGTTCAAAAGCATCAATTCTTTGGTGCTCAGCTTTCTTCACAGTCCAACTATAACATCCATATATGACCACTGGAAAAACCATAGCCTTGACTAGACGGACCTTTGTTGGCAAAGTAATGTCTCTGCTTTTGAATATGCTATCTAGGTTGGTCATAACTTTCCTTCCAAGGAGTAAGCGTCATGGCTGCAATCACCATCTGCAGTGATTTTGGAGCCCCCAAAAATAAAGTCTGACACTGTTTCCACTGTTTCCCATCTATTTCCCATGAAGGGATGGGACCAGATGCCATGATCTTCGTTTTCTGAATGTTGAGCTTTAAGCCAACTTTCACTCTCCTCTTTCACTTTCAACAAGAGGCTTCCTCTTCACTTTCTGCCATAAGGGTGGTGTCATCTGCATATCTGAGGTTATTGATATTTCTCCCGGCAATCTTGATTCCAGCTCAGACCCCTGCTTTTTGGAGGTGATGGATGCTTATGGCACTGACTGCAGCAGTGGTTTCATGGATATATACTTATTTCCAAACTCATCAAGTTGTATACATTAAATATGTACAGCTTTTTGTATGTCAATCACTTTTTTAAAGATTCTTTTTTATGTGGACCATTTTTTAAAGTCTTTATTGAATGTGTTACAATGTTGCTTCTGCTTTATGTTTCAGTTTTTTGGCTGCAAGGCATGTGGGATTTTAGTTCTCTGACCAAGGATTCAACCCACACCCGCTGCTGCTGGAAGGCAAGGTCTTAACTGTTGCACTGTCAGGGAAGTCCCTGTCAATCACTTTTTGAACTCAATAAATGTTGAGGTCCTTTAATGGACCGGAACCTGGTGGTCCGGAGTTGACGATAAGAAAGTAAAAGAGAGAAAGAGGCTGATATTCCTTGGTTTACGCAGAAAACCAATAAAGCCCTTGACACGGGGCTTGCACTGCTTCACGTAGGCACCAAGCACCCTCTCAAGGGGGTGAAGCCACAGTGCGCCTTCTCGAAAGGGTCTTAGAAGCCCGGGCAAGACAGTGAGCTCAGCCGGCTTCTGCGTTCCAAAGAATTAGCCTGAGAGAGAGAGAGAAAGAATGAAAGAAAGACAAGGGGACCCAAGCTCTGATGGAGCAAAGGTGTTTTATTCAACATAGTGTGGGTATATATACTGTCTTACAAGGTAGCTATTTTCAGCAAATATAAAAGTCAAAAGTCCAGACTTACAAATTATCAAGGAAACAAGGCAATCCATATCAAAGAGAGAGGGTTGTAAATAATCACTTTTACCATATGGTTAATAAAAAGGAAGAGGGCCATAAATAGTTACTTATCACCATATGGAAAACTAACAAAGGAAATGCATGTATTCCTCAGCCCCAGAGTGGTTTGCCAACTCCTCTTAATTCCTGAATATTCAGGAATTAATAAGGGGCAGAGGATTCATGACAGATCCAAAACAGCATACAGGAAGCCTCCTGTTAATGCTTCCTGACAAATAAAGAGGCTTTTAAAAACACACACACACACACACAATTTTAATTTTTAAAAAAAGAATTTAATTGCCTAAGGCCTTGCCCACTCCTCTACCAGAGGAAAAAGGGGATTATAGAAGGTTGACCACTGCTCAGAAAGTTCTCCTTTCTGGTCCTTCCTTCTGGGTGCTGTCACCACCTAAAGCAGGTGGGCAGCATGAAGCAGTCTCTTATTGCCACAAACACACACTGTCCACTCCTGCCAGTTGTCCCCATGAGTGTTGGGTCACACTTTCTTCAGACAATATGAGCTTTTTAAATGCTGAAAATATAAGAAGACCTGGAATTTATTTGAGAAGAAGGAACCCAATAGGTTGTAATTTGTCTTACTTGTCCCTCCTAGGAAGAACACTCTGATTTGGTGTAATGGCTAAAGTTTTGGGGAGAAGAGTTTAAAGAAAAAACAACTATTACTATTCACTGGCCATCATGTTTAGTGATAAGTTGCAGGTGCTTTAGGTCCAAATAGAAATGGTGAAACAGTGCTATGGGAAAAGTAGCATTAGAGTCACGTGAAATTTCTAGTAATGATCATATCTTTTCAGTAAACTTGGGCTAAAGTGAGACATCTGAAGAGAAAAAAATAGACAACATATTCATCAAAGAATATTCAAAAACTTTTGAATAAAAGTTGCATCTGTAATCTGGGAATTCAATATGTTCATGCCTTCTTTCTGACCTGGAGAAGTCCGTGGATTGTATACTCTATGGGGTCATAAAGAGTCAGACATGACTGAGCAACTTTTGCTTTCACTTTCATGCCTTTTTTTGGGGCTTCCCAGATGGTGCTAGCGGTAAAGAACCTGCCTGCCAATGCAGGAGACATAAGAGACGTGGGTTTGGTCCCTGGGTCGGGAAGATCCCCTGGAGGAGGTCATGGCAACCCACTCCAATATTATTCTTGCCTGGAGAATACCATGGACAGAGAAGCCTGGTGGGCTACAGTCCATGGAGTCACAAAGAGTCTGCCCAACTGAATACGCATGCATGACTCCTTTTTGGCTGATGTTTCACTTTACGATTTACACGTTAGAGGATGAACCATTCTGGACACCTTAACCATGTTCTTAGCTTCCCACCTCTATCTACAACTAAGTTATGAATTAGTTATTCTTCTTACATTCAAACCATAACTATCTCATATTTACCCATGCAGATGTACTTTCAGCATGTAATCCATATGGTGAAAGAAGTGTTGACCTTAAAGACATCAGAATTTCTTACTAAAAAATATCTAACCAGCCAGATTAGTTGAAGTGTTGGTGATACACAGCAGAGACACTGGTGCAATGCACTCAGACTATATGACAGTCTCTGGGAAATATGATAATGTTGCCATATGGATTTTTTAAATATAATACTTGCAAGTCTTTGCTGTAAATGTGCATTTTTGAGGCAATTGTGAAAGTGGTGTGTGATTGTTGATGTGTTCTGTTGTAAATTCAGAGCTTTTTCAAGTTCATTGCTCTTTACCTATTGCTTTCAAAGTGTTATTTTTAATTAAAACTTGTTATACCACTACAAAAAAAAAAAAAAATCTAGCCAGCTAATTCCTTTGTTGTTGTTGTTCAATTGCTAAGTCATGTCCACAGCTGCCTCAAATGCAGTTTGCTCGTGGCCACAAGTTCCATGAGAATCAGTATTTTAAAATAGAGTTGAATATACATTTGTATCTAGAAATAATATTACCCTTTCCTCCTAGTAACAAAAGCTAAGAGCAAGTAAGAATCCAGAAAGTCATCCATCAGTGCAGAAGAACATAGGCTTAGATTCTCTGCTGCCAGAGGGGTGCTGATTTCAGCATAAATGCATCCTTCAGTTGAGAGGCCCTGCCACTCACCAGTGATGTTCACTTTCATTAATTAGAAATACTAAAATAACATGGGAATAATTTTGCTAGCCTAAAAGAGCTTAAATAAATTATACAAAAGTCATGAGTAAACAGAACACTCGCATTAACTTTTCATGATTGTTCCCATCTCAACTTCATAGATTAGAAAAGTCTCCGAAGTTCAGTGTGATAGAAAGTCAGAATAAGACTCAACTAGGCCCAACCACACTTCAGATATATAACTAGTTCTTGTGTAACAGATGGCATGCTGAAGGGATAAGGAATTCTTTTCCTTGAAATGAACTTTAACCATATTATCATGTGTACTTAAATAGAAATCAGGGGTAAATTTCTGGCCAAGGATGCAGTGTGACCTTGGAACAAATTATTTTACACTGTAATAAAAGCTTTCAGGTCATAATAGAACCATTCAACTTCAGCTTCTTTGGCATTAGTGGGTGGGGAATAGACTTGGATTACTGTGATATCGAATGGTTTGCCTTGGAAACAGAGATCATTCTGTCGTTTTTGAGATTGCACCCAAGTACTGCATTTCAGACTCTTTTGTTGACTGTGAGGGCTACTCCATTTCTTCTAAGGGATTCTTGCCCACAATAGTAGGTATAATGGTCATCTGAATTAAATTCACCCATTCTGGTCCATTTTAGTTCACTGATTCCTAAAATGTCGATGTTCACTCTTGACATCTGTTTGACCACCTCCAATTTACCTTGATTCATGGACCTAACATTCCAGGTTCCTATGCAATAGTGTTCTTTACATCCAGCATCTAACTTTACTTTCATCACCAGTCACATCCATAACTGGTCATTGTTTTCACTTCAGCTTTGTTTCTTCATTCTTTCTGGAGCTATTTCTCCACTCTTCTCCAGTAGCATACTGGGCACCTATTGACCTAGGGAGTTCATCTTTCAGTGTCATGTCTTTTTGCCTGTTCATACTGTTCATGGGGTTCTCAAGGCAAGAATACTGAAGTGGTTTGCCATTCCCTTCTCCAGTAGACCATGTTTTGTCAGAACTCTCCACCATGATCCATCCATCTTTAGTGGCCCTACACAGCATGGCTCATAGTTTCATTGAATTAGACAAGGACCATAAAGAAAGCTGAGTGCTGAAGAATTGATGCTTTTGAACTATGATGTTAGAGAAGACTCTTGAGAATCCCTTGGACTGCAAGGAGATCCAATTAGTCCATCCTAAAGGAGATCAGTCTTGAGTGTTCATTGGAAGGACTGATGTTGAAACTGAAACTCCAATACTTTGGCCACCTGATGAGAAGAGCTGACTCATTTGAAAAGACCCTGATGCTGGGAAAGATTGAGGGCAGGAGGAGAAGGGGATGACAGAGGATGAGATGGTTGGATGGCATCACTGACTCAATGGACATGGGTTTGGGTAGACTCCCTGCAGTTGGTGATGGACAGGGAGGCCTGGTGTGCTGTGGTTCATGGGGTCAAAAAGAGTCTGACACGACTGAGTTGACTGAACTGAACTGATCTGCTGGCTAGAGAGCATCTAATCTCCAGGCTACCTTCCTGCAAGTTGGACTCAGCCATGGGACCCTAAAACAACTGTAGTATGAATCCCACAGTTCCGCAGAGTATCTAATTACTTCCATGTGTGTAATAGGAATAGAAAATGAGATTTTAAATAATTTTAGTATCATCAAAAAACATGAAATATTTAGGTATAAATTTAACAAAGTATGTGTAAAACCTGTACACTGAAAACTGAAGAATATTTCTGAGAGAAATTAAAGCACAGTTGGGACATCCCTGGTAGTACAGTCGCTAAGACTTCACACTCCCAGTGCAGGGGCCCTGGGTTCAGATCCCTGATCATGGAACTAGATTCCATATGTCGAAACAAAGAGTTCACATGCCACACCAAAGATCGAAGATCCTGCATGCCACAATTAAGACTAGGTGCAGCCAAATAAATAGGGCTTCCCTGGTGGCTTAGAGGATAAAGTGTCCGCCTGCAATGCAGGAGAAAGTGAAGTCGCTCAGTCGTGTCCGACTCTTTGCGACCCCATGGACTGTAGCCTATCAGGCTCCTCCGTCCATGGGATTTTCCAGGCAAGAGTGCTGGAGTGGATTGCCATTTCCTTCTCCAGGGGATTTTCCCAACCCAGGAATCGAACCTGGGTCTCCCGCATTGCAGGCACATGCTTTACCATCTGAGCCACCAGGAAAAGAGACCGGGATTCAATCCGAGTCAGGAAGATCCCCTGGAGAAGGAAATGGCAACCGATTCCAGTACTCTTGCCTGGAAAATCCCATGGACAGAGGAGCCTGTGAGGCTTCAGTCCATGGGGTCTCAAAGAGTCGGACATGACTGAGTGACTTCACAGTCAAATAAATAAATTAAAAAAAAAAAAAGACAACTTGAAAAAAGAAAAAGAAAATAAAGCAGAATTAAATAAATGGAGAGATGGAATCATGTTCATGGATCAGAAGACTCAATGTTGTTAAGATGCCAATTCTCTCCAAACTGGTCTATCAGTTCAGTTCAGTTCAGTGGCTCAGTCGTGTACGACTCTTTGCGACCCCATGAATTGCAGCACACCAGGCCTCCCTGTCCATCACCAACTCCCGGAGTTCACCCAGACTCACATCCATCGAGTCAGTGATGCCATCCCACCATCTCATCCTCTGTCATCCCCTTCTCCTCCTGCCCCCAATCCCTCCCAGCATCAGAGTCTTTTCCAATGAGTCAACTCTTCACATGAGGTGGCCAAAGTATTGGAGTTTCGGCTTTAGCATCAGTCCTTCCAATGAACGCCCAGGACTGATCTCTTTTAGAATGGACTGGTTGGATCTCCTTGCTGTCCAAGGGACTCTCAAGAGTCCTCTCCAACACCACACTTCAAAAGCATCAATTCTTTGGCA
>NW_011494828.1:1224637-1234089 GCF_000754665.1 Bison bison bison
CCTTTTCCTATTTGGAACCAGTCTGTTGTTCCATGTCCAGTTCTAACTGTTGCTTCCTGACCTGCACACAGGTTTCTCAAGAGGCAGGTCAGGTGGTCTGGTATTCCATCTCTTTCAGAATTTTCCCACAGTTTATTGTGATCCACACAGTCAAAGGCTTTGGCATAGTCAATAAAGCAGAAATAGATGTTTTTCTGGAACTCTCTTGCTTTTTCCATGATCCAGCAGATGTTGGCAATTTGATCTCTGGTTCCTCTGCCTTACCTAAAACCAGCTTGAACATCTGGAAGTTCACGGTTCATGTATTGCTGAAGCCTGGCTTGGAGAATTTTGAGCATTACTTTACTAGCATGTGAGATGAGTGCAATTGTGTGGTAGTTTGAGCATTCTTTGGCATTGCCTTTCTTTGGGATTGGAATGAAAACTGACCTTTTCTAGTCCTGTGGCTACTGCTGAGTTTTCCAAATTGAGCGGTGGCTTAACGGGCACAGGAGGGCCGAGAGGAGCTATTCCATGTTCAAACTGGTCTATAGAGTCAGTCAATTTATGGAAAGGTTTTGTTGTTGTTGTTGTTTAGAAATTGAGAAGAAGTTTTATAAATGTATATGGAAAGGCCAAGGACCCAGAATGGACCAAACAATCCTGAAAAAGGAAACAAGCAAAAAAAAAAAAAAAGAAACAAGCTGGGGCACTTATACTACCTGACTTCAAGAACTACTATAAAACTACAATATTAAGACAGCATGGTGCTTACATATAGACATATATGAATATGTGTGGATGGACATATGGATCAATGGAACTGAACAGAGAACCCATAAATAGACTCATATGTATATGGTGAGTAGAAGCCCCAAAGCAATCCATCAGGAAAAGGAAATCCTTTCAACAAATAGTGCTAGAACAGATAAATATCCATATAAAGAAAATGAATCTCAACCTCTATCTCATCCCACACAAAAATTAATTCATGACAACCCTATTGTAAAAAACCATAAAACTTTTAGACAAAAAATAGACATGGGAGTAGGCAGATTTTCTTAGATGTAACACAGAAAGCAATAATCATTAAAAAAAAAAGTGATATATGAGATTTCATCAAAATTTAAAACCTCTGTTCATCAAAAAATATGAAGAAATAATAGGCAATCCACAAACTAAAAGAATATATTCATAAAACATGTATCTGACACAGGACTCATGTTCAAAATATATAAAGAATTTCTAAAATTAACATTAATAAATTATCAAGCAAGATATTTAAACAGATTCTTCACAATGGAAGTTCTATGAAATGCCAACATGCACATGTAACAGTGCTCAACGTCAGTACTCACTAAGAAAACGCGAATTTAAACCACTAGGGAATACAACACCTGCTGTGTGCGTGCTCAGTTGCTCAGCCATGTCTGACTTTTTGTGACCCCATGGACTGTAGCCCACCAGGCTCCTCCATCTGTGGAATTTTCCAGACAAGAATACTGGAGTGGGTTTCCATTTCCTCCTCCAGGGGATGTCCCTGACCAAGAGATCAAACCCACTTCTCCTGGATCTCCTGCATTGGCAGGCAGATTCTTTACCACTGTGCCACCTCCAATGGCTAAAAATGTCAAAAACTGGTATCACCAAATGCTGAAAAGGATGTGGAACAAACAGAACTCTCAAACATTGCTGGTGGAAATATAAAATGGAATACTTGGGTAAAATGTAATTTCTCATAAAGTCAAATCATAAACCTAACCTATATCCAGAAAACTCACTCCTAAGTAATTAGTCAAGAGAAATAAAAGTACAAATCTACAAAAAGACTTGTGCAAAAATGTTTATAGCAGCTTTATTTGTAATAGCATAAAACATAAAAAAAAACCCAAATGTCCTTCAGTGGTTGAATGGATAAACAAGTTGTACCATATTCTTACAATTAAATAATTACTCAGAATAAAAGATGATGTTCTATTCTATAGCACAGGGAACTAATTCAATATCCCATGATAAACCATAATGGAAAAGAATAAAAAAAAGAATGTATATATATATGTATAACTGAATCACTTTGATGGACAGCAGAAATTAACACATTGTCAACTATACTTCAATAAAAAAATTATTCAGAAATATGAAAAAACATGGAAGCAACCTAGATGTCCATCAATAGATGAATGGATAAAGGAGCTGTGGTACATATATATATATATATATATACAATGGAATATTACTCAGCCATAAAAAGGAACCCATCTGAGTCAGCTCTAATGAGGTGGATGAACCTAGAGCCTATTATACAGGGTGAAGTCAGAAAAAAAAACAAGTATTGCATATTAACACATATATATGAAATCTAGAAAGATAGTACTGATGAAGCTATTTGCAGAACAGCAATGGAGATGCAGACATACAGAATAGACTTTTGGACATGGAGGGCAGGGCAGGAAGGAGAGGGTGGGATGTATGGAGAAAATAACGTGGAAACATATACATTACCATATTAAAATAGATGGCCAATGGGAATTTGCTGTATGATTCAGGGAACTGAAACCAGGACTCTATAACAAAACCTAGAAGGGTGGGGTGGGGAGAGAAGTGGGAGGGAGGTTCAGGAGGGCGGGGACATCAGTATACCTATGGCTGATTCATGTCGATGTTTGGAAAAAAACCACTCAATATTGTAAAACAATTATCCTTCAACTAAAAATAAGTATATCTCATTGAAATAAAAAGAAATATGAAGAAATAAACTACTGATATATACACCAACATGGAGAAATCTCACAAACATAATGCTAGGCAAAAAAAGCTATACACAAAAGAGCATGTACTATATGATTCCATTTGTAGACAAAACTAATCTAAAATGAAAACAATCAGAACAATAGTTCCCTCTGGGGGGACAGGGAGGGATTGATGGAGAAAAGAGAGGATGGAGATTTTTGTGGGGAGACTGTTATTTGCTCAGTCGTGTCCAACTCTCTGCGACTCCATGGACTGTAGCCCACTAGGCTCCTCTATCCATGGGATTTTCCAGGCAAAAATACTGCAGTGGGTTGCCATTCCCTTCTCCAGGGGATCTTCCTGACCCAGGAATCGATCCCAGGTCTCCCACATTACAGGCAGATTCTTTACTGTCCGAGCCACCAAGGAAGTCTTTATATTATTATAGGTGTGTGAGTTATACAGGTATATTCGTCAAAATTATGTAATTAACTTTCTTCCATTTCAGTATGTGTATATCTTACCTTTAAAATAACTGCAAAAAATAAAATAATGGTCAAAAAACAATGGGAAGTGAATGGGTGGAAGCACTAAGGAAACAGGATTGGTAGAATGTTAATAATAACTGAAGCTGGTCAGTTACACTGAGTTCATTACATGATTCTGTTTGCTTTGTACAGACTTAAATTTTTTCATAACAAAAAGTTTTAAAAATTAGCTGGGCCCGCTTCATTTCCTGGTAACATTTCCTTGTTGTCCATCAAAAAGCTCATTTCCCACCATCAAAACTCTTTCAAACCTCCTCCTCCACTTTCCTCCAACCTGCCGCCTGCCCTGTCTCCTAGTCTCCTCCTACCACTGAACCTACAGCTCCACCAGCATCTGTATCCACACCTTTCTCCTTCCCACTTGTTCCAAAGAAAGGGGTGGCACTTCTTCTCTTCAGTGTCAGTCCCTCTGCCTGGGCCCTAAAGCCCTGGCCCCACCACCAACCCACTTTTTCAGAGATCTTGTGCCTTTGATGATCACTTTCTCCTCTGTCTTCTAGGCTGGCTCCTTCCCATCAACATTCAGCGGCACTCAAGTCTCTCCTCTCCTAAAAACAAAGCAAAACACAAAAGCTTATCTCCAACTCCCCTCAAACCTCTGCCTTTTTTCCCACCTCCTCTAGAACCAAATTTCTTGAAAGAGTTTGACACTATCTCCACTTCTTCCATTTCTTTTACTCTTTGGCCCACTTCAGTCTGGCTTCCATCTCTACCACTTCATTGAAATGGCTCTTACCAAGACCACCAATGACCTCCATGGCACTAAAACAAGAGTATTTTTCAGTCCTCACCTTCTTGGACACTCGGCAGCATTCGAGAGCCCCTTCTTATCAAAATCCCTCTCAAAGTGACTCCATATTCCCTGACCTACGTCTCATCTGTTAACCTCTGTTCTCTATCAGAATATTTTATGCTGGAATTTCCAAGTTCAATGTCTGAGACCTCTCTCAACACATTGAGCCCCTCCTGGGTGATCTTGTTTGCTCCCAACTATATGCTGAGAACACCCAAGTGGATATAACCAGACTGTGTCTCCTTTATATGCCAAAACCATATACTCAACTCTCTATATGCTCCTGGATGTCCCATAGACATCTCAAACTCTGCATGTCTAAAGCTGAACTCTTGGATTTCCCTGGTGATCTAATTGCTACAACTCCCATGCTCCTAATGCAGGGGGCCCAGGTTCAATCCCTGGTCAGGCAACTAGATTCCACATACTGCAGCTAAAGATCAAAGACCCCGAATGCTGCAACTAAGGCCTGGCACAGCCAAATAAATAAATAACTATTAAAGCAATAGAAAATTGTTTAGGAAAAAAACAACAAAGTTGAACTCCTGGGTTTCCTCCCATACCCGCTTCCCTCAGAACTTCCTGTTTCAGGATCTGGCATCACTTTCCACACAACAGCTCAAGCCAGAGATCTGAGTATCCTTGACTCATCCTTGAAGTCACTACCCACATCCAATAAAACACCAAGTTTTAGAGATTCCACCTTTTAAATATCTCTCAAATCTTTGTTGTCTCTGGCTCACCCCAGTCCAAGACACCATCCCCTCTTCTTAGACTCCAGAAATTGTCTTCAGTCTCACAGTCCTCCAGCCCATCCTACACACGATAGCCAGAGTGCTCATTCTACATTTACATTTGATGATTTTCCCTATTTCTCCCCTGTCTACTCAGAAACATGCAGTGTCTTCCAACTACCCTAACTGTAAAATGAAAACTACTTAGCATGATCTATAAAGCCCTGTGTGTTCCAGCTTTTCTTACTTCTGCAGTCTGGCCTCATGGCTCTCCCCTTTAGTCTCTGTCTTGTTACACTAAGACAGGTGTGGCAGTCAAATCCTCCGTGATGGATAGATGCTGAGATGGAGTCAAGAAGGCAAAGGTTTGTTGGGGAGTAAAACCTATGAAAGCAAAAGGAAGGAAGCAGGATTGGGCAAGGGGGAGCTATGAAGACCACAATACAGGCCTGTCACAATCTTTGTCAGCACCACGGGGAGCTCTGGAGCAAAGGTTGCACATTACAGGATGCACACTGGGTGTAAATGGCCAGGCTCTTATACCACAGTCTTAGTCACTGGCTGGGGCCATTGGAGAGGACCATAACCCCATCTCAAATACTGAGGGGGAATTGAAAGAGTTAACAGTTATAGGTTGTTAATTGACCTTACTTTCTTTTTTTTTCTTTGGCTGCACAGCGCATGGGATCTTCCCTGATCAGGGATAGAACCTGTACCCACTACAGTAGGAGCACAGAGTCTTAGCTACTGGACTAGCAGGGAAGTCCCAACTGACCTTCTCCTTAACAGTCCTCTTTTGAAGACAAAGCAGCTATTTCAGTGTCTACCACCAGGAAGCATATAATCAAAGTCCCCACTGAAGCCTAGGGGATTAAGGACATTTCCCAATGAAGTGGCATTCCCAATGAAGCTGAGGCCTAGGCATTCCCTGGTGGTTCAGTGGTTAGGACTCAGCCCTTTCAAAGCTGGAGGCCTGGGTTTGATCCCTGGTCAGGGAACTAAGATCCTGCAAGTTAGTGTGTAGTAGCCTAAACAAACAAAGACCTGCTGGATAGATTGAAATTGGCCAGGGAAGCGTGAAAGTATTCCAAAGACCAGCGTGTGGGAAAGCTCTGTGTGGCAAGGGTGTTGGATCCTTGAAGGAAATGAAAAAAGATCCTTGTGGCTGAGCACAATGTGTTGAGCAAAATGTTGGCTTCCAGCACACTGAGGAAACAGATCTTTTTCAAACTTAAGGTGTAAAAGACTTTGAGAACCTCTAATTAAAAATGCAGACCCCTGACCCTCACCCAGAGAGTCTGATGCAGCTGGTCTGGTACAGAGCCCATTACCTATGTTTCAAAAGGCACTTTCCCCTGGGGATTCCAAAGTAGGTGGTCCACAGGACACACTTTGAGGACGGTGGTAAACAGTAGCTCTTATTATCTCTTTACTTGTCTCCCATAGACTGTGAGGTCCTCTCAGTTTTCTAGCATTGGGCATAAAATATACACGTGATAAACATTTGAGGAAGGAGTAAATGGCAAATGAAAAATGGAGGCAGAGCCATATAATAAAAATGGGATAACTAAAAGCATCTTGTAAACTATAAATAAAATGTTCTATTCCGTGAACAGTGACTTTCAAACTTTTGGGGCATGTCCCACAGTAAGAGATATATTTTACATTGGGACTCAACACACACACACACACACACACACACACACACACACACAATTATAAAACAACAGATTCACTAACCAATAGTTACCTTTATTGCATGCAAAGCATCCTGATATTTTCTACTCTACCTCTTTCCAAAAAGTATATTGTTTTAATGATCCATTCATGGGTCTTATGCAATTTAAAACACAGTGAGTAAAGTGCAGTCACTATCCCCTGACCTATCCTGTCCCACTCCCTCAGGTATGATTGTGTGCTAAGTTTCTCAGTCATGTCCAATTCTTTGTGAGCACTATGGACTGTAGCTTTCCAGGCTCCTCTGTCCATGGGATTTTTCAGGCAAGAATACTGGAGTGGGTTGCCAATTCCTTCTCTAGGGAATCTTTCCGACCCAGGGATTGAGCCTGCATCTCTTGAGTCTCTTGCATTAGCAGGTGGATTCTTTACCATTGTGCCTCCTGGGTAGCCACAGGTATGATTTGGCCTTGCTAAATTAACAACTGCAGCCATGAAATTAGAAAATGATTGCTTCTTGGCAGGAAAGCTATGACAAACCTAGACAGTGTATTAAAATGCAAAGACATCACTTTGCCAACAAAGGTCTGTACAGTCAAGGCTGTGGTCTTTCCAGTGGTCATGTATAGTCCAATGAGAGCTGGACCATAAAGAAGGCAGAGTGCTGAAGAATTGATGCTTCGAACTGTGGCACTGGAGAAGACTCTTGAGAGTCCCTTGGACAGCTAGGAGATCAAACCAGTCAATCTTAAAGGAAATCAATTCTGAATACTCATTGGAAGGACTGATGCTGAAGTTGAAGCTCCAATACTTTGGCCACCTGATGCAAAGAGCTGACTCATTGAAAAAGACTCTGATGCTGGGAAAGACTGAAGACAGGAGGAGAAGGGGACATTAGAGGATGAGATGGTTGAATGGCATCACCAATTCAATGAATATGAACTTGGGCAAACTCCAGGAGATGGTGAGGTACCTGAGTCCATGTGGTCACCAAGAGTTGGACATGACTTGGCAATAGAACAACAACAACAAGTTAGTGACGAGTACCCATGACTTCTGTGAACTTAATTCTCAAGTCTCATATATGGTGCTTCTTCTGACTCAGAAGGTCCTTCTCCCCATCCTTACTTGCCTATGTGTGTGTTAGTCACTCAGTTATGTCAGACTCTTTTGTGACCCCATGGACTATAGCCCGCCAGGCTCCTCTGTCTATGGAATTCTCTAGGCAAGAATACTGGAGCACATTTCCAGTTCCTTCTTCAGGTCTCCTGCATTGCAGGTGGAAGCTTTACCATTTGAGCTACTACACCTTTTACTTACTTGGGTAATTCCCATTTATTTTATCCTGTCCTGTGGCCTAAGAAGACTCCCCTCTCCTTATGCCTGTCTTAGGCTAAGACAGCATAGTGTTCCTAGCTCTTTCACTTTGCATGGAAAGTGTCTATGTGTCCATATCCTTTAGCAGACCATGAATATTTAGAAGTCAAGGACTTGGCAAAATGGGCAATCAAAAATTATTTGTCAAATACCTGAGTAAAATCTAATGTGCTGTTATGTGTTATTTTGAGAGGAAAAGTCTGGGTGCTGGAGAGGTGAAGAGGAGGCATGAGCTAAATGGTATAATTATGTTGTTAAACACATGAAGCTTTTGTAAACAGTCCAGGAAAAAACTCACATTTTCAGATCCTTCCAAACTCTATGACTCACTAAAACCATTCACTATTACAGTAAAGTTTTAGGTCAGAGTGCAGGTTTTTGCTGTGTGACTTTTGTACAGCAGCTAAATATTTAAGAGTTTTGAGCATAAATAGTAATAGAAATAGTGATTCAGTGAGAAGTGATAAAGGTTTTGATGCTGGAATCAAACCCAATGGGTCAAACCCAAAGATGTAACCTCAAAGTGTCTAATATGATGGCCATAATTGAGATGGACAAGCTCTCAGAAGTAGAGTGGCTCTGCTATTCAGCACAACCAAAGGTCCCTTGGCTAATGTCCACATGCAAAGTGAGAAACTGAAATTATAAGGTCTTACCTTTTCTTCACCCCTAAGGTTACTCCTGTTAATTTACATATACTGTATTTTAGGGACAATGTTAACAAAATCCAATAACATTTCAAAGAAGCTTGTATTGCCTTTAAAAACTGCTTCATCTTTGTAAAGACAAAGTATTTTTGTCATTTCTTAGTGTCCTTTACTTTAAGCACTTCTACTTAAAAGAGCCTCTTGACACTCTTCACTCCTTTCTCTATCCCTGGCATCTTTCTTCTGTCTTGTATTCTCTCTCTTCTCCTGAGTAATCAGAAACCAAAAGGATCTTTGAAATTCAGCTCTCTGACAGCTGAAGTGGGTAAGGGACTACCTTGCACCATACTTCATAAACAAGGACCCAAGAGAGTGAGGCTCCAACTCCTGGGAGCTGGGGCTGGTGTTCAACAGTGGTAGCAGCGATGCAGGGATCTGAGAGGAAGATGAAGAAGCACGGTTACATGTGAAAAGTCCGCTGTTCTACTACTGTACTGACACTTGGTAAAACTGACCAACCCAGTTTTAGTGCTTTTATTCTTTGTTTTTTCTATTAAGATTTGGAAAGGGTGGCATATTAGGCCACTGGTTAAGTGAAATATTCACTATGTGCACTTTTATGACCTTGCTTTCAGTCTGAGAGCATGTGGTCTAACACTGAGTTTCCTACTTTTCATGCTTAATATGAGAATTAATCGAACTGTCAAAATATTTATGCAAATGCTACATTATAAACATACAGCATTTATAATACTATGTCTATTATGACCTTGTGTCTTTTAAGACTTTTTTTTAATATCCAGAAGTTAAGTGGGCCTTAGGAAGCATCACTGCAAACAAGGCTAGTGGAGGTGATGGAATTCCAGGTGAGCTATTTCAAATCCTAAAACATGATGCTGTGAAAGTGCTGCACTCAATATGCCAGCAAATTTGGAAAACTCAGCAGTGGCCACAGGATTGGAAAAGG
>NW_011494828.1:1234189-1234378 GCF_000754665.1 Bison bison bison
TTAGTTCCTCTTCACTTTCTGCCACAAGGGTGGTGTTATCTGCATATCTGAGGTTATTGATATTTCTCCAGGCAATCTTGATTCCAGCTCGTGCTTCTTCCAGCCCAGCATTTCTCATGTTGTACTCTGCATAGAAGTCAAATAAGCAGGGTGACAATATACAGCCTTGACGTACTCCTTTTCCTATTT
>NW_011494828.1:1234478-1238324 GCF_000754665.1 Bison bison bison
AAACTACCGCACAATTGCACTCATCTCACACGCTAGTGAAGTAATGCTCAAAATTCTCCAAGCCAGGCTTCAGCAACACGTGAACCGTGAACTTCCAGATATTCAAGCTGGTTTTATACAAGCCAGAGAAACCAGAGATCAAATTGCCAACATCCGTTGGATCCTCAAAAAAGCAAGAGAAAAACATCTATTTCTGCTTTATTGACTATGCCAAAGCCTTTGACTGTGTGGATCACAACAAACTATGGAAAGTTCTTAAAGAAATGGGAATACCAGACCACCTGATCTGCCTCTTGAGAAATCTGTATGCAGGTTAGGAAGCAACAGTTAGAACTGGACATGGAACGACAGACTGGTTCCAAATTGGGAAAGGAGTACATCAAAGCTGTATATTGTCAACCTGCTTATTTAACTTATATGCAGAGTACATCATGAGAAACACTGGGCTGGATGAAGCACAAGCTTGAATCAAGATTACCTGGTTATCAATAACCTCAGATATGCAAATGACACCACCCTTGTGGCAGAAAGGGAAGAAGAACTAAAGAGCCTATTGCTGAAAGTGAAAGAGGAGAGTGAAAAAGTTGGCTTAAAACTCGACATTCAGAAAGCTAAGATCATGGCATCTGGTCCCATCACTTCATGGCAAATAGATGGAGAAACAGTGGAAACAGTGGCAGACTATTTTTTTGGGCTCCAAAATCATTGCAGATGGTGATTGAAGCCATGAAATTAAAAGACGCTTACTCCTTGGAAGGAAAGTTATGACCAACCTAAATAGCATATTAAAAAGCAGAGACATTACTTTGCCAACAAAGGTCCGTCTAGTCAAGGCTATGATTTTTCCAATAGTCATGTATGGATGTGAGAGTTGGACTATAAAGAAAGCTGAGCACAGAAGAATTGATGCTTTTGAAGTGTGGTGTTGGAGCAGACTTTTGAGAGTCCCTTGGACTGCAAGGAGATCCAACTAGTCCATCCTAAAGGAGATCAGTCCTGAGTGTTCACTGGAAGGACTGATGTTGAAGCTGAAACTCCAATACTTTGGCCACCTGATGCGAAAAACTGAAAAGACCCTTTGAAAAGACCCTGATGCTGAGAAAGATTGAAGGTGGGAGGAGAAGGGGATGACAGAGGAGTAGATGGTTGGATGGCATCACCGACTCAATAGACATGAGTTTGGGTAAACTCCGGGAGTTGGTGATGGACAAGGAGGCCTGGCGTGCTGCAGTCCATGGGGTAGCAAAGAGTCGGACATGACTGAGCGACTGAACTGAACTGAACTTGAATATCCAGAAACCCTTGTCAGTCATTTAACAAAGTTAGTAGAGACTTCCCTGGTGGTCCAATCGTTAAGAATCCACCTGCCAATGCAGGGGACATGGGTTCTATCCCTGGTTGGGAAACTAAGATCCCACATGCCATGGGGCAACTAAGACAGCTTGCCAAACAAAGCTACTTAGCGCGAGCTCTGGAGTCCATGGGCTACAACTACAGAGAAGCCCACATGCTGCAATGAAAGATCCTGAGCACCACAGTGAAGACTCAGTGCAGCCATAAATAAATAAATAACGATATTAATAGAAATCAAAGAAAGAAAAATTTACTCTCAGTCCCACCACTGCAACAAATCAAAACTCTCTTCATTTTCCTGGTTCCCTTCAAATCTTTGCCTGTATCTCTATCAGCTATTTCACTTGCAAATGACAAAGAACAATAAACAATAAAGGAACTGTTGAAAAGCATAGTTTCATATGAGGCTTCCTTCACCCAATAGCTTGAACTAAATCACCAAGTACCAAGTTTCTTTCAACTACACTATTCTACCTAGCACTGCCTTGCTTTATCCTCAGGCTCTGTCTGGTGACCTTAGCCAGCCCCAGGCCCTTCCAGTGTGGTAGGAAAACAGCTGCAAAAGTTCTAGGTCCCACACTCTTACACCTCATCAAGCCCTGGTAAGTAGGCTCCAATTAGTTCACCTGCCCATCCCTGAGCCAACCACTATGGTCAAGAAGGTGATGTTTAGCTTGACCTGAATTATCAGCACTCAACACATGGCTGAGAACTGGTGAGAAGTGGTTTCCTTTCAAACAAACATATATGCCCTTAGGAAAAAAAGAAAATAGATGCTGAACAGCAGAAAGAATATATGCCTGTTACCGTATGCAAACTTGATTTGTATCATTATAATCACCGTTTGTTTGGTTGGGTTTTTTTTTTTTTTTGGCACACCTTGCAGCATGTAGGATCCTGGTTCCCCAATCAGGGATCGAACCCATACCTCCTGCAATGAAAGCGTGGAGTCTCAACCACTGGACCACTGGGGAAGTCCCATAATCACTGTGTGGATGTGATTTTATATTATGCTTTTTAAATACACATTTATTTATTTTTGGCCACATCAGATCTTAGTTGTGGTGCACAGGCTTCTCTCTAGTTGAGATGTGTGGGCTTAGCTGCCATGAGGCAAGTGGGATCTTAGTTCCCCAACCAGGGATCGAACCTGCATCCCCTGTATTGGAAGATAAATTCTTAAACCACTGGACCACCAGGGAGGTCCCTATATTCTGCTTTTTAAACACAATTTTCTATAGAGTTGTATCTCAATATGTTGGACTGATAGTAAGCATATTTTTTTTTCCTGTCTTCACCTCTGGCAGATAATCTATATAAGAGTGTTTTCGTTTTATTCTACTGCCATATGGACTAGTTTGGTTTATGGTGACATTGACAGATATCTAGGTGGGAGGCCCAGGGAAGAAGGGGAAAGCCAGTGAGCAGCCTTTTTTTTTTTTAGTAAGCATACTTTTAATGCTGTTAAATTTATGTCATCTTTAGTGATTCTGTCATCATTTAAACTTGAATGTAAAATACTGTTGATGCTAATGAAAAATCTAGTGACCAATCATTCAAATAATATGAACATTAAAATGAAGCATCCGTGGAAGCCTGTGTATCATAACAATGATCAAAACACACCTTTGATGTGGTCAACAATTTAAGGTTAAGACTGCAAGTGAGGATTTATTCATTGATTTATTCATTTATTCTCAACAGACATTCAACAAGTACTCATTGTTTGCCAGTGTGTGCCAGAGTAGAGAATACAAAGGCGAATCAAACCTGGTCCCTGACCTCACTGATTGTGTGTTTTTGGCAGCCTTTTCCTCAAACCTCATTCTGAGTTTCATAATCTTGTTTTCTATATAATCTACTTTGAAGCAGCAAAATTCAGTAAAAACCTCAAGCTTTACATCTCTGATAAATTTCTTCCATGGGGCAGTCTGGACATCATTTCAATTTTCTTCAGACTGACCATCAAGCTGTAGGACGGCAGTGTCTGACTACAAAACAGATTCTTGCATATTTGCTTACGTGCCTCCAGAACTTAGTTATCTGCACATTATAATTTCTAGAGATATATAGGAATGTTTGACTGAATGGAAACAGGTAACATGTTCCTGGATGTCAGTCCTTCCCCAATCAGTGTATTGGTAAGTGCAATTCTAATCAGTCATCATATTAACTTTTAAATTATAACATAATTTAAAGATAGTTTTAATATCTTCTGGAGAAATATAAAAAATGAGTGACGGTTAGCTCTTCAGAGAAACTTTATTTATTTTTCATTTTTTTGGCCGTACTGCTGTGACATGTGGGCTCTTAATGATGTTAACGAAAGTTAAATACCCCAATAGGGTGTGATGAGAAGGGCGCTTCACTTCTGTGTTACTCTTTCCAAGAGCAGTAAATAGACTGTAAGTCCAGTCTAATCATGAGAAAGACATCAGACAAACCCCAACTAGAGAGAAGCCTGTGCACAGCAACCAAGACCCAGCACGACCA
>NW_011494828.1:1238424-1242808 GCF_000754665.1 Bison bison bison
CCACAACTAAGACCTTACACAGCCAAAAAAAAAAAAAAAATTTTTTTTAATAATTTCAAAATAAAAGTTTACCTTGTAAAAAAAAACAGCACGATGCTGGCATAATTACATGCAGATAGAGCAATGAGACTGGAGATACTGCCTAGAAAGAGTATTAGGGTATAACAATATAATATAAGAAAAAGAAGGTGTTACAAATTACAAGTAATTTATAGATTAATCAGCAAAGTTGAGCCACAGTTGTTCAACAATTTGAAATTAAATCCAATTTGAGCTTTACTTCCATATTCATCTATGAATAATCTATAAATATTGAGCACCACCCATATGCCAGGAAGTATGTTGGGTATTAACACTGTTCCTATTCTCAATGTGCTTACAATTTAGTAGGAAATGAGACATGGAACAGTAATTATAAATGCAATTATTGTAAAGGGACAATCAGTTCACTTCAGTTGCTCAGTCATTTCCGACTCTTTGAGACCCCACGACTGCAGCATGCCAGGCCTCCCTGTCCATCACCAACTCCCAGAGTTTACTCAAACTCATCTCCATTGAGTCAGTGATGCCATCCAACCATCTCATCCTCTGTCATCCCCTTTTCCTTCCACCTTCAATCTTTCCCAGCATCAGGGCCTTTTCTAATGAGTCAGTTCTTTGCATCAGGTGGCCAAAGTATTGGAGTTTCAGCTTCAGCATCAGTCCTTCCAATGAATATTCAGGACTGATTTCCTTTAGGATGGACTGGTTGGATCT
The DNA here is from genome assembly GCF_000754665.1 of Bison bison bison. Lineage (NCBI taxonomy): Eukaryota > Metazoa > Chordata > Mammalia > Artiodactyla > Bovidae > Bison > Bison bison. The sequence continues at coordinate 1,239,181 of NW_011494828.1, forward strand.
CCTTAAGGACTCTCAAGAATCTTCTCCAACACCACACTTCAAAAGCATCACTTCTTCGGTGCTCAGCCTCCCTCATAGTCCAACTCTCACATTCATACATGACTACTGGAGAAACCATAGCTTTGCCTAGATGGACCTTTGTTGGCAAAGTAATTTCTCTGCTTTTTAATATGCTATCTAGGTCGGTCATAGCTTTTCTTCCAAGGAGCAAGCGTTTTTTTAATTTCATGGCTGCAGTCACCATCTGTAGTGATTTTGGAGCCCCCAAAATAAAGTCTGTCATTGTTTCCACTGTTTCCCCATCTATTTGCCATGAAGTGATGGGACCAAAAGCGCAATACTGAGTGCTTAAAAAGTGTTCCTAACCTAGCCTCAGGCATCACGAAAATCTTCTCTGAGGCAGTGCCATTTAGGTTGACATCTGAAGACAAGAAATTGACGAGGTAACAAGGGAATGAAGAGCACTGTAGGAAGAGAGACTGACCCAAGTAAAGACCTGAGACGTATGAGATGACCTAAGGAGAAAGGTTAGTGTGGCGAGAATAAATAAGAACTGAGAAAATACTCCTAAGGTACTCTAACATTAGAGGATGAATAGTGGAGCAAGAGCCAGCCTTGGGACAGAAAAGAAATACTCAAAGATGTATAAGGAAGAGACGTACATGTCTTCAAAACATAATGACAGTCTGGAAGCCAGGAAGAGAAATTGTGAACACCAATTGCTATATGCTGCTACAGGTTGAAATGTCCCTTTGATTTAGCAATACTAGGTTACTGGTAATCTTAAATAAGAGCATTGAAATGATTGGAATACAAGCCAGATTAAGTGATCTGAAAGGGCAAGAGATAGGACTTCTGTTTTGAAGATGGCAAAATGATCCCTTACAGGAGTGTCCTAAAAGTATAGGACACTCTTTTCACCCAGACTCTGAAGATTCTATTGGTGAGGGGAGCACCAGCACCCTTGAAAGGCTCTGTATTGGCCATTCTCCGAAAGTCAGAAATGACAGTAGTGATGCTGCCATTGAGATGGGCTCCCTGAATTCTATGCGTGATAAGAGTGGCAGAGACCAACTGGAGCACTTAACTGTCAGAGAGATATTTTAGAACTCTCTCTCTCTCTTCCCCTCTACTCTGTCTCTCTGGTGTGCATGGGTGGAGAGGTGGGGATGAGGGAAGGACACATGTCTGTGTGTGCATGTGCAAAGACAGCCAGAGCAGTGCACTTTTATTGGCAGAGGCAGTTATGCTTTCAGTATCTTGCCTCAAATCTGTGTTGACTCTCTGTCATAATCTAGACTCTTTTCCATATCACCAAACCAGCTTCCATAGATGGTTGATTCACTGCCTTGATGACATCTTGCTGACTATGAGAGGCAAGCAACTTCCTAATAAGCAGGAAGTTGTTTATCCAAAACACTGGATGCTTTGATAAGACACATGAGTGCCAGAAGGAGGGAAATAAACATAAACATTCATGAAACTGTTACATTGATGAACTTTCTAAGGGTCCAGTGGTCTGAGGCATGTAAAGTGTGTACTTCTCCAAGATGAGATGAAGAGTAGAAGAGAGGAGACTGTTACTCTGGAGATCATTGCAGCCAGAGATGTGGGCAGACATGAAAGCCACAGTAACTTCCCAGGGAGCTCCAGAAAACTATCTGCTTCTGCTTCACTGTTGGAGACTAAGTCAATTGGTGGAAGCATCTCAGGTTCCTGAGAATTATGGCACCTTCCCAGTGCCTTCTGGAGAACTACTCAGTCATTGATGTCTCAAGGTGAGACTTTTGGTGGCACTTTATCTTCAATAGTGGTTTCTCCAGCCTTTACTGTCCTGCTTTTCTAACTGTCGTGTAAGCCCCTAATTCATTATTTAGCCTTTCATATCTAGAAAACATAGAATGGTTCTGTTGTCTGATCCAGCCCATACTTCCCTACTTATTGAGGAATCGTTGACTTCACTGGATTTTCAAGTGGTTGAACCAATTTACTATGCTATTGACTATTTCAGTTTCTTCCCTTATGAATTAGCCATTCTTCTTATTAATTGCCCATTTTTCTGTGGTTTATGTGATGGTTAGTTTTATATGCCAACTTGGCTAGGCTATCAGTTCAGTTCAGTTCAGTTCAGTTGATCAGTTGTATCTGACTCTGTGACCCAATGGACTACAGCACGCCAGGCTTCCCTGTTCATCACCAATTCCTGGAGCTTACTCAAACTCATGTCTGTCGAGTCAGTGATGCTATCTAACCATCTCATCCTCTGTCATCCCCTTCTCCTCCTGCCTTCAGTCTTTCCCAACATCAGGGTCTTTTCCAATGAGTCAGTTCTTCTCATCAGGTGGCCAAAGTATTGGAGTTTCAGCTTCAGCATCAGTCCTTCCAGTGAACATTCAGGACTTATTTCCTTTTAGAATTGACTAGTTTGATTTCCTTGCAGTCCAAGGGACTCTCAAGAGTCTTCTCCAACACCACACTTCAAAAGCATCAATTCTTCGGTGCTCAGCTTTCTTTATAGTCCAACTCTCACATCCATACATGACTACTGGAAAAACCATAGCCTTGACTAGACGGACCTTTGTTGGCAAAGTAATGTCTCTGCTTTTTAATACGCTGTCTAGGTTGGTCATAACTTTTCTTCCAAGGAGTAAGTGTCTTTTAATTTCATGGCTGCAGTCACAATCTGCAGTGATTTTGGAGCCCAGAAAAATGAAGTCTCTCACTGTTTCCATTGTTTCCCCATCTATTTGCCATGAAGTGGTAGGACCAGATGCCATGATCTAGTTTTCTGAATGTTGAGTTTTAAGCCAACTTTTTCACTCTCCTCTTTCACTTTCATCAAGAGGTTCTTTAGTTCCTATTCACTTTCTGCCATAAGGGTGGTGTCATCTGCATATCTGAGGTTATTGATATTTCTCCCTGCAATCTTGATTCCAGCTTGTGCTTCATCCAGCCCCACATTTTGCATGGTGCATTCTGCATATAAGTTAAATAAGCAGGGTGACAATACACAGCCTTGACATACTCCTTTCCCAATTTGGAACCAGAGATCTCTAGTCTTTCCCATTCTATTGTTTTCCTCTATTTTTTTGCATTTTTCACTGAGGAAGGCTTTCTTATCTCTCCTTGTAATTCTTTGGAACTCTGTATTAAGATGGATATATCTTTCTTTATCTCCTTTTCCTTTTGCTTCTCTTCTTTTCTCAGCTAATTGCAAGGCCTCCTCAGACAACCATTTGGCCTTTTTGCATTTCTTTTTCTTGGGAATGGTCTTGATCTCTGCCTCCTATACAATGTCATGAACCTCTGTCCACAGTTCTTCAGGCACTTTATCAGATCTAATCTCTTGAATCTATTTGTCACTTCCACTGTATAATCATAAGGGATTTGATCTAGGCCATACCTGAATGGTCTAGTTGTTTTCCCCACTTTCTTCAATTTCAGTCTGAATTTGGCAATAAGGAGTTCATGATCTGAGCCACAGTCAGCTCTTGGTCTTGTTTTTGTTGACTGTATAGAGCTTCTCCATCTTTGGCTGCAAAGAATATAATCAATCTGATTTCAGTATTGACCATCTGGTGATGTCCACATGTAGAGTCATCTCTTGTATTGTTGGAAGAGGATGTTT
>NW_011494828.1:1242908-1252350 GCF_000754665.1 Bison bison bison
TGTTTGCTATGACCAGTGCATTCTCTTGACAAAACTCTGTTAGCCTTTGCCCTGCTTCATTTTGTACTCCAAGGCCAAACTTGCCTGTTACTTCAGGGATCTCTTGATTTCCCACTTTTGCATTCCAGTCCCCTATGATGAAAAGGACTTTTTTTTTTTTTTTTTTTTTTTGTGTTGGTTCTAAAAGATCTTGTAGAACCATTCAACTTCAGCTTCTTTGGCATTATTGGTTGGAGCATAGACTTGGATTACTGTGATACTAAATGGTTTGCCTTGGAAATGAACAGAAATCTTTCTATCTGTTGCATTTGAGATTGCACCCAAGCACTGCATTCAAACACAAATCTAGGTATTGCTGTGAAGATATTTTGCAGATGTAGTTAACATCTACAACTATTTGACCTGAAGTAAAGGAGATTATGCCCACTGAGAGAGTAATACATATGGGGGTGGGAGGGAAGAAGAGAATCTCCCCTATTTAGTTCTGTGTCCCTGGAGAACCCTGTCTGATACAGATTTTGGTACTAGGAAGTGGGTGCTGCTGTAACAAATACCGAAAATGTGGAAATGGCTTTGGAATTGGGTAATAGGTAGGGCTAGAAAAAATTTGAGGCACATGATAGAAAAGGCCTAGATTGCCTTGAAGAGACTGTTCTAGAAATATGGAGGCTAAGGTAATTCTTGAGGTCTCAGATGGAAATGAGAAACATGTTTTTAAACCCTCAAAGAAAGGCAATCCTGGTTACAAAGTGGTGGAGAACTTGGCTGAACTGTGTTTTACTGTTAGGTGGAAAGTAGAAATTGTAAACAATGAATCTGGATATTTAGCTATAGATTTCCAAGAAAAAGCATGGAAGGTATGACCTAATTTCTTGTTGCTTACAGTAAGACATAAGAAGAAAGAAAGAAATTGAAGAAAGGGCTTTTAAACAAAAAGGAACAAACACTTGATGATTTGAGAAGTTTCCAGCATATTCAGATAATACATACACTCTGGAAACAGAGGCGAGGGTGTATGTAGCTGGACAAACTGTTGTGGATGAGATTAGTTGTGTGATTTACAGATCTAATCAACCACCTCAGCAGAACCCAGGAATAGACATATGGGTTATACAGGAGGGATCTGTGGAGGGATTGTGTAATGGCATGGATTCCCCTGACATATAGAGAAGACTAACAAAGGTTTGTGAGACTGTCATATCAGCAGAAATACTGCCAACCTGGACTGAAGGGGACAGAGACAGAATGAAGGAAAGCTGTGGGACTTCAGGGATTCTACAGGTAGGAAATGAGCTGCCAAAATTACTCAGCTACATATATATGTTATGCTTCAAGTAAAAATAAAATGATTCCAAGGGCAGTACCTTGGACACAGAGGCCAGAGAGATGGGCCCAGAGGCAGGAGCTGAAGAAACCTCCTTGGGCTCAGAGGGCAGATAGAGCCACAGAGAATGATTCTCTAGCCCCAAGACCTAAAGGAATTTCCCCTGCCAGCTTTTGAATTTTCTTGAGATCAACTCTTTGCCATACTATGGACTGCAGCATGCCAGATTTCCCTGTCCTTCACTATCTCCTGGAGTTCGCTCAAACTCATGTCCATTGCATCAGTGATGATATCCAACCATCTCATCCTCTGTTGTCCCCTTCTCCTCTTGTCTTCAATCCTTCCCAGCATCTAGGTCTTTTCCAATGAGTCAGCTCTTCGCATCAGGTGGCCAAAGTTTTGGAGCTTCAGCTTCAGCATCAGTCCTTCCAATGAATATTCATGACCGATTTCCTTTATGATGGACTGATTGGATCTCCTTGCTGTCCAAGGGACTCTCAAGAGTCTTCTCCAACACCACAGTTCAAAAGCATCAATTCTTTAGTGCTCAGCCTTCTTTATGGTCCATCTCTCACATACAAACATGACTACTGGAAAAATCATAGCTTTGACTATACAGACCTTTGATGGCAAAGTGATGTCTTTGAGTTTTAATACACTGTATATATCCACTCTTTTTTAGATTCTTTCCCATATAGGTCATTAAGAGCATTGAGAAGAGTTCCATGGGCTATACAATAGGTTTTAATATTAATAGTTATCAATTTTATATATAGTAGTATGTATATGTCAATCCCAACCTCCCTATCTATCCCTCCCCCACCCTTCCACCTCTTAAACATGTTTGTTTTCTACATCTGTGACTCTATTTCTGTCTTGTAAATAAGTTTATTTGTATCATTTTTTTAGATCCTACATATAACTGATATCACATGATATTTTTCTTTTTCTGTCTGAGTTACTTCATTCAGTATGACAATATCTAGGTCCATCCATGTTGCTGCAGATGGCATTATTTCATTCTTTTTGTGGGTGAGTAATATTCCATTGGATTTCTTTGGAAGGACTGATGCTAAAGCTGAAACTCCAGTACTTTGGCCACCTCATGCAAAGAGTTGACTCATTGGAAAAGACTCTGATGCTGGGAGGGATTGGGGGCAGGAGGAGAAGGGGACGACAGAGGATGAGATGGCTGGATGGCATCACTGACTTGATGGACGTGAGTCTGAGTGAATTCTGTGAGTTGGTGATGGACAGGGAGGCCTGGCGTGCTGCGATTCATGGGGTCGCAAAGAGTCGGACATGACTGAGCGACTGAACTGAACTGAATATTCCATTGTATATATGTGTACCACAACTTTTTTTACCCATTCATCTGTTGATGGACATTTAGGCTGCTTGGCTATTGTAAATAATGCTTCAGTGAACATTTGGGTGCATGTATCTTTTCAAATTATGATTTTCTCTGGATATATGCCCAGTGATGAGATTGTAGGATCTTATCATAGCTCTGTTTTTAGTTTTTTAAGGAACCTTTATACTGTTCTCCATAGTGGTTTATCAATTTACATTCCCACCAACGGTGGAGGAGGGTTCCCTTTTTTCCACAACCTATGAGAAAGAAATGGTAACGCACTACAGTATTCTTGCCTGGAAAATTCTATGGACAAAGGAGCCTGATGGGCTACAGTCCATGGGGTAACAAAGAGTTGGGCATGACTGAGCTCACCCACACACATACCCAGCATTTACTGTTTGTGGATTGTTTGATGATGTCCATTTTGATGGGGAGAGATGATACATCATTGTAGTTGTGATTTTCATTTCTCTAATAATTATTGATGTTGAGCATCTTTTCATGTGCTTTTTGGCCATCCGTATGTCTTCTTTGGAGAAATGTCTATAGATCTTCTGCGCACTTTTTGACTGTCACCTTTGTATTTTGCAACCAGGCAACTTGTTTTCTAGTTTCACAGGTTCACAGATAGAGAGAAATTTTGCCCCATGGTGGGGCATTTTCAGAGTTTCACCCACACTTGATTTACAAAATTTAGATTATGAGGTTTGGGACTTTCTAAATTGATATTTAGATGAGATTTGGGACTTGGAGTTGATGCTGGAAAAATTTAAGACCTTTGGAGATGTTTGGATGCAATAAAAGTATTTTGCACACGGCATGAATGTGAAAGTATGGGTTCAAAGAGCGGACTGTATTGGGTTGAGTAGTATCCTTCAAAAAATCAGTCCACCAGAACCTCAGAATGTGACCTTATTTGGAGATTGGGTTTTCACTGATGTAATCAAATTTACATGAAGCCGTATTAGATCAAGGTGGTCCCTAAATATAACAGTTAGTGTCCTAAGAAGCCCATGATAAGACACAGGGAAGAAGAATATGTGAAGACAAAGGCAGAGATTAGAGTGATGCAGCTAGAAGCCAAGAAATGCCAAGGACTGCTGACAACCCTAGCTAGGAGAGAGGCATGGAACAATTCTTCCTTAGAGCTGTCAGAAGGAAACAGAGCTGCTGTCACCTTGATTTTGGACTTCTAACCTCCAGAACTGTGAGAGTATATTTCTGTTGTTTTAAGCCACTTAGTGTGTGGTAATTTGTTATAGTACGCCTAGGAAGCTAATACAGTCAGCATTTAGGTGTTGACTGGCATTCTATCATTATATTCTAAATATATATTGTTTATTGGATATTAGGTCACAAATAATTTCTTCCAATTTGCCCCTTAGATTTTCACTATGATGCCACTGACATACATGATTTTTAACATAAAAGTTATAAACCTTTTCCTTTCTGTTTCATGGGGTTTTTCAGTGTCCTGTTTAAGAAATCCTTCTTACCCTGAAACAATGAAGTATTTCATATTTTCTTCTATAAGTGTTTATGAATGGAATGAAATAGAATTGTAATTTTTTTCAACCAATTGCTCCAGCACCACTTAGTAAACAGCCTGTCTCTTCTCCACTGATACAGAATTCTATTCTTGTCATATATCACTTTCCATATATGCAGGGGTCCATTTTTTATCTCTCTCTTCTGCCCCATGGATCTATTTGTCTACCTTTGTACCAATAACACATCAAATACTGGAACTTTGTAGCAGTGGTTTTCAACTAGGGGTGATTTTACCTCCCAGGGGACATTTGGCAACTCAGGAGACACTTTTGGCTGTCACAATGGAGGTTGGGAGTGGTACTGGCATCTAACGGTAGAAAATGGAAATGCTGGTAAACATCTTACAATGCACAGGCCAGTCCCACACAAGGAATTATCCTGCCTCACATGTCAGAGGCACTGCGGTTGAAGGACCTTGTTTTATAGAAGGCTTGTATCTGATAGGAAGTGCATTATCTCACTGAAACCTCACAATAACTCTACGTGATAGGTACTACCACTATCCTTACTTTACAGATGAGAAAGCAGGAGCTCTGAGTTGACTGAAGGTCCTACATCAAACATTTGTCAATAATTGGTAGAATCTGGATATAAACCGAACTAAAACTCCCTAAAATAAGATAGTTCTCATCATGTCCTAAGACAGGGCTTCCAAATCTCTACAGTGTTTTCCATTGATTAACTGATCTTATCAGAAAACTCACTGTACACCCTTTAGATGCCAGACTGGGTTGAATGGTGGGAACCCCCAGAAAACAAACCAGAGCCCCTGGCCTTGTGGAGTTCATAGTCTAATAGGGAGATAAAAATGGGAACAGACAATCTCTCCTAAAATGCTGCGGCAGAGGGTAACCATCACTTCAGTTGCCTATCATAAAATAGTGCTTTAAAAGTGTCCAGGGACATGTGTCATCCTATGTACTCCCAAGTTTTGTTTAAAATCTGAATTTTAATCCATTACAGAAAGGGTTTGCTAAGCAAAATTCAACTTCACCCCAAACCGTGTTCAAATTATTGCAAATTACAAATAAACTCAGCAAGTGGAATTGTACTGTTATGGGTATATAAATGTAGGGCAAAGATTGTACATAAAGACTGGGGGCTTCCCTTGTGTTCCAGTGGCTAGGACTTGGCGCTTTCAATGCAGGGGGCTGAGTCTGATCCCTAGTCAGAAAACTAGATCCAGTAAACCACAACGAAGACTGAAGGCTCCATGCGCTCAACCAAGACCTGGCGCAGCCTAATTGATTAATGAACTTTTAAAAAGTATTGGACAGCAATCTTCATATAAAGAAAAATAATTAAATCTCTTATTTTGGTGGGACTATAAATCAGGAGAGTCCCTATGAAGAACAGTAAAGAGATACCTTAAAACACTAAAAGCAGAGCTACCATGTGATCCAGCAATCCCACTCCTAGGCATATATCCAGAGAAAACTGTAATTCAAAAAGATGCATGCAAAAAGAAAAAGAAAAAAAAGATACATGCATCTCAATGTTCATTGCAGCACTAATTACAATAGCCAAGACACAGAAGCAACATAAATGCCCATTAACAGATTAATGGATAAAGATGTGGTACATATATACAATTAAATACTACTCAACCATAAAAAGGAACGAAATAGTGCTATTTACAGCAAGATAGATGGACCTTACTTACTAAGTGAAATCATAGACAAATATCATGATATCACTTATATGTAGAGTCAAAAAATTATACAAGTGAACTTATTTATAAAACAGAAACAGACTCACAAACTTTGAAAATAAACTCATGGTTGCCAAAGGGGAAAGGTCTTGCGGATGGATAAATTAGGAGTCTGGCATTAACATACACATACACATATATATAAAATAGACAATCATCAAGATCTACTGTATAGCAAAAGGAACTCTACCCGTATTCTTTGAATAACCTGTATGGAAAAGAATCTGAAAAAGAATGGATGTATGTATAACTGAATAACTTTGCTGTACATCTGAAACTAACACAACATTGTAAATCAGCTCATACTTCAATATTAAATAAAAACTAAAAATAAAATTGGAAAGGATTTGTCAAAAAATTCTCTTCTTTTGTTTGGAGAGAAAACGCTTGTCATTTGTTCTGGATTAATACAATAATCATGGCAGGGAATCTGTGGTAAAACAGTAGAATCAAAGTTAGAACCATTTAACCTCCATCTCTGCCCACCCCAGCCTTTCAGAAGTTTGAAAAGAAGGCCTGCAGGGTCATTAGTTTCTCTCTGTGGTAGCAGGATGGATGTGTTGGTCTCAAACCATCCATAATAGATGGGTTCTAGTCTAGCCTTCAAAATCTACTCCTATGATGATTGTTCCACAGCCTCCCTTGGCAGTTCTTAAGTGTTCTTGGAATTTTAATATTTATTAAATCCAAACCTCATCAACTTATTTCTGAAGTCCAGACAACAGCAGGCAAAATCTCTTGTAATTGATTCATCACCTGTTCTTCCCTTGTTAGGTTCTGATTTTACTTGCCAGGCACTTTCCACTGTCAAATTATTTCCTTCCTGTCTTGATTGCCAAACTTTCTTCCTAGTCTTACATCACTCCTGTCTTCACCTCCTCCCATTCCTGCCTAGCCTCTCCTTTTCTGAGTGCAGGCTTCTCAGTCTCCTTTGGACCTAATTCTGGGAGCACTCCTGATTCCAGTTGCTGAATTTTGCCACTTTCCAGTTATCTTTTTACTTTTTCTGAACAGTAATGCTTACAGGATTAATTCTATCTTACTATTACTGTAGCTAGCTAAGGGAAACCGATGCCTATTTTGTAATGTTGCTTTTATGAGAAATAATCTAGCTTTAGGACTTCCCTGGTGATACAGTGGATAAGAATCTGCCTCCCAATGCAGGGGACATAGGTTTGATCCCTGGTCCAGGAGAATCCCACATGCCATGGGGCAACTAAGCCCCTGCACCACAACTACTGAAGCCCTCCATACCTGGAGCCCGTGAACCACAACTCCTGAGCCTGCTTGTTGCAACTACTGAAACCCGAGCACCTAGAGCCTGTGCTCTGCAACAAGAGAAGCCACAACCAGAAGCCTATGTACTGCAATTAGAGAGTAGCCCCCACTCTCCACAACTAGAGAAAGCCTATGTGCAGCAACAAAGACTCAGGAAAACCAAAAAAATTAAAATCTAGCCTTAAATTTTTTCACCCAGTATCTATTTAGCCATTTTCACACTTTTTAGTTATGTATTTCTTATGTACTTAAGTAGATTGGGCAATGCTTTCCTGACAAAGACTTCCCTTAATATGGTTTAGCCAAAGTTTTGTTGAAGAATCATAGCAATTAAATTTTTAATGTTCCTACTTCAAGCATTCATCCACCACCTATTTATTAAGGATCTACTGTATTCCAAGCACTGGGCCTTTAGAATGAATCAGACTCAGACTATCTTGCTGCAGCTCCCCTCCAGTGGCACGCCAGGCATTTTGACTAATAATTATGGTAAGAGGTAGACTGTTCTGAGTGTCTTCAGAACACAGTGGATGTACAGCTCAGTCACAAACATTTTCTGAGTGACTTCAGTCTGACTGGCAGGCACTTCAGTCTGACTGCTGAGCAGAGAGGGAGGTGGATACAAAGATGAATCATATAAGGTCCCTACCCTCAGGAGTCACAATCTAGAGGGAGAGACTGAACGGGGTAAGATGTTTTGAGGCTTACAAAGAGGAAATATCTAGGCTGAGTCTTGAAGAAGAAGATAGCAGGCAGAGGTAGAGGAGGGAATTCATCCAGGCAGGGTAACAGCCTAAACAAAAACACAAAGGCATAAAACCACAAGGCTGGGACTTTCCTGGTGGTCCAGTGGTTAAGAGTTTGCTTGCAATATAGGGGAGGTGGTTTTGATCCCTAGTCAGGGGACTAAGATTCCACATGCCTCTGAGCAACTAAGCTCCATGTGCTGCCACAACTACTGAGCCCACACACTGCAACAGAAGATCCCAGGGCCACAACAAGTAATAAATTAAAAGAAAAAAAAAGACCTGGAGATATATACGTACATATATATGCATGCCATATACATATATACATACGTACAGCCAAGTAAATATATATATACATATTTTTTAAAAAAGCAAGTTGCAGACAGGTAAATAGGAAAGACTACAGATCTCTTCAAGAAAATTAGAGATACCAAGGGAACATTTCATGCAAAGTTGGGCACAATGAAGGACAGAAATTGTATGGACCTAACAGAAGCAGAAGATATTAAGAAGAGGTGGCAAGAATAAGCAGAAGAACTGTACGAAAAAGATCTTCATGACCCAGGTAATCATGATGGCATGATCACTCATCTAGAGCCAGACATCTTGGACTGCGAAGTCAAGTGGGCCTTAGGAAGAATCACTGGGAACAAAGCTAGTAGAGGTGATGGAATTCCAGTTGAGCTATTTCAAATCCTTAAAAATGATGCTGTGAAAGTGCTGCACTCAATATACCAGCAGATTTGAAAAACTCAGCAGTGGCCACAGGACTGTAAAAGGTCCGTTTTCATTCCAATCCCAAAGAAAGGCAATGCCAAAGAATGCTCAAACTACTGCACAATTACACTCACCTCACATGCTAGCAAAGTGATGCTCAAAATTCTCCAAACCAGGCTTCAATAGTATGTGAACGGTGAACTTCCAGATGTTCAAGCTGGACTTAGAAAAGGCAAAGGAACCAGAAATCAAATTGCCAACATCCGCTGGATCATCAAAAAAAGCAAGAGAGTTCCAGAAAAAACATCTACTTCTTCTTTATTGACTATGCCAAAGCCTTTGACTCTGTGGACCACAACAAACTGTGGAAAATTCTTAAAGAGATGGGAACACCAGACCACCTTACCTACCTCCTGAGAAATCTATATTCAGGTCAGGAAGCAACAGTTAGAACTGGACATGGACTGGTTCCAAATAGGGAAAGGAGTACATCAAGGCTGTATATTGTCAACCTGCTTATTTAACTTACATGCAGAGTATATCATGAGAAACGCTGGGCTGGATGAAGCACAAGCTGGAACCAAGATTGCCTGGAGAAATACCAATAACCTCAGATATGCAGATGACACCACCCTTATGACAGAAAGTGAAGAGGAACTAAAGAGCCTCTTGATGAAAGTGAAAGAGGAGAGTGAAAAAGTTGGCTTAAAACTCAACATTCAGAAAACTCAGATCATGGCATCCAGTCCCATCAC
>NW_011494828.1:1252450-1261306 GCF_000754665.1 Bison bison bison
GGCTCCAAAATAACTGCAGATGGTAACCGCAGGCATGAAATTAAAAGATGCTTGGTCCTTGGAAGAAAAGTTATGACCAACCTAGACAGCATATTAAAAAGCAGAGACATTACTTTGTCAGCAAAGGTCCATCTAGTCAAAGCCATGGTTTTTCCAATAGTCATGTATGGATGTGAGAGTTGGACTATAAAGAAAGCTGAGCGCTGAAGAATCACTGCTTCTAAACTGTGGTGTTAGAGAAGACTCTTGAGAGTCCCTTGGATTGCAAGGAGATCCAACCAGTCCATCCTAAAGGAAATCAGTCCTGAGTATTCATTGGAGGGACTGATGCTAAAGCTGAAACTCCAATACTTTAGCCACCTTATGCAAAGAATTGACTCATTGGAGAAGACCCTGATGCTGGGAAAGATTGAAGGCAGGAGGAGAAGGGGATGACAGAGGATGAGATGGTTGGATGGCATCACCGACTCAATGGACATGAGTTTGAGTAAACTCCAGGAGGTGGTGATGGACAGGGAGGCCTGGCATGCTGCAGTCCATGGAGTCACAAAGAGTTGGACATGACTGGGCAACTGAACTGAACTGAGACAGGTAAATATAGTATGATACCACTTACCTAAACTTTCAATATATGGAAAATAATACTATATATTATTTTGGAATGCTTATGTATTGAAATACCAAGATCATAAAAACATACATGTGAACATTAAATACTAGATTCATTCTGGTTACTGCTGGAAGAAGAGCAGGAAGCCTGGGGGGAAGAAAGGGCTATAAGAGGGTATTGTAATCATTCACTTCTTTATCTGGGTGGTGAATCACGTGGGGTTCAATATTTGATTTTCTCTTCTCTTCCACATGCAACAATATTTTATAATTTGTTAAAGTTGGGGAGAAAGGGCCTTTTGGGATAGACTGTTAAATTGTGGTAGTGACCTTAGAGCAGTGTCAGTAGGTGGTGGGAGCAAAGGCTGAATGCAGTGGTGAGAAGAGAACAGGAGGTACCATTTGAGCTGAGTTTTAAAGACTTGCAAGCCCTCAAACTGTATTTCCAGCCTCTAGTCAAGCTAACCAGGTCAATATGCCTTAGATATAGCCCACTTGATCCCCACCCTAATCCTCACACTTGATTCCCATATTTACTTACATCAATTCTGTTCCCAGGGATTAACAGTTGTAGCTGCGACTTTCTGACAACCTGCTGCAGTCCTGGCCACTATGTATAGAACACCTACTATGTGCCAGGAACTTTACAGATACTCTTCTATTTAACTCTGACAGCAAACAGAAGTAGATGTTCTCATTTTACAAATGAGAAAACTGAGTTTAAATGTCATACTCCAGGTCACTCAGGAAATGGTAACGCTGAGATTTATATCTATGTTCATCTGAACCTAAAACATGTCTTTCCATTACAGCAGCCTGTCTTACCTTCCCAACCCTGGCCCCACTGTACTCAGTTTCCATTCCTAGACTCAGTTCAAATATCCAACCCTTCCTTTTCTGATTCATCCATTCAAACATGTATTGAGTGTTTCCCAGCTACTGGTACTCCATCCATATGCCCTTGGCCCAGCCCAGAGACACTTGCAGCTTCTGAAGACTGGATGGCTTATGCTTCAAACACTGGCATCTTTCAGCCTGAAGGCTTTATCTGGCTGCAGGAGGACTTGGCCCATGTGGCAAGCAGGCTAAGATGATAGAGAATTAGCACCTGAGGGTGCTAGCCTCAACCAATGCAGGGTGATGCTTGGTAGAAAATACCCCCACTTGCTCTCTTTGATGGGACAACTCGGAAGTACATTCTACACACTTCCTTGAGAGGGTACCCAGCAGGATGAGCCCTAGTTGCCCATTGCTGTAGCCCTCTGATTAATGAGCCTTTTATTGGCTTTCTTACCTTTTGTGTCTCACTTTCCTACTCTCTCACCATACTTCTTGGAATCATGCTCAAATAAGCTCCATGTGCTTTCTCAGAAGGTACTTAGGGGAACAGAGACTAAGACAGAGGGTCTTCCTTATGCAGAGTCAGCAAAGCCTTCCCTTGAGCCCAGGCATGGTTTGTGTTCCTTCCTTCCACTAGCTTTGCTCCAGCTCCCTGAGGCTCTGTCATGCTATCCCAAAGCCTTTCTAAATGTGGGTCTGCCTAGCTCACTTTGAACCCCTCAGAGCTGATGCCCTGTTCTTCTTTGTCTTCCTTGACCCCAGCACACCAGAACTGCCCACTGAATGCCTGCTGAGTGGGCTGAACTGTTGAAAGTCCTTCTTACATTTGATCTAATTAATCCTCACCCCACTTTCAGGAAACCTTGTATTACCCTTAAGCCTAGAACTATATACACATCAAGTCAAAATACATACAAGTTGTAACAGTGTCAGAATAAATTTTTCTTCAGTTTGAACCAGAAATAAACTAGAAAAACAAGTCCAGGGACTACATCTTCTAATGCAGGGGGTGCAGGTGATCCCTGGTCGGACAGCTAAGATCCCACATGCCTCGACCAAAAAACTAAAACATAAAACTGAAACAATATTGTAACAAATTCAATAAAAGACTTTAAAAATGGTACACATAAAAAAACCCAAATCCAATCATTTATTACACTTAAGATATTAATTCTGACAGTTTTCCTTAAAAAAAAAAAAGCCCTACTTACGTTGGGTGCTTTGATTCAGACTATGAAGATGAATTGAAGTAATTGTTCTAAAACTTCTGTTTATTAATAAAATGCAAATGCATTGCTTGAAATGAAGGCAAGCAGGTTAGTCCAGGACCAGAGATATCTGAAGAGAAATACATTTTTTTGTTTGTTTTCAGTGAGGCACCCTTATGAAACAATATAATGTGGTAGATAAGAGCATGGATTTTAAAGCCAGCTTGCCTCTGTTTCTGTTTCTACCACTTACAGCCATGTGATCTGTAATAGATCACATTTACCCAATCCCTCTATTTCTTAGTTGCCTTAATTATAAATTAGAGATAATAATAGTGCCTATTATCTCACAAAGTTGCTGTCATTGAGATGGGGGTGGGGGAGATAATCTTGCTGCCGTTTTGGCTCATCCCTGCATCTTCCTCCCGCTCCATCAGAGAGCACCCTACTCCATGTTTCTCGTTCCTGCACCTCCCTCCACCTTCTCATAACCAGCCACTTCCTCACTCTTAATCTCCCTTCCCTCACTACCTGGGCCTAGCCCAAGAGCTTTCTCCATTGGGGTCCCTCCTGTTTCTCATACCTCCTTTTTCCTACCTCATCTCTCTTCTCCAATTGAGGATATAAGTATTTAGAAGAGGCGTATCTATAGGCCTCAGAAAGGAAGTTCCAGAGAATACAATGGAATGACCGAGGAGCAATGCAAGAAGGAAGTGCTGGGTCAGTGGAGGGGACCCAGGGAAGGACCTGTATAGAACAGATGGAAGAAGAGTCAGAAAGGCAGGGTCACCTCAGTGAATGGGATTCATCCTGAGAGTCTCTTGGAGGAGGAAGCATTAACTCTGACTCTTCTCCCCAGAGCAGTGCTGTTCTTGTCCTACCCTAGGACCTTAGGTGAATCCTCATTCCAAGTGTCTGGAAGAAGTAATTGAACCAGAATTATTTGTCTTTCTCACTGATAAAGGTGCCAGGTCTGTCACTTTGAAGAGAAGGTCCTCTAGTTTCCAGCCTTCCCCAATCTTACAGCATCATCTTGACTGTATCTGGGAAGTATGAGATAAGAATATTCTGCTTCTTATCTATAAAACACTGGCTCTCTGGCTGTAGACCTAATTTAGATTATAATCTCCTAGAACCATGTCTAGCAGTGCTGCATAGGAAAAAGCATAAACCATGGTGTCAGGTAGACATAGATTCTATTTTCAGCTCTGCCACTCACCAGTCACATGACTTTGAGGAAGTCATTAACCTCTCTGAGCCTCAATGTCCTCATAGGGATTGAAGTCCCCACCTCATAGATCATAGAAATAATTTTATTTATTTATTTTTTATTTGGCAGCACCAGGTCTTAGTTGCAGCATGTGGGATCTAGTTCCCTGATCAGGGATCAAACTCAGGCCCCCTGCATTGGGAGTGCAGAGTTTTAGACACCAGATCACCAGGGACATCCGGGTTATAGGAAGAGTTAAATGAGATGATGTATGAAAGACTCACAACTGGGAGGACTGAGACTGGGCCTATTTGTTCACTATTTGTAGTTCAATGTTCAGCACAGAGCATGCTCTCAATAAATATTTGTTATAACTGAAGGAATGAGTAGGTACCCAACAAACTGTAGCCAGGTATCCCTTTGTCTGGGCTGATTCTGGCTGACTGCAATGATGCTCTTCCCTGATACATTCTGAAAAAAACTCACTGCATCGAATCCAGAGATAGTAGCACACTAGTCTAATGTGCGTGGGAGATTGCATCATGTCCCAGCAGGTTAAAAGGGGCTGGTGTGAAACAAAAGTTTCAATAATATTGATTGTGCCCATTGAGGAGTTTAATATAGTGCTTCTCAAATCTTAGTGTGCCTCTGAATCACCTGGGGATCTTGTTAAAAAGCAGGTTCTGTCTGCCATCTTTCTGTGCTGTCATAATGGTGCGCACAAATGTCCTGACTGATATTCTCAAGAGCATCAACAATGCCAAAAAGAGAGGTTCTTATTAGCCTGTACTCCAAAGCAACATCCAGTGTCTAACTGTGATGATGAAGCATGATTAAATTGGTCAATCTGAAGTCACTGGTGATCACAGAGCTGGGAAAATTGTTGTGAACCTCACAGGCAAGTTACACAAGTGTGGAGATCAGACCCAGATTTTATGTACAACTCAAAGATCTAGAAAAATGGCAGAATAACTTGCTACCATCCAGTCACTTTGGTTTCATTATACTGATAACCTTAGCTGGCATCAAGAACCACAAAGAAGCAAGATGAAAACACACAGGTGGGAAAATCTTGGGCTTCTTTTTCCAGGGATATAATGTGTGTATGGTCAGTTGCTCAGTCATGTCCGACTCTTTGTGACCCCATGGACTGTAGCCCACCAGGCTCCTCTGTCCATTGGATTCTCCAGGTAAAAATACTGGAGTGGGTTGCCATCTCCTCCTCCAGGGGATCTTCCCACAGGGATTGAACCCACATCTCCTGAGTCTCCTGCGTTGGCAGGTGGATTCTTTACCACTGCACCACTTGAGAAGTAATACATACATGCAAAGAAAATGCCTCACCGGGGGAAAAAAGAATAGGTTCTGACTCATCAGTTGCAAGTGGAGATTTGACAAGCTACCAGGTGATGCTGAGACTGCTGGCTTTCGGACCTCATTTTGAGTAGCAGGGGTCTAATACAGGGGTGAACAAATTTCCTCTGTAATGGGCCAGACAGTAAATATTGTAGCTTTGTGAACCATGGGATTCCTGCTGCAACTGCTTAACTCTGCCAGTACTGAAAAAGGGCGGCCGTAGAAAACACTCAAACAAACAAGCATGATTGTGTTCCAATAAACCTGTATTTACAAAAACCCAGCAGACTGAACTTGGCCTATGGGCTGTATGTAGTTTGCCTACCCTTTATCTAATACAGGTAAATCAACATACCACTCTTGTAATGAACATCAGTGAGCTTGTCACCTGAGTGCCCAATAATTCCCTCTCATATGATAACTTTCTCTTCCTGCAGATCCACTTCCCTCTCCCCACTATGATGCCAGGAGCAGAGTACCCACTGCCAGGCTCTCACAACGGGCCTCTGCTTCCAGATCCCAGTGGACTGGTTCAGAATGGTGGCACAAGTCCAAGGGGTATCATTCACATTCACATCATCCATACTCTCTTGCACAGAGTGCTGCACTCCAGGGGTACCTTCTACAGAGAGAACCATGCACCTGACTAAAGCAGGCTACTCAGAGTCTTTCCTTAAGATTCTGGAATTGAGTGTAGGGGATTCCTCTTTTTTTCTGCCTGTCTGTTCTCTTAAATGGAGAATACATAAGCAGAGATAGACCCTTTAAAAAAAAACAAACAACTCTGTTTACTGGGATGCAGATAAAGTTAGTAGAAAGAAGGAAGCATATATTCAGAGAGAGACAATGGTGAGAGCTGGTGAGAGAGGCTTCCTGGGTTTTCAGCAGCTCTGCAGTCACTGACTCCAGGTCACTTGAGGTCCAGCTGCATCCTTGCCCTTGCCTTCTGTGAGAAGACCTTCTATAAATGTATTTTTCTTTTGCTTAAATCCAGTAGAACTCGGATGCATGCAAACTTTGGTCCTAATAGCATTGATAAGCAACAAAAAAGTTCTTCAATGAAATTCAAATTTCATAGGATTTTTAAAAAAATCAATGGATAGGGACTCTCCTGGTGGTCCAGTGGCTAAGACTCCACACTACCAACGCAGAGGGCCTGGATTGATCCCTGGTCAGGGAACTAGATCCCATATGCTGCAACTAAAAGTTTGCATGCCACAATGAAGACTCACCACACCCAAATAAATAAATGTTAATTAATTCATTTATTTATTTAGCCTGTGCTAGGTCTTTATTGCTGTGTATAGGCTTTCTCTAGTTGCGGCAAGCAGGAGCTACTCTGCAGGGGCAGTGGATGGGTTTCTCATTGCGGTGGCTTCTCTTGTTGCAGAGCATGGGCTCTAGGGGCGAACAGGCTTCAGTGGTTGTGGCATGCAGGCTTAGTTGCCCCATGGCATGTGGAATTTTCTTGGACCATAAGTTGAACCCATGTCCCCTGCACTGGAAGCACGAATTCTTAACCACTGGACCACCAGGGAAGTCCCATAAATATGTTAAATAAATAAATGCATGAACAAATACAAAATCAATGTATAGATTGATGTAGAAGCACATATTTTTGTTGAAACTGGATCTTCCTGACAATAGAGTATGTCCAGTGCATGGTTCAGTCCAGTGGTTAGGACTCCATGCTTTCACTGCCATGTGCCTGGGTTCAGTCTCTGGTTGGGGAACTAGGATTCTGTGAAAGTGAAATTGCTCAGTCATGTCTGACTCTTTGTGACCCCATGGACTGTAGCCTGCCAGGCTCCTCCGTCCATGAAATTTTCCAGGCAAGGATACTGGAGCAGGTTGCCATTTCCTTCTCCAGGGGATCTTCCCAACCCAGAAATCAAACCCAGATCAAAAGAGTATGTGATACTTCATAAATATTAAAGTACATCCATATTCTAATGAGCCACATAGTAATCAACCATTGTGTCAGATATATAATAATTCTCAGCCCCTAGGGCTTAGTGGCAGAGAAAACTACTCACTTGGGCAGAAAGGGATTTGGTGCAAGGTATTAAGTGAAGTTGCTCAGTCGTGTCCAGCTCTTTGTGATCCCATGGATTACAGCCTACCAGGCTCCTCCATCCATGGGATTTTCCAGGCAAGAGTATTGGAGTGGGTTGCCATTTCCTTCTCCAGGGGCATGATATTAAGTGGGTTACAATGTTGTTAGATGCCCTGAGGAAACAGACTCCAGTCTGATCACCCAGGAAAAATTCTGTAATCCACTCTGCAGAACTGGACTGTGAAGAACGCTGCTGCTCCCTAGAAAAAACAGGAGACTACTTGCTGAATCAGGGAGTAACCCCCGGCACCAGCTCTGGAATCTTGCCACCCCTTCCGCATCAGAAAGTTCCCTGACAAATTAGGGAGTCGGTACCTCTGCTTTAGGTACACATCAAACTCCTTTCCTCTCAACCATCAGAATGAGTAAGATAGATGCCTCAAATTCTCCCTCTTAACTGTTCATTTTCAGGTTACAGGTGGATGCATTTGAATGAAGGAACCTACATGTCATTCAGAACCCTAGCAGGAAAAGAGTCTGGAAAATGTACTTTTAAACTTTTCAGTCTCTGCATTCCAGGAAGACACACTGTAATGAGAATGGAACAGATGTTGAATGAGCCAGTCCACAGAATTAGCCGCACCCTTAATCGAC
Organism: Bison bison bison; assembly: GCF_000754665.1. Taxonomy (NCBI): domain Eukaryota; kingdom Metazoa; phylum Chordata; class Mammalia; order Artiodactyla; family Bovidae; genus Bison; species Bison bison. Next base: position 1,260,384 of record NW_011494828.1, read on the forward strand.
CACAGTTGTAAAACAAAAATTTTATTTTTGTGAAGAAAATGTAAATATGAGCAAACAAACAATAACACAGTAGTTCGCTGCACTTGTCACATTGATGCTACATAATTCAGACTTTCCTTCCTTTTGCCAGATAGTGTTAGTTATGCATTCATTTCTACTTAGGCAACTGGAACAGCTTTTAACATCGCAATGACTATGATGAGTAAAGAGATCTATTCATTCATTCATTTATTCAACAAATATGTTTCAAATGCCTGCTGTGTGCCAGGCATTGCTTTTGTTCTGCAGCTACAACAGGCAACAACGGATGCTACATCCTATTAGGTCAAGATTCCCTTTGAAAATTCCCTCCGTCCTCTATGAGGCTGAAAGGATTCTCAGAGTTCTGTTGACATAGGCAAAGACAAAGCTGTTGCAATAGTCAATGACCCTTAAGTACTTGGCCTTTTAAATCCAAAAGGTGCAAACATTTGATCAAAGCATGCAATGATATGTAAGTTAACTTTATTGACTTAAAAATTGTGTTAAAAAAATCTACATTAGAGATTTATTTTAAAAAAATGTTTTAAACCCTCTCTCAGCCAAAATTTCACCATTATTTGATGATCCTTATGAATTTTGCCTTGTCAGCTTTACTTTTATGCCAACTAATCTTTGGTAGTATGTAATGGAAGAGAAAATATAATTAATCTTTCCTTATACTGAAATCACTCAGATAAGTGCAATCTTTTAAGGGTTAAGTATTTTTGCTGATTTCTTTGTATATTTTTCATAAGGATGAAAAAGTCTATATATAAAGTGAAATGCAGAGAAGAGGCAACAGGAAGTTTCAGGCACCTATTAGAATCATTACTGATCTAATTACTGATTGACACCAAAGCAGAAAAAAACTGAAAGAACAACGACAAAAAAAAAAAAAAAAA
>NW_011494828.1:1261406-1261734 GCF_000754665.1 Bison bison bison
CAATAACCTCAGATATGCAGATGACACCACCCTTATGACAGAAAGTGAAGAGGAACTAAAGAGCCTCTTGATGAAAGTGAAAGAGGAGAGTGAAAAAGTTGGCTTAAAACTCAACATTCAGAAAACTCAGATCATGGCATCCAGTCCCATCACTTCGCGGCAAATAGATGGGGAGACTGTGGAAACAGTGAGAGACTTTATTTGGGGGGGCTCCAAAACAACTGCATATGGTAACTGCAGGCATGAAATTAAAAGATGCTTGGTCCTTGGAAGAAAAGTTATGACCAACCTAGACAGCATATTAAAAAGCAGAGACATTACTTTGTCA
>NW_011494828.1:1261834-1266211 GCF_000754665.1 Bison bison bison
GACACCAAAGCAGAAAAAAACTGAAAGAACAACGAAAAAAAAAAAAAAAAAAGGCATTCATGAATTTGGTGATTCATTCATTCAGTAAATATTTGTTTAAAAACCTATTATATTAGTTATCTATTGTTGCATTATAAATTACCCCAGAACTTGGATGCTTAAACCAATAATGATAATCATTTATTACCTCTCACAGGGAGCAACTTGTTGCAGTGGTTCTGGCTTAGATTCTCTCATGAGATTATGGTTAGATGCCAGTCAGAGCTGCAGCTATCTGAAGGCTTGACCAGGGCTGGAGGATCCACTTTCAAGGTGCCTTCTTCCAATGGGGGGAAGGGATAGTTAGGGAGTTTGGGATCAACATGGACATTCTGCTATATTTAAAATGAATAAAATGGACAACCAACAAGGTCCACTGTATAGCACTGGGAACTCTGCTTAATGTTATATGGCAGCCTGGATGGAAGGGGAGTTTGGAGAAGAATGTTTACTTGTGTATGTATGGCTGAGTCCATTGGCTGTTCACCTGACACTATCACAACACTGTTAATTGGCTATGTGTGATGGCTCAGTGGTGTCCAACTCTTTGTGACCCTGTGGACTGAAATTATTGCATTAGGATTCAGAGAATTCTCAGTTGCTCATAAAGAATTTGAAATTTTATTTTGTCATACTTCTTGATGGAAGTATAATTCCTTACTAAAGTCTGAGGTAAAAGAAGTATCCTTAGTATGCAAAAGTTGTGGCTTATATGGAACATCTTATCTGTCCCTAACAAGAACGAGCACAATGCATGCCATAGAGTTGTGGTTGTTTAGTCACCAAGTTGTGTCTGACTCTTTGCAACCCCATGGACTGTAGCCAGACAGGGTCCTCTGTCCATGGGATTTTCCAGGCAATAATAGTGAAGTGGGTGGCCATTTCCTCCTCCAGGGGATCTTTCTGACCCAGTTAATTGGCTATACTTATATAGAAAATAAAAAGTTTTAATTAAAAAAAGAAAGACAAAAAGGTGCCTTTCTCTCATGACTGAAAACTTGATGCTGGCTATTAGTAGGAGGCCTCAGTTCCTCTCCATGTGAGTCTTACCATGGTGTTTCTTCTTTAAAAAAAAAAAAAAATCCAGGCAAGAACACTGGAGTGGGTTAAAAAAAGAAAAAAAAAAAAAAAGAAAGAAAGAAAAAAAAAAATATATATATATTTATTTATTTATTTATTTATTTATTTGGCTGTGCTAGGTTTTAGTTGTGGACATCTTTAGTTGCAGCATGTGGAATACAGTTCCCTGACCAGGCATCAAATCCAGGCCCCCTGCATTGGGAGCATGGAGTCTTAGCCACTGGACCATCAGGGAAATCCCTACCACAGTGCTTCTTGAATGACGGCACAGCATGCCCTGGCTTTCCCTGAGCAAGTGATCCAAGAACAAGAAAGCACCAGGAGGAAGCTTTATTCTTTCTATAACCTCAGAAGTTATATATTGTCACTTCCACTACATTCTATTTGTTAGAAGCAAGTCACTAAGTCTGATCAACATCAAGAGGAGGAAAATTAGTTTTCTGCCTTGAAAGGGTGAGTGTCAAAGCATTTTTGGATATATTTTAAAACCATCCCACCTATTATATGCAAGTATTAGAATACCAAACAGACATGACCCTTGTGGAATTTACAGACAAGCAAAAGAGAGGGGTTTTAATTAAATGAGCACACAGATAACTGCAAAATTATAACTATGATAAGCTCTGTGAAGGAGAAGAACACAATGTGATGAGAGAGAATAACAGGGGAGCCTGGGGTGTACCCAAAGGAGGGATGTTTTAGTCAAGATCTGAAGGATGAATAAGAGAGGGCAGAGAGAAGGGTGTGTGCCCCTGTGGCAGAGAAGAACATGCAAGAATTGAGGATCTAAAAGGTGGCTATGATGTCTGAAGCAGAGAGTGCAATGAAGTGAGAGGAGGCTGGTGGGAAAGGCCTACCATGAGTTGGGCTCTAGGTCTCAGTGGCTGTTCCATGTGAACCTGGGGGCAGATGCCCTGAGTCATCAGATTCCCCTCTATGTGCTGCACCCCCACGTGAAGCTGCAGGGACCGTATTATTGCCAAATCACCACAAGAAGGCTCCCAACTATACTCAGCTGGTGTATACCTCTTTCATCAAGGAATTCTCAGGACAGATTCCATTCAAAAGGATCGCCCTACCTTTGTGACTCTCCTCACCTGTTCTCGATATCCTCTCAACTGATCCAGCACTCCTTGGCCCTGATCCCCAGTCATTCCTTTGTATCCTCTTGAACCTCATTCTGAAACTGATAAACTCCCTCAGATACCAACATCCCCAGGCTCTTCTCTTGCCTAAACTGAAGCCTGGTGATCCCTTGAGGACCCTCCCTCCACCCACCACAACCCCCTCACCAGCCAAAGCTCCCTCTCCAACTTTTTCATCTACTGAAAACTGGAAGGTGAAATCAGTGTCCTTCTTACCACCACATATAACTTCTAGAACTTTACTACTTCTCCTTCTTGTAAAAGAAAACTTATGAGAACTACCCTGGTGATCCAGAGGTTAAGAACTCGCCTTCCAATGCAGGGGACACAGGTTCAATCCCTGGTCAGGGAACTAAGATCCCACACGCTTCGGGGCAACTAAGCACAAATGCCACAAACAGAGAACCCTGTACACTGCAGTGAAGAGCCCATGTGACACAAGGAAGACCTAGCACAGCCAAGAAAAAAGAGAAAGAAAAGAAAAATTATGTGCCTTCAAAGTCTCACCTCATCCAGATTTACCACCATCTTCTCCTCCCCACACAACTATCACTTTCCATTTTCTTAGTCATGACCTGTCATCCTCTGAAGACTTTGGCATATGATTCAAGACTTTTCTCTCATTTACAATTCCTATTATCCTTCTGGGTGGTATTGGTACCCACACAGCTAAACCTGGGCTCTCGGTTTCCTAGACTTCCTCACTGTCAGTGACTATTTTCTTCATTCCATCTCCGCCTCCCTATGTCCATGGTCACATATGGACCTTGTCATCATCAGAGTCCAATCATATCCTAAATAACTTGTCCAAACATATCCTTCTTGAAAGGGCAAACACCACAGTGCCCTCTCATTCCAGCTTAATTATTTAAGAATCCCCATGGAAGTCACTCTTGGCCTTATCAGGATCTCCAACTTACTGGTTTTGCTCCATTCTGTCCATCAGCACCTACCTTCCTTGTCTCCTTAATGCCTTAAACATGGTCTGTCTTTGTGGTCATTCTTTTGCAAATATCCATGACCTCCCTGCCCCTGTCTCCTGGCTGGGGAAAAAAAATCTGTCCTCATGGGCTCTTAAGCCTGGTTTCTACCCCTCTTGTTTCTTAGAAAGCTCACTCTTTCCACTACCCCCTTCTCCACCCCCCACCTCATCTTCTACATCTTTAACTTCTCCCTATAGCAGAGATTGCTAGCTACCAAATCCTTTTCTTCCTCTTCCTGCACACAGCTAGACAAGAGTTCTGAATCTCTCGGGAAGTTAGGTATGTATTAAAAGTATGGCTCTGTGTGCTGAAGTGATCACTGCTGCTTTCAAGCCAGACCCCTAAAAACATCCCATGAATATTATTTATGCTCTTTTCTCTTTCAAGGCTTGATGCAGACAAGCTTAGAATCACAGGAGTCTGTTGAAGGTGGGTGAGACACAAGGTATAGGAAGTCAAGGTCCTAAATTACCATCTGGAGTAAATCTGATTGCTTTAGACTTTAAGTTATCAAGACACAAACTTCTATCATGTTTGAGCCATTATGCATAATTGGGAAGACTGATATAGGAGCTGGGCTTCCCGGGTGGCTCAGCAGTAAAGATTCTGCCTGCTATGCAGGAGACATACCAAGAGGTGCGTGAAATCCCTGGGTCAGGAAGATCCCCCGGAGGAGAACATGGCAACCCACTCCAGTATTCTTGCCTGGAGAATTCCATGGACAAGAGGAGCCTGGTGGGCTACAGTCCATAGGGTCACAAAGAGTCGGACACGACTGAAGCAACTGAGCACACACAGCAGCTAATGTTAGCTTAATCGCTACATCATTTACTAAACTGTTTTCATCAGCACACAAACATAGGCTGCTGCTGCTGCGTCGCTTCAGTTGTGTCCGACTCTGTGCGACCCCATAGACGGCAGCCCACCAGGCTGCCCCGTCCCTGGGATTCTCCAGGCAAGAACACTGGAGTAGGTTGCCATTTCCTTCTCCAATGCATGAAAGTGAAAAGTGAAAGTGAAGTCGCTCAGTCATGTCCGACTCTTAGAGACCCCATGGACTGCAGCCTACCAGGCTCCTCCGTCCATGGGATTTTCCAGGCAAGAGTACTGGAGTGGGGGTGCCATTGCCT
>NW_011494828.1:1266311-1274129 GCF_000754665.1 Bison bison bison
CCCCATGGACTGCAGCCTACCAGGCTCCTCCGTCCATGGGATTTTCCAGGCAAGAGTACTGGAGTGGGGGTGCCATTGCCTTCTCCGAAACATAGTCTAGGATCCTCCAATCACAAGAGGAAATCTCTCCCTTGATCCAATACCCTTTCCAGCTACTACCCTCTCTTCTCCCCTAATAGCCAAGTTTTGTCAAGAATGATCTTCTCAGACTTCCCTAGTGGCCCAGTGGATGGGAATCTGCCTGCCAATGTGGGGGACATGGGTTCAATTCCTGGTCCAGGAAGATTCCACATGTCAAGGGGCAAATAAGTCCGTGTGCCACAACTACTGGGCCCATGCTCCAGAGCCCATGCTCCACAACAAGAGAAGTCACCGCAATGAGAAGCCTAAGCACCACAACAAAGAGTAGTCCCCACTCATCACAACTAGAGCAAGCCAGTGTGCACCAACGAAGACCCAGCGCAACCGAAAATAAGATAGATAAATACATGATTTTTAAAATCTCTCATAGGCTATTTAAAAAAAGAAGAAGAATGTTCTCACACTTTGTTTTCTCCCCCAACTCATTCTGATAGTCTCCAACCTAGCTTCTACCCACATCACCAAAATTTCTCTCACCTCAGTCACTAATAATCTCCACATTGGCAAGCCTTTTGGACACTTCCCAGTGTCCATCTTACTAGCTCTCTCAGGAATATATGACTCAGTTGGTCATCCTTTCCCTCTTGAAACACTTTCTCTTATTTTCTGTGGCACCACACTCTCCTGGTTGATCTCTCACCTCTGTCCCTATTCCTCTTTCTCCATTGCCAGCTCATTTTACCTGACCTGGACTGTCAATATATTTCTTTCACTCCCTTTCTCATTCAACTTTCTCTCTCTACACAACTTCATCCACACCCATATCTTTAACAACTGGCTATATCTCAATAACTCAAATTTATGATTCCAACATAGACTTCCGTTCTGAGCTCTGAATACTCTTATCTACCTGAGGTTTCATGACATTTCATGACATTAAAGATAGAACAAGAGTCCAGGGCCAGAGAAGTGAGAGTGATTGCTGGTATATCCAAATCAAACAGGAAAGAGAGGGGACTTCCCTAGTGGTCTAGTGGATAAGACTTTGCCTTCCAATGCAGGCAATGTGGGTTTCATCCCTAGTTGGGGAACTAAGATCCCATTGTCTTTGGGCCAAAAAAACCCCAAAACAAAACAGGAACAATATTGTAACAAATTCAATGAAGACAATAAAAATGGTCCATATCAAAAAAACATTAAAAACAAAACAAAACAGGAAGGACAGATTGGACTGGGAATGGCAGGGATAGAGAACACGGAGGACACACTGTTTTACAGCCCACAGAGCACATGGCATGGATGGATCAGTCTCTCTCTTTAAAAAAAAAACAAAACTATTTATTAGGCTATACCAGGTCTTAGTTGTAGCATGTGGGATCTAGTTCTCTGACCAGGGATTGAACCTGGGCCCCCTGCATTGGGAGCGTGGAGTTTTAGCCACTGGAGCACAAGGGAAGTCCTAGATCAGTCTCTTTTAAGGGACTAATGAAGCAGAGACACAGTGACAAGTATTTTGCTTCATCCTTTGCCTATAATTCCCTTCCTGTAAATCAGAGAACTAATTTAGAACTAATTATAAACTTGTATATAATTTTATTTGTTCAAGATTGTTATATTTTATATATTATGTTTTAAAACATTTCAAATTCAGAACATAAATTACAAATTCACTAAATTATTTTTAAATATAAAAAAGATGGAGCCCACAAACTACAGGACTTTAAGAACAAAGTATTGTTTGCCAGCTAGAAAAAGTAGGCAAAAACTGCAAATATAAGAAGATGAGGACTTCCCTAGTGGCACAGTGAGTGGAAGTACATCGGCCAATGCAGGGGACACAGGTTTGATCCCTGGTTCGGGAAGGTTCCACATGCCATGGGGCAACTGAGCCCCTGTACCACCACAACTACTGAGCCTGAGTGCTGCAACTCCTGAAGCCAGCATGCCTAGAGGCCCTGCTCCACAGCAAAAGAAGCTATTGCAATGAGAAAGCAGCGCTCGGCAGTGAAGAGTAGCCCTCACTCACTGTAACTAGAGAAAGCCCAGGGACAGCAACGAAAATAATCCAGCATAGATCCAGCACAGCCAAAAATAAACAAACAAATAAATAACATTTTTAAAAAGAGAGAAAGAGAGAAAATTATATCCTTTTGGAAACCATTCTGAGTCCTCCAGCCTGCTGGGGTTACTCTTTAATATCCAAATAAAGATTGCTCAAGACACTGCCCCACAGAATGCAGAAGTCTGTGCCCTCCTGATGTTTCATATATTGCTTGGGAAGGACTTGTGTTCTCCTTATCACTGATTGTCCTGTTCTCCAGCTCAGGATGACTTACTTCACTCAAGGTTCTTCCTTGAATCTGGTATTCCAACCTTTTCATTTCTTCTCTCATTGTTTCACTCTCTCCAAGTTGTCCAGGCCTACTCCCCCAGGCTGCCCCTAAACTCCAAATTCCCCTCACTTCTTGCTTACTTTCCCTGGCAGATCAATTCTGCCCTCTTTATCTCATTTCTTCTATCCTCCTCTCCCCCTGCCCATTCCTTATTCCTCTCCTGAGAATCACACATCGTTTTCCAATCTGTGCCATGAATGCCGTCTTCCTCCTGAGCCATGATTTTTTCCCTGAAGAGCAATTTGTTCCCACTCCACAGAGAAAATCATTCTTTTAACATCAACATCTGCCTCTGTGCCTCAGCATATACTATTCCCTCTGCCTGCAACAGCCCACATACTCCTCTCAACCCCCCTCATGGCCCACACATCCCACACAAGGCTCACTCAAGCATAACCATCCCCAGCACCTGCTACACGTTTGAGAATTGAACACATTAATTACGTCTTCTCAACTCTCAAGTACAAACAGCATTCATTTCTAGAAAAAATCTTCAGGAAAAATAGAGCAAAACTGACTCAAACTTTTAATATAATGGGTCTCATATTCTGAGCTACTGTTGCCATCAGTTTCTACTGCTGTAGTTTTAGAATTTGCATTGGCTCCTCCAAGTTAAAGATTAGCCAAGACGGGAGCATCCTGCTCTTTCTTCCCTCATGTTCCTTTACTCCTTTAACTGATACATTTCCAGGAAGGAATGGAAATGATTTCTGATGGACCCACTGCTTGTCAGAAACCCAGCTGCCTCTCTGTGGTCTGTACACTATTTGCAAGATCTTTCTGGTATGCTGTCATTTGATTAACATTTGTGGGTTTGCATTTCTGCCTCTGCAAGTAGAAAAGCGCAACAACACAGATCCATTATTTAAAAATTCTTCTCCAGATAGTTTGGAAAAGGGCTGTTTTCACATTGTAACTAAGAAGTCAATTTCCTCTTTATTTATTTTTGATAGTCTTTTAATTTTTTTAATTTGGAGTATAGTTGCTTTACAATGTTGTGTTAGTTTCCACTGTACAGCAAAGTGAATCAGCTAATATGTATACATATATAGCCCTCCCTTGTGAGCCTCCCTCCCACTCCACCCCAATCCTACCATCTAGTTCATCGTAGAGCACCGAGCCGAGCTTCCTGTGCTATACAGCAGCTTCCCACAGTGTGTGTCTGTGCACTCCATCAGTCGTATCCAACTCTTTTTGACCCCATGGACTACAGCCTGCCAGGCTCCATCATCCGTGGAATTTTTCAGGCAAGAACACTGGAGTGGGTTGCCATTTCCTTCTCCAATGCATGAAAGTGAAAGTGAAGTCACTCAGTCGTGTCCGACTTTTAGTGACCCCATGGGCTGCAGCCTACCAGTCTCCTCCGTCCATGGGATTTTGCAGGCAAGAGTACTGGAGTGGGGTGCCACTGCCTTCTCCGTCATTGGCCCTAGTCTTCTACAAAATGTACTATCATTAACTCATAATACATTGGGTGTTCTGTTATTTCCCTTTTAGCACTTTTATTAAAATTATTTTGAGGTGTTATCATAAAGCTTATTATTTCTTGTTCCTGAAAACGTTTTATCTATCCAGGCAAGACACAGAGACCCATGCCTTTTTTTCCACACAGGTTTAATCATCTGGTTATAATCTCACTTTAAAAGAGGTTTGTTCTGGGGACTTCCCTGGTGGTCCAGTAGCTAACCCTCTGTGCTCCCAGTGCAGGAGGCCTTGGTTCAATCCCTAGTCAGGGAGCTAGATCCCACATGCCACAACTAAAGACTCCATATGCCACAATAAAAAGATCTCGTGTGCTGTAACTAAGATCCAGTGCAGTCAAATAAATAAGTATTTTTAAATTAGATAAATAAAAGAGGTTTGGTCAAACTTGACTGTTGTGCAAATAGGTAAGTAACACAAGGTAGTGATTACCATGGGCTTTGGAATCAATGGCTTCCCTGGTAGCTCAGTTGGTAAAGAATTCAGCTGCAATGCCAGAGACCCTGGTTCAATTCTTGGCTAGGGTAGATCTGCTGGAGAAGGGATAGACTACCCACTCCAGTATTCTTGGGCTTCCCTGGTGGCTCAGCTGGTAAAGAATCTGCCTGCAATGCGGAAGACCTGGGTTTGATCCCTGGGTTTGATCCCTGGATCGGGAAGATCCCCTGGAGAAGGGAAAAGCTACCCACTCCAGTATTCTGGCCTGGAGAATTCCATGGACTGTATAGTCCATGGGGTCGCAGAGTTGGACACAACTGAGCAACTTTCACTTTCACTTTGGAATCAGTAAACGCCTCTACGTACTGGCTGTGACTTTGGACAAATAATTTCAATTTGGTAAACTCCAGAATGCTACTTTATAAAATGGAGGGCCATGTATAACTAAGAATTGCAACTAAGGATTGAAAAGCATTAAATGATTTTCAACTTGTTGACACAACCATAGAGCCTGAAACATAGCAAGCACTTAAACAGGAATTACTACTCTACTACTACTATCATTATTATTACTGCACTTATAGGATCTGAAAAATCCTGACATTCCCCTTGAGTTTCCTTGTCAGTTTTGATCAGTGGTATCCCAGGAAGAGGTCCAAGAAATAAATATTCTATTTTCCTACATGATTTGCTCCTAAAATCTTGTATAAAAATCAAATGTGTGAAAATTTAACTTCTATTCATCAAGGAAAAGAAAGATATCTATTCTTAACATGCAAATATATATATATATATACACACACACACACACACACACACACACATAGGAGAAGGCAATGGCACCCCACTCCAGTACTTTTGCCTGGGAAATCCCATGGACAGAGAAGCCTGGTAGGCTGCAGTCCGTGGGGTTGCGAAAAGTTGGACAAACCTGAGCGACTTGACTTTCACTTTTCACTTTCATGCATTGGAGAAGGAAATGGCAGCCCACTCCGGTGTTCTTGCCTGGAGAATCCCAGGGACGGCGGAGCCTGGTTGGCTGCCATCTATGGGGTCGCACAGAGTCGGACATGACTGAAGTGACTTAGCAGCAGCAGCAGCATACATACATAAAGTCTAGAATTATATCTGATTATATATTCCCAGTATTTTTTACCTATTCGTTAATTCTTTTTCCATCCAAGTCAACACAAAATAAACTGAGTTAACACATTCTCATCTAAATGAGAATAAAGTCAACACTTCCAGCTTAACTGAATGGTAACCATTTAATCTCAATAGCAATACATTTATAAGACATATACATTTTATCACCACTGTCAGGAATTTCTTTTTCTGTTTTACACTTAGTTATATAAAATATACAAAAAATTCAACGTTGGGCAAATATTGTTACACCAGCAAAAACAGAGAAACCAAATTGCCACTTGGTATTGTGTGATGGATCAAAATGTTCACTTATCAGCAGATGTGCAAACATTCAAAATGTTTTATTTAGACATATCAAAGTCTAATGTATAAAAGTACAGGTTGTAGGTCAGTCAAGAACTATCCCCATTGCACTTTGACAATCTTTTCTAAAGTTAACCAATAACTTTTCATAATGATTATTCATCTGAGATTGTTAATGGGCAATTCTTTTTTATTCTTAGTTTTTTGGGGGGCAATGACATGCAACATGTGGGATCAATGCAGGATCTTACTTTCCCAACCAGGGATGGAACCCACACCCCCTGCAATGGAAGTACAGAGCCTTAACCACTGGACCAACAGGGAAGTCCCTGGGCAATTCTTTTTAATAATGCTGATGTAATGGAACAGAGGAGACTTCTGGGCAGAGGATGTTAGGAAAAGCAAGAACTCCTTGTCCATAGCCACAAAAGACTTTTAAGGTGTGGAGCTACCCTAGTACATGAGGCGAGTGGCCATTTGAATGTAAACTGGAACTGCGTATTTCATGTGCCAGTATTTGCAAAGGTCTTGCCTGGACTGGGGCTTTTTGTCTCATGCTCAGAAAAAATTTCAGTTTGGAAATGTTTTTATGCCAGAATTTCCCCAGGCCTCATCAACCTGTAAGTACAAATTAGGTCACATTAACAGATAAAACACAAATTGTACTTGTTCAGGCCCACGTTCAAGACTGTAGGCAGTGACTGACAGGTGACCTAGAAAGCTGGGTTACCTGCGAAACTGATGTTTATTTAAAGGTTACAGTGGGAACAAAAGTAGCAGTGGAAAATCTGAGTGTGATGGCAGAAGCATGGGTGCTGCTGCGGGAGGGGGGAATTCCAGCTTAAGGGTGTGTTGCAACAATGCAAAAAGACAACTTCCTGTGGCTACTCTATGGTGACCCCTAGACCCTCATGGTTCAGAGATGCGTGTGTGCTAAGTCACTTCAGCCGTGTCTGGCTCTTTGTGACCCTATGGACTGTAGCCTGCCAGGCTCCTCTGTCCACGGGATTCTCCAGGCAAGAATACTGGAGTGGGTTGCCATGCCCCCCTCCAGGGGACCTTCCTGACCCAAGGATTAAATCTGGTCTCCTGTGTCTCCTGTATTGAAGGCAGATTCTTTACTTCTTGGAGAAGGAAATGGCAGCCCACTCCAGTACTCTTGCCTGGAAAATCCCATGGACAGAGAAACCTGATAGGCTACTGTCCATGGGGTTGCAAAGAGTCGGATAGGACTGAGCGACTTCACTTTCACTTTCACTTTTCTTTACCTCTAGCGCCACCTGGACAACTAGGACTTTAACAAAGGCTCAGTTTAACCAGTCGAAAGACACGCCTGCAATGTAGGCCATCTCTTCTCCCCACTCACTCAATTCTCCCCTACAATATCAAGTTACATATTAAGAAACATAAGGAAAAAAAAAAACAACATCAAGTCATAAGCTCAAACCATAAGCAGCACTGACTTTAAACCCAATCCAGAGACAACCTGCAACAGAGAGATGCCCTCTGTCTCTGACTGGGAGCTATCCTAACACAAGCTTCTGGCACAGAGGATGACAGTCACAAGAAGCACTTCTGGCCTGAGGGAGTCTCAAGCCTGCTTAAGTCACCACCATGGCTCCATGAGGCCAGACTCCTGCCAGCACACAGAGGAACCAGGAACCAGAGCCTTCATGTGCAGAAGTGTTTCCCACTTGAGAACAATACCTCCAAACTACGAAAGCTAAAAGTTGAGAAGCTGAGAGGCAAAAATCCTGTGGGTTATTGGATATAAGAGTGAGATGAATATTTGTATACATCGCATTGTAGATATCCTAGTTGCATGCACTGATTCCCAGACCCATATATTCTGGCTGTGGGGGAGAAAGTACCATATAATCATCTCTCAATCAGAGCATACACTGTTACTGAAAGAGAGTGTGTGAGTCTGGCTGCTCGCCACTCAAAAGGCAATAAACAGGCCAGGTTGGTG
>NW_011494828.1:1274229-1284970 GCF_000754665.1 Bison bison bison
TTTAAGGCCAGTTCTCAGAATTGTGGCAACTCATGTTGTGGGTACAGTCTGGTCATCATGTGGTTAACTTCTCCATCTGTGTGTTTTAGTATCTATAAGACAGCTCAGAGTATCATCTATAGCCCTTGAGAAAGAACTAAAGATCCTTGACTATGCTTAAAGAGTATATTATTATTATTTGGTTTCCCTTTGTTTTCACATGTTCTCATTTCACCAATTAAACTTATTCTTTGACTTAAGTTTCCCAAAGACAAAAGGCAGGCAGAGGACATGGATGGGTCGGGCAAGGACCATACAGTCCTGCTCCATTTCAGTATTTCAGCCTGTAAGACAGAACACTGTCCCTTCAGAGTGTTGCCTCCTAACTGACACCAAAACTGAGTCTTCAGTAAGCCATTCCACCTTTTTAGTAAGCCAGATACTTATAGGTAATAGTAAAAGTAGTAAGACCAGTCAATTCCCTGGGCATGAGCCCACTGACCATGGATAGAATCCATGACAGTACATAAAGCATCCTGAGAGTCTGTAGATGGTAGAATTGACAGAAACATTACAGGAAGGATATGAAAAATCCATATCCATAATATATGTTTAGTCCTCTAAGGATGGATTTATGACCTTTCCATGATGAAAGAGATATATAATATATTCAGCCTACATCAGCTGGTTGGCTTGTTCCTCTAGGGAATGCTATCTAATGGGGACTCACTGTTGACATCATCTGTTAGCAGATTAGGCACTCAGAAGTAGCAGCAGTCAAGTCAAGTCAGCTTCCTTAAGGGAAAGTCCATTTTGTTGAACCCATGCAGAGCTCTCACCTCCATCATCAAAGCATGCTGTTCATGAGTCCATTAAATAAGCACTGGGGTGGCTGATGAAACGGCACAGATTTGATCCAAAATCCTAAAGGTCTATACTGTGATTCTCTTACTGGTACTTGCCTAAGGTTTTATTACCATCCTTATTTGTTAGAGATTCTTGAGTGTCACTGGACCTAGTGATCATAAGGACCAAGTAGAAGAACATCTTGTGCTATAGCCTGGACTTGCAGAAGCTTTGTTCCACCATTTGACACTCACAGCCTTATAAGGGACTCCTCATATGGTTCCAACTCAAAACGTGGTTTATATTGCCTCCAAAAGCCAAAAAGACCTATCAATTATGATTCTTTTGTCATGGTAGATAATACATCAATTTGTCTGTCACTGTGGAAAAGATATCTCAACGTGCTCCAGTCTGCTGGATTCTCAGAAACCACTGAAGTGCCAGGTCCCTGAGATTCATCTCAAACTTTCTGGTTTGCTCATATCTTAGTAAGGCTTCCAAATTAACTGCTACTTTTGCTCATCAGGTTGAATGAGTGAAGTGTCATCTATGCAATAGACAGTGACGTTTTGCAGAACATCAGCACCTCGGAGATCTCTGCTGACTATAACGTGGCAGACAGATTGAGAGCTGACATAGGACTAAGCCAAGATGGTGAATGTCTTGGCTGTTGTTGCTGCCAGGTAAAAGTAAACTGCTCATGGTTACCCTTTCAACGTGGAATGGAGAAAAAACCATTAGTCACATAACAGGGCCAGGGACTCTATTGATTTCTTCCAGTACAGAAACTCTTTTATAATGGGAGTTGCAACTGAAGTCACACCCTAACCAAGTTTATTGAAATCTACAGTTATTCTCCAATATCCATTCTATCCAGGCCAAACAGGTAAATTAAATAAGGATGTCCTAGATATCACCAATCTTGCATGTTTCAAGTCTTCGCTATTGAACTGATCTCTGTTCAATACAGAAATACAGAAATCCCTCAGAATACAGAAAACTGTATTACAGAAATATTTCTGTATTACTGTAATACAGAAATCCCTCAGAAATACAGCATTGCTTCTGGTTTACTATCTTGGTAGGAGGAGGAAGTTCAAGGGCCTTCCATTTAGCTATTTCTACCATAATGACCTTGTCCCATGGGTTAGAGAGCCAACACAGGAATTTTTGCCTCTGGTCAAGTTTGTCAGTTCCAATCATTGGGGGAATTACCCTAGGGTAGACCCATGAACTGACTGGTCCCATACATTGGTGGGCCACAGTGGCATTTTGGGCTCCTAGGAATTAGTATTAATCTAAAAGTAGTGTCTAGACATCCACCAAAGGTCTGAGTATTTTCTTTTCTCCACTTTAGTAAATAATATTAGATATCTTTAGGAAAGGCTCACAAGGAAGATTTACATTATATATTTGTGGCAATTCTATAGGATTCTTCCATAAGTGAGACCTAGCTTTCTGTTCAGTAAAGGAGCTCTGGGTTTCAGAACTGGATTAATTCTGTAAATTGAATGAGAAGCCATGATTTTCCACCGTGGTGACCCAAAAGAACTGAAAATAGGTACTCCAACAGACAATTGTTCATGAATGTTCACAGCAGCAATATTCGCAACAGCCAAAAAGATGGCATGAATAGATTTTAAAAATTGTGGTATATCCATACCATGGGTATAATTTATCCATAAAAACAAATGAAGCACTGATACATTGCTATAGCTTGGATGAATCTCAAAAGCATGCAAAGCCAAATAAGCGAGACAGAAAATAGCACATACTACATGGTTCACTTAATACGAAATATCCAGAATGGGAAAATCCAGAAAGACATTAACGCAGACTAGTAGTTGCTAGGGACCGGAAGAAGGCAGGAATGGGGAGGGATTGCTTAATGGGTATCTTCTGGAGTGATAAAAAAAAGTTTGAAACTGGAGAGAGGTGGGTGTCTACAGCATCGTGACTGCACTACATGATACTGAATGGGACACTTTAAAGTGGTTAATGGTATGCTATATGAATTTCATCTCCATTTTTTAAAAGAAAAGTAAAACAGTACCCATAAATTAAAAAGTAATGAAATTATTCCTTCTCTAGTACCAGTGGAAGGAGAGCATCCTGTTTTTCAACCATGCATATTTTTACCCTCTTACTTCAGAGAAACAGTACTTAAAAGAAATTGCAATGATCCAATACTACTAAATAGTTTACATATTTTGCTGAGTTGTTGGAATTTTGGGGGGTCGGATAGGGATTATTGTGAAGTCTGACGAGGAAGAGAAGATCTATATAAAGCCTTTTTGTACTGGTCTCTTTGTTCTCAAAGAGAACATTTCTTTTTTAAAAAAAAAATTTTTTTTTAATTTATTTGGCTGCACTGGGTCTTAGTTGTGGATCATCCTACAGATGCTGTTTTGTAAGCATCTAATTCCTTGCATTGAATTCTTTTATGTTCCTTTCCTTTGGAATGGTTTCTGTTTCTTATCCTGAACCTCATTGACTTTTGAGGGTATTTAAAGAGATAAAAGCATTGAAAGAAATCAGCCCAGTGCCTGGCATATGGAGAGGGGTCAAAATTGATAGCAATTATTATTATTACAACACATTATTTTCTAGTTCTTTATTATTACTACATGATGTAGAATTTCAATGTTTCTCCCCTTTCTTTGTTCCCCAATCCTGGTTAGATTATAAAAGGTTCACTCAGGGACTTCCCTGGTGGTCCAGGGGCTAAGATTCCTTGCTCCCCATGCAGAGGACCTTGGTTCAATCCCTGATTGGGGAACTAGATCCCAAATACTGCAAGGAAGACCCAGTGCAGCCAAATAAAGGAATATAATTTTAAAAGCAAACAAAAAACAACAACAACAAAAAGGTTCACTCAAAGAACTGAGGAGTCCTAAACTTTTTCTCTGTTTCCATTTAGGCTCCTTGTATTAGTCAAAGTTCTCCAGAAAGAGACTTCCCTGGTGGTGCAGTGGTTATGAATCCACCTTGCAATGCAGAGGATGTGAGTGTGATCGCTGGTCAGGGACTAAGATCCCACATGCCACGGAGCAAACTAAGTCCAAACACCACGACCAGAGAATCCGTGCACCGTAACAAAGACCCTGTGTGCCACAACTAAGACTCAACACAGCCAAATAAACAAATATTTTTTAAAAAGGTTCTTCAGAGAAAAAGAATCAATAGAATATATGAGTGCGTAAGGACGTGTGGGTATGGGTATGTATGTGCAAGCATGCACACACACACATGCTAGCAAGTTTGAAATTTGTAGGGCTATCCAATAGTGTGGAAATCCTGGCAGAAGTTGATATTATATTCTTGAGTCAGAAGGCAGAATGCCTCTCTCTTCAGAGGACCTCAGTCTTTTCTTGTAAAGCCTTCAACTGACTGGATGAGGCCCACCCACACTATGGAATGTAACTTGTTTGACTCAAAGTCTACCGATTTAAATGTTAATCTCATCTAAAAATACTCTCACAACTATTTGACCACATAACATAGACTAGTTAAATTGACATAAAATGAACTATCACACTATTCAAACCATCAATCATGTCATGTAATGTTTATCTATTGATGTTAATCCACAATGCTTTGGGGCATAAGACCCATTTGATTTCACTATGTATGTTTTAAAGGTATGGTACTTCAGTTTTCTTAGACTGAGTATTTGATATATGCAATAAACTACAGAAGACTGCGCAATGGGTAAGGAATAACCTGGGGCCTCTTCCTGCCTTTCGCATGCCACAGCTAGAAGATCCTGCATGCTCCAACGATCAAAGAACCCACATACCACAACTAAGACTCAGCACAGCCAAACACATAAATAAATATAAATATGAAAAAAAATATTACATGGAGCATGAGATATAGGGAGACCATTAGGGTCCATGGCAGTAACCCAGGCAAGAGATGTCAGTCAAATGGATTAGGATAATAGCAGTGGAGGTAGGAGTGGAGATTAGGACAAGTAAATGATTTTTAGAGCCCTTTAAGAGGAAAAGTGAAGACATTTGGAGATAGATTGGGCACAAGGTGAAGGAGAGGTTGCCGTCCCAGGTTTCTGGCTGGTACAACTAGCTAGTCACTAGCTAGGGAACACCGGACAAAGAAAAAGTATAGGAGAAACTGTGTGTTCAGCCTTAGGTATGCTGAATTTAAGGTAAGGCACTCAAATAGAACTATCCAATAAGCAGTGGGGTATGCAGGTTTGAAGGTCAAAAGGGAGGTACAGCCTGGAGATGAATATTTGGAAGTCATATCCAGGGCCAGTCTATCTACTAGGCATGGCTAGGCACATTAGTGCCCTAATATTCTTAGGGCTCAGTTCAGTTCGGTCACTCAGTCATGTCTGACTCTTTGCAGCCCCCATGGACTGTAGCACCCCAGATTTTCCTGTCCATCACCAAATCCTGGAGCTTGCTCAAACTCATGTTCATTGAGTCAGTGATGCCATCCAACCGTCTCATCCTCTGTAGTCCCCTTCTCCTCCTCCCCTCAATCTTTCCCAGCATCAGGGTCTTTTCCAAGGAGTCAGTTGTTTGCATCAAGTGGCCGAAGTATTGGAGTTTCAGCTTCAGCATCAGTCCTTCCAATGAACATTCAGAACTCTTGGGGCTCATACACACACAAAAAAGCTTTAATCTCCTTTAAATCAGAAAAAGAAGTCTTAATAGATAAAGATGTTTTAATAGAAATTCCATGGACAGAGGAGCCCAGTGGGTTGCAGTCCATGGAGTTGCAAAGAGTCAGACACAACTAAGCACGCACACAATACACAATATATTCATCTTTACACCAATGCAGTCATAAAAGATAATTTTAAAAGAAATGGTTCCCTAGGAAGGAGCAAGCCCACAAAAGTCCTAATGCTGTCCTGGTTGTATTAGTAAGGATGCTTCCTACCACAAATATCAAAAAGCCCACTCTCAATGGCTTCGGCAGGGACGATATTTAATTTCCCTTGTTCAGCATTAGGGTGGCCTCCAGAAATGACAGGAAGCTCATGCCCTCAAAGCCAGAGGCTCCTTCCAACTCTACTCTGCCATCCCTGCTGTTAGCTCCATCCTCAGCTGGGAGCACACCAGTGCAGTAGGTCC
The DNA here is from genome assembly GCF_000754665.1 of Bison bison bison. Taxonomy (NCBI): domain Eukaryota; kingdom Metazoa; phylum Chordata; class Mammalia; order Artiodactyla; family Bovidae; genus Bison; species Bison bison. The sequence continues at coordinate 1,280,160 of NW_011494828.1, forward strand.
AGAACACATCCAGACTTATCAACATTCCCAGAAAGCAAGCTCCCGAGAAATGTCACGTCCAGAGAATGCTTCTCTCCTAGGAGTGAGAAAACCTTTCCCAGAAGCCCTGCAGCAAATGTCCTCTTAGTCTCACTAGGCAGATACCCCTTCCTAAATCAGGTCTGGCAAGAAGGAAGGAATTTATATGATGGGCTCAGACTAATCATCTGGGGTGCAATAGAGGTTAGGGGGTCAACCACAATGCCTTCTCTCAAAGACTTCCTCCAGGAGGTGGGACTAGAAACTAAAAGCAGGGATGAGCTCACCCAGGGAAGAGTGTTCAAGAGAGAGAAGCACAGAGGACCTAGGAACTTCAGTATGTCCATGTTATGAGGGCTTCCTCACTGATGGAAGAGACTCATCATTAAATACAGTTGCAAATGGACTGGAATGTGAAAGCAGCCTGGGTGTTGGAGGCCCAGGTGTATGTTAAAACCTGTGTGACTGGGTAGGTTTCTTAAACTTTCTGCCTCAGGTTTCCTCTCTGTATAATACCCTACACATAGTAAATATCAAATAAACTCAGCTATTATTGTTTTATGGTCATCCACATTATTATTATATTTAGGTGATGGGAAGACACTGGAAGGGAATTGACAGGCAAGTGTCCTGGGCAGATTTGTGGCTAGGTTATATGGCTTGAGCAGTTGTGCTCTGTGTTGGGTTTCCTTTTCACTAGATCACTGCGAGCAACTCTCCAAGTTTCCCTCTGGCTGCCCCCAAGGTTGAACCCTACCAGAACCCTCCAGGCCCCAGCAGCATCTCTATAAAATCTCTATGTTGGTTTTAGCTACACTCCTGTGCCTTGGAATCAGGATAAATTACTATCTCTCCTTTCACCCCTGCCCGCTTGCATTGCTGTCACTCAAAGAAATTAATCAGGTTTATTAAGCATGACCTCTCTTTTGTGAGCCTTGCTCCTGGTCTGCGGATCTGTACCTGTCTGTTGCTCTCCTAGCTCAGTTCCAGTTGGGGAGGCCTCAGCCTCTCTCGGTGTTCTGGTGGGGGCAGGGACAAGCAGCCGAGTGGCCACATCTTTTGTTATTTGCAGAGACTGACACACTGGGCTGGATTGGACAAAGGCAGGATGCTCCGCTGTAGTGAGCACAAGGCTCTTTGTTGCCATGGCTGTGGAAGAAATAGGAACAGAAAGGATAAATGTTGCATCCAAATACACTAATAATTAACACTTAGCACCATGGATATAAAAAGCACTTAATGCTAAATTACTGTGATCATAATAGCTCTTCTTTATTCAGCCTGACTCCATATGGCATCATGGTTTGGTAGTTAAGTGTGTGTGAACTGGAGCCTGACTGTCTGGGTCCAAATCCTGGCTCTGCTATTTGCCAGTGTGGGCCAGTTACTTACACTCCTTGAGTCTGTTTTGCATCTGTAACACACAGACAGTGGAAGTACATAACCCATAGTGTTATGTGAGTTCATACTAAAAGCACTTAAACATGACCTGCCACATAATAAGCACTCAATAAATATCATATTTTCATATAAATTGGTGGGCAAATTTGGACCTCAAAGCAAACTTATGACATAGATGTTATTATTATCCCTATTTATTGATTGTGGATTCCAAGACTCAGAGAGGTTGAGTAACTTTCCCAAAGTCACCCAGCAAGAAAGTAGCAGGACCGATTCTGACTGACCCTAAAGCCATGTGCTTTCTACCGCACATGTCACTGTCTTCCACGAGCTCCTGGCAAGAGGCCCCACATCAATGTGATGGTGCAGTATTGGTGACTTTCACAACACTCTTTCATCATAGGTGGTACAGACCAGGCATTTTCAGAATGAAGGACAGAGGAGTCTTGTAGACAAGGCAGCTTACTCAAAGTTTCTCTATTCTCTGGCCCAGCTTCATGCCCAGACCCCCAGGCTTCCATATGTACAATGCCCAGTTCTCTGGTGGAAGGTGGAAGGCCAGCTAGGGAAGAGCAGAGACATAGCCCAGGTCTGTCTCAGGCACCATCCGTCTGATGGCTTGGCTTTAGAGAGGAGTCACAGGGCAGAACTTGGCCATGGGACACCAGGCTACACCAACACCAGGTCTGAGCTCAAGATGGTCCAGGACAGATCTTGCACCCCAAAAGTCTTTGGACACTACCAATAAAATAAAGTAAAACAGCACAGCCCAAAGCACCTTCATGCCAAAGAACTTAAAATTCTTGAGGGATGTCTGCATTTTTTTTTTTTAATGTAAAAGAATCCAAGTCTGGCTTTTCATACCTTCTGTGGAGTGGACATCTGGCTGCCAGACCAAAAAGTGCCCACAGGGCTCTGACCACTGTCTAGCCTAGTCAGGCCTCTGCCCATTCCTCCACACAACCAGTCAGGCCTCTGCTCATACTTCCACACAACCAACTCTTGTTATTTATTCAAAAGTAGTTCAATTCCTAAATGACCACCCGGGCAAAAATAAAACAGCCTTACAAATATCTCTGAGAAAGAGAGGCAATTGGCTATATCATTAATTGCAACCATTCACTGAGCCCAAACTCTAGGCAAGGCACTGTACTTACCATGGCCCTTGTCCAGGCCCTACCCATCCCTCACTTATCAAGTTTAAGTTTATGGCTAGCTCCTGATGTCTCCTCCTCTGTGATTCATGTTCAGATGTCCATTTGCAAGCCGGTAAGACGTGGCTGGGTTTACCCTTGACTCTGGGAAACACGGCCTTGAATATATAGCCTGGTGTCAGGAGAAGAGCCTGTGAAGGGGGCTCCCTAGAGTCCACAGGCTATGCCCACCTCTACTTCAAGACAGCAGAGACTTCTCTTGCGTGGACAGGCAAACTCTCAGTGCTATGTGGATCCCCCACTCCTATGCAGGCTCTGATCACAGACCCTCTTCCTCAATCCCTTCCACCCACACCTGCCTCTTGCCTCCTCCTCACACCCCTGGGGCTCTCAAATGGTGATCAGAGAAGGAAGAAAATGGCCAGGCTAAAGATTCAGTGAAAATAACAGGAGCTTTATACTTGGACAGACATGGGTTTGGATTTCACCATGTTATTTAATAGTTCTGTAACCTGGGCTGGTCACTTGACTTCTCTGAGTCTGTTTTCTAATCACTGAAAGAATAATCTTCTGTATTCTTAGGGTTTCTGTGAGGATTGGAAAAGGTATAAATCAGTATGTTATGCTCAGTGATACTCAATAAATGGTAGATATCGTCAGATATAAGTTGGTCTCTTTTTTTAAATTTTTCAAAAGATTTTATTTATTTATGGCTGTCCTGGGTCTTTGTTGCTGTGCGGGCTTTTCTCTAGTTGAGATGAGCAGGGGCTATTCTACAGATGCAATGCTCAGGCTTCTCATCGCAGTCGTTTCTCTTGTTGCCAAGCATGGGCTCCAGGGCGCACTGGCTTCAGTAGTTGTGGCTTCCAGGCTCCAGAACACAGGCTCAATAGTTGTGGCAAAGGGGCTTAGTTGCTCCATGGCATGTGGGATCTTCCCCAATCAGGGGTTGAATTTGTGTCTCCCCTATTGGCAGGCAGATTCTTTACCACTGAACCACCAGGGGAGCCCTATAAGTTGGTCTCTTTCCATTCATTTAAAGTATATACACTTTCTCTCTCTAAATGCTTACAACCACCAGGCAACAGAGTCAGCCCACTAGTGATGCTGCTGTAAGGAGCTTGGCTGGGTTAGAGTATCTTTCCTGCTGGGCTTGGAGCTTAGTCTAGTACATATGTTTGGGTTTCAGCCCCTCTGTCCATGGTTTGGTGACCAATACTCTCGAGTTGCCTGAAGTTCAGCTTTGGGAAACCTGGTATGATTGGTCACCCTATCAAGAGAGTTGACCCAGAACAGATGGAGAAGGTGTGAGACCTGGAAAATAGCTGGGATTCCCATAACCTCTCCCAGTTTGCTGGACTGATGAGCCAGACTGGGCATCAACTCCACCCTTCCTTCTAGGTTCCCAGCCAAAGCCTAGTTAAACTGAAGTCAAGGGCGACACCTAGAGTCTGTGTGAAAAACTACAGGCTGGTAACCACCTACCTGGCCCCTGAGGCCTTAGTTGGTTAGTTCCTTTCAGTTCAAGTCAATTCAGTCGCTCTGTCGTCGACTCTTTGCAACCCCATGGACAGCAGTATGCCAGGCTTCCCTGTCCATCACTAACTCCCAGAGTTTACTCAAACTCATGTCCATTGAATTGGTGATGCCATCCAACCATCTTATCCCTCTGTCATCCCCTTCTCCTCCCGCCTTCAATCTTTCTGAGCATCAGGGTCTTTTCTAATGAGTCAGTTCTTCACATCAGGTGGCCAAAGTATTGGAGTTTCAGTATCAGTCCTTCCAATGAATGTTCAAGACTGATTTCCTTTAGGATGGACTGGTTAGATCTCCTTGCTGTCCAAGGAACTCTCAAGAGTCTTCTCCAACACTACAGTTCAAAAGCATCAATTCTTCAGCGCTCAGCTTTATAGTCTTTATAGTCCAACTCTCACATCCATACATGACTACTGGAAAAATCATAGCTTTGACTAGATGGACCTTTGTTGGCAAAGTAATGTCTCTGCTTTTCAATATGCTGTCTAGGTTGGTCATAACTTTTCTTCCAAGGAGTAAGCGTCTTTTAATCTCATGGTTGCAGTTACCATCTGCAGCGATTTTGGGGCCCCCAAAAATATTCTGTCACTGTTTCCATTGCTTCCCCATCTATTTGCCATGAAGGGATGGGACTGGATGCCATGATCTTTGTTTTCTGAATGTTGAGTTTTAAGCCAACTTTTTCACTTTCCTTTCACTTTC
>NW_011494828.1:1285070-1287214 GCF_000754665.1 Bison bison bison
CTCTTCACTTTCTGCCATAAGGGTGGTGTCATCTGCATATCTGAGGTTATTGATATTTCTCCCCGCAATCTTGATTCCAGCTTGTGCTTCATCCAGTCCAGCATTCTCATGATGTACTCTGCATATAAGTTAAATAAGTAGGGTGACAATATACAGCTTTGACATACTCCTTTCCCAATTTGGAACCAGTCTGTTGTTCCATGTCCAGTTCTAACTGTTGCTTCTTGACCTGCATATAGATTTCTCAGGAGGCAGGTCAGGTGGTCTGGTATTCCCATCTCTTGAAGAATTTTCCAGTTTGTTGCGTACACATAGTCAAAGGTTTTGACATAGTCAATAAAGCAGAAGTAGATGTTTTTCTGGAACTCTTGCTTTTTTGATGATCCAATGGATGTCGGCAATTTGATCTCTGGTTCCTCTGCCTTTTCTAAATCCAGCTGGAACATCTGGAAGTTCACAGTTCACATACTGTTAAAGCCTGGCTTGGAGAATTTTGAGCATTACTTTACTAGCATGTGAGATGAGTGCAACTGTGTGGTAGTTTGAGCATTCTTTGGTATTGCCTTTCTTTAGGACTAGAATGAAAACTGACTTTTTCCAGTCCTGAGGCCACTGCTGAGTTTTCCAAATTTTCTGGCATATTGAGTGCAGCGCAGCACTTTCACAGCACCATCTTTTAGGATTTGAAATTAGTTAGTTTAGTAAATATTTATTATTGAGCTCTCACCATGTGCCAACCCTTGTATTAAGCACTAGGCACAAGTCCTGGGTGCCGAGGTCCAGCCCCGGCTGATCCAGGGTATTCGAAGAAGAGACGGCCTAGGTGACTATTTATATGCTAATTAGAAATATAAGAGTAATAGAATGAGGATAGCTCAGTAGGAAAATTCAGTGGAGAAAAGAGGCTGAGTAGCTTGGTTTACGCGGAAAATCAATATAACCCGTGACACCAGGTTAGCTCTGACCACGGAGGCCACAGGCGCCCTCTCGAATAGCGAAGGTGCCCCACCTTAGACACCTTCTCGAGTGGGTCTTAGAAGCCCAGGCAAATAAATGGTCGCAGAGGATATCCACGCTCCAGATGGGAGACTTCAGCCAGAATGTGAAAAGAAAGAATGACATAGGGAGACCAAGCGCTGGTGAACAAGGCCCGTAGCTTTATTTTCAACAGGGGTTTTTATACCCTAAGTTACCCTAAGTTACACATAGAGGATAATAGGGGTGCAAAGTCAGCAGTTTTTGATCCTTATCAAAAACCAGGGTTTCTTTCCTGCAAATTTATCGTACACAAATGGTATACATCATCTTCTGGCCAGAAGGCCTATTAACATTTTATGGCTCCTAACAAAGACTTATCAACCGTAAGACTTATTTTCTCTAAGAGTAATTATTTTAAGGTTTGGCGCCATCTTCCGAAGATAAAATTGCATTCCTATAGGGTGGATGTGTAATGGGTTTACAACAAAGGAAAGAATTTATTACCTTAAGAGTCTAAAGTTACTAACACCAAGGCCACTACTTATTTTTTCTACATACCAACTATTAATTAATACATATACAAGGATACAATTCAGAGGATGTGAAAACTTGGCAGCAAGCATTGGCTCATCAATGAAATCTTTTACTAGTTTGTTCTGACAGTTTCTAACTCTCTGAGAGGTTCTAAGCTATTTGAATATCTTAGGCTTCCCGTGCCTCTCGAGGCTGGGAGACCGTAAACAATCATATGCATAGCTGTAGGAGTCCGGGTAAACTTGTCAGGCGAGTTAGAGAGCCATCTGAGGGGTTGGATTTAAACACTCCTAATTGCCCAGGAACTTTATTAATTGGAGTTGTAAGTTAACTCTTTGACAGAGAGAGCGAGATGGTGGTGGGGGACAGTCCCCAGTAAAGTCAGAGGTGAGAGCACAAAGCAATAAAGTAGGCAGACTCTGGTTTTTTGGGGGTAGATGCTCGAGAATATCCGGGGGGATTCCTGAGGCTCGATCCCGCCTTTGCATATGCCGAGCCTCCTTCCTCATGACCTTTGTCACGAGTGGAATGTTTCTCACCGGCTCCCGGCACCTGGGGGTCTTGGAAGACATCCTCAAACAAGTTAAATTTTTTTTTTTTTTTTTGCCCATAATCAAAACTTTATTGAAAAA
>NW_011494828.1:1287314-1293733 GCF_000754665.1 Bison bison bison
AAAATAGGAGAGTGTTGCTGTATACCTTACAAAATTAAATGTAATTACATTATCTTGGTAGATTAACTGGAATTACTGAACTGATAAGGCTTTCTGCGATAGAACACAAATTCAAGAAGTTGTGTGGATCATTAGTGTTGCTTCCTTCTAAATGAACAGCCTTCTGTGAGTCTGACCTTTCCTCCTGTTGGCTGGCACAGCACTGTTGAACAGCCTACGCAAAGCACTACTGTCTGAGCATGGCTGAAGACCGTGGTAATCTTGTAGCAACCTGGACATTTTACATCCATGAAGTAAGAATTTGGACTTTGAACCAGCCGTTTCTTTTTATGTTTTTTCTTTTCCTCGTCCAAGGAAGGATGCAGTAAATCTCTAGCTAAAGGCATGTTGATCCTTTCGCAAGCCCAGCCCGTGCAGATCTCTAAGGCGACAACCCCAGCGAGCAGCACGCGACGAAGCACGTGGCATCAAACAAGTTAAATTTATGTTGAGACATGAGGTTGGAGAAGGAAATGGCAACCCACTCCAGTATTCTTGCCTGGAGAATCCCATGGACAGATGAGCCTGACAGGCTACAGTCCATGGGGTTGCAAGAGATGGACACGACTTAGCGACTAAACCACCACCACCACCTATTGAGGTATTTGCTAGGTCAAGGCAGGAGGGAAAGAGTATTCCAGGCAGGAAGAAATAGCAAAGACAAAAACTCTGAGTGGGAAGGAGCATAAAACATCCAAGAAGCTAATCACAGTATGAAGGAGGGAGTCAGTGATGACAACAGCAGTTGGGAGGGTTACTAGGGCCTATAAAAAAAAGTCAGGGGATTTTTGTCTTTCAGGTTTTTTTTTTTTTGGTCTTTACCCTAAGTGCAATCAGAACTTAGTGAAGGGTTTTAAGCAGGACAGTAACATAATAGGGCTTCCCCAGTGGCTCAGTGGTAAAAAATACGCCTGTAATGCAGAAGCTGCGGGTTCAATCCTTTCGTCGGGAAGATCCCCTGCAGAAGGCAATGGCAACCCACTCCAGTATTCTTTCCTGGGAAAGCCTATGGACAGAGGAGCCTGGCAGGCTACAGTCCATGGGGTCATAAAAGTCAGACACAACTTACCGATTAAACAGCAATAACATAATCAAACCTGCATTTTTCAAAGCTTACTCTGGCTTGGAGAGTATTAAGTCTAAAGCCAGGGAAGCAATTAGAAGATCACTGCAGTGTCCAGATGGTCCACAGTCTGGACCTGGATGGTGCAGGAAGATAATGAGAGATGATGGTTTGAGAGATGTTATGGAGACAAACGGGCAGAAACATGGTAATTGATTGGAGGTGAGGGTTGAGGAACAGTGAAATTCAAAAATGACTTGCAGGTTTCTGGCTAGGATCACTGGACAGCAGTGGGACAGCTGCTGCAATGGAAGCACAAGAAGGAGAATGATGTTGGACACATGGAATCTAAGGGACCCATGGGACATCCACGTCAAGATGGCAAATAAGCATGTGAATAAAGATCTGTTGTTGTTCAGTCACTAAATTGTGTCCAACTCTGCAACCCCAAGGACTGCAGCACACCAGCCTCCTTGGTCCTCCACCATTTCCCAGAGTTTGCTCAAATTCCTATCCTTTGGGTCAGTGATGCTACCTAACCATCTCATCCTCTGCTGCCCTCTTCGCCTTTAGCTTTCAATCTTTCCCAGCATTGGGGTCTTTTCCAATGAGTTGGCTCTTCACATCAGCTGGCCAAAGTATTGGAGCTTCAGCTTCAGCATCAGTCCTTCCAATGAGTATTCAGGGTTGATTTCCTCTAGGATTGACTGGTTTGATCTCCTTGCAGTCCATGGGACTCTCAAGAGTCTTCTCCAGGTTAGGAAGAAGGAAATAATGTGGGGGTCATACACTTGCAGATGGTAACTGAAGCCCTGAGCAGCACCAACCTTTACAAGTGGGCAGAGGAAGACCAGGCAAGTATGGTATTATAAAAGCCAGGGCCAGAGTGTTTCAGAAAGAAAAGTGTGGTCAACGCCATAAAACATTTCTGAGAGGCAGTGAGATGAGATCCGGAAATTGTTGACTGGACAACATGAAGATCATTAGTAACCTTAGATCCTTTTAAAGTGGAATGATGGAGAGAAGTCAAGTTAGAGTGAGTTGTGCTGTGAACAGGAGGTGAAGAGGTGGAGAAAGTAACTGAAGCCAATTCTTTCAATAAATTTGGCTAAACTATTGCAACTTACCAGTGAGAGTGTGTGTGCTATATCACTTCAGTCATGTCCAACTCTTTGTAACCCCATGGACTGTAGTCTGCCAGGCTCCTCTATCCATGGGATTCTCTAAGCAAGAATACTGGAGTGGTTGCCATGCCCTCCTCCAAGGGATCTTCCTGACCCAAGGATCAAATCTTTTGTCTCCTGCATTGGCAGGCGGGTTCTTTACCGCTGAGCTACCAGGGAAGCCCTAGCACTTCAGGCAGATGGATGTGCTAGTGACTTTAAGAATGTGAGAGTGTAATTAGGTACAACTTTTTGGAATGGCAATTAGGCAGAACTTATGAAAATTAAAAACACACATAGTCTTTATCCCAACAATTCTACTTCCAAGAAGTTAGACTATAAATGTACTTTACCCATGTACAATGACTTACAGAAAGGGTGTTTACTGTGGCATTTTATAAATAGCTAAAGTGAAATACAACTAACACATTCATCAACAGGGGGCTGGTTAAATTAGCTGTAATACATCCATGCGACAGGATGTTATATGTCCATTAAAAAGAACATGTTAGATTGATATGTATTGAAATGGATACATACCTAAGACTGGATTTAGCAAGGAAAAAAGTATGCCATATATATGCTTGTATAAATGAACAGAAAATACTCAAAGTGGATACATAAGAAACTCTTCATAGTGGTTACTTCTGCAGAGTAGTCAATGTAAGAATTTTACTTTTCATTTTATGGTTTTTCTTATGTTTGGATCTTTATTGCGAGCAATGTACAGTGAAAATTTATGTAATTTATATATCTATATAATAATTGATATAACTATTTTAATGGGCAGCAGACTTAAATAGACATTTCTCCAAAGAAGACATACACATGGTCAGCAGGCACATGAAAAGATGTTCAACATCGTTAATTATTAGAGAAATGCAAATCAAAACTACATTGAAGTACCAACTCACATTGGTCAGAATGGCCATTATCCAAAAAATCATAAATGCTGGAGAAGGTGTGCAGAAAAGGGAATGCTCCTACACTGGTGGTGGGAATGTAAATTGGTACAGCCATCATAGAAAACAGTATGGGGCTTCCTTAAAAAGCTAAAAATAGAGCTACCATGCAATCCAGCAATTCTGCTCCTGGGCAGGTTATCAGGGAAAGATGAAAACTTTAATTCAAACAGATACATCCAGGGAATCCCCTGGCAGTCTAGTGGTTAAGACAGCACTTTCACTCCCATGGGCCCAGGTTCAATCCCTGGTTGGGGAACTAAGATTCTGCAAACCATGAGGCATGGCCAAAACACAAGTAAACAAAAATGCACAAGAAGAAAAATGCACTGTAATGATTAAGAAACTAAAAAAACTAAAAAAAATTTGTAAATTTAAAAAATTTTGAAATTCCATCCTCTCCATTTACCAGCTGTCTGATTTGCTGACTTGGCAAATTATTTAACTCTTCTTTGCCTCAGTCTCCTCATCCACAAAGTAGACAAATTTATAGTATTTTTGCTTAATGAGTTAATGTGTGTTACAGAAGGTTTTGTTCTTATTACAAACACTCATTATCCATAATTAGATTAAAAGTAGAAGCAATGCCAAATGTGTGTGTGTGTTCTTAGCAGATCGTAAACTTCCTCATACATAGTATGAGTATAACAAATATTTATTAAATAAATGAAATACTAGAAAGAAAAAAGTACTTGGAAAATCATTTTTTGTTCTCATTTTTTTACTTTGCATATGTTAGTTCCATGAAATAATGTTAAATCAAAAAAAAAAAAAATGTAGGGGACTTCTCTGGTGGCCCAGGGGTTAAAAATCTGCCCTGCCATGCAGGAGACATGGGATACCTGGTTGGGGAACTAAAAATACCACATGCCACAAAGCAACTAAGCTGGGCAGTGCAGCCACTGAGCCTGCACGCTCCGGAGCCTGTGTGCCACAGCTAGAGCGTCCACGCACCTCAACAGAAGGTCTCTCATGATGCAAGGAAGATCCCATGTCCCACAGCTAGGACCCTCTGCAGCCAATAAATTTGTTAGTGTGTGTGTGTGTGTGTGTATATATATGTATGTATGCTGCTGCTGCTGCTGCTAAGTCGCTTCAGTCGTGTCCGACTCTGTGCGACCCCATAGATGGCCGCCCACCAGGCTCCCCCGTCCCAGGGATTCTCCAGGCAAGAACACTGGAGTGGGTTGCCATGTCCTTTTCCAATGCATGAAACTGAAAAGTGAAAGTGAAGTCACTCAGTCGTGTCCGACTCCTAGCGACCCCATGGACTGCAGCCCACCAGGCTGGAGTCGGACACGACTGAGCGACTTCACTTTCACTTTTAAGTTTCATGCATTGGAAAAGGACATGGCAACCCACTCCAGTGTTCTTGCCTGGAGAATCCCTGGGACGGGGGAGCCTGGTGGGCGGCCATCTATGGGGTCGCACAGAGTCGGACACGACTGAAGCGACTTAGCAGTAGCAGCATATGTATATATACACAATGGAATATTAGTCAGCCATAAAAAGAATGAAATATTGCCATTTGCAGCAACATTCATGAACCTAGAGAATATCACACAAGGTGAAGTAAGTTATAAGAGAAAGACAGATATTATGTATCACTTATATGTGGAATCTTGAAAAATACAAAACAGAAACAGACTCACAGACATAGAAAACAAACTTATGGTTACCAAAGGGGAAGGGGATGGGGGGAGAAGGAAAATAATCTGAAAAAAAAAAAATATATATATATATATAACTGAATCACCCTGCTATACACCTGAAACTAGCACAATATTGTAAGTCAACTTTACTTTTAGAAAACTTATTTTCACAAGTTTGACTCTGAAAGGGAGGAGAATTACACAGAAACAGTTGTAGAAGTAAGCAGGATAGAAGAGAAAGGAACAGTTTGGGTTCTTTTCTCTTTTTAAGATGAGAGACAGAGCAGGGGGTGCAGTGGCAAAATAGATGACACATCTGACTACAGAATGGAAGATTCTAGATGAGAGAGAACTATTGATCTCTTAAGAGGGAAAGAGTAAAGATGTATAGGAGAGAGAGGAAAATCAGTAAAGCAAGTTCACTAATTTTAAAGGGATTTCCAACTGTGCAGGGATTGTCACCCCAACTCTATCCTTTTCTTCACCACCTGTGTTGTTCATGCATGCATGCTAAGTCACTTGAGTTGTGTCCGACTCTGTGTGACCCTATGGACTGTAGCCCACCAGGCTCCTCTGTCCATGGGATTCTCAAAGCAAGAATGCTGGAATGGATTGCCAGTATCACATCAGTGTCACTGATGATGTGAGTGTTGGTAGGATCCAGTGCCCTTGTTAGTCCAGCAGGTCTTCAGAGCCTGGCCCTAGGGCTATGGAAATGAAAACACATTCCACCACTCCCACCCTCCCAGGAAGCTCCCAATCTAGGGGTTTAATTAGTTGACCCCTGAACAACATAGGGCTTCCCAGGTGGCACTAGTGGTAAAGAAGCTGCCTGACAATTCAGGAGACATAAGAGTCACGGGTTCAATCCCTGGGTCTGGAAGATCCCTGGGTCGGGCATGGCAACCCAATCTAGTATTCTTGCCTGGAGAATCCCATGGATGGAGGAGCCTGGCGGGCTACAGTCCATAGGGTCACAAAGAGTCAGACACAACTGAAGCGACTTAGCATGCATGAACAACACAGGTGGTGAAGGAACGGATGGGGTTGGGGTGACAATCTCTGCACAGTGGGAAATTCCTGTAAAATCTGCATATAACTTTATAGTCAGCCCCCCATATCTGCTGTTCCAATCCTCAGATTCAACATACCATGGATGATGTACTAATACAGTATGTATTTATATATAGTATGTGTATTATGATGCCAAAACCATCACAAAGAAAAAGAAATGCAAGAAGGCAAAATGATTGTCTGAGGAGGACTTACAAATAGCTGAGAAGAGAAAGGGAAAGCAAAGAAGAAAGCAAAAGATATACTCAACTGAATGCAGAATTCCAAAGAATAGCAAGGAAAATAAGAAAGTCTTCTTAAGTAAACAATGCAAAGAAATAGAGGAAAACAAAAGAATGGGAAAGACTAGAAAACTCTTCAAGAAAATTATACCAAGGAAACATTTCAGGCAAAGATAGGCACAATAAAGGAAAGAAATGGTATGGACCTAACAGAAGCAGAAGAGATTAAGAAGAGGTGGCAAGAA
>NW_011494828.1:1293833-1298098 GCF_000754665.1 Bison bison bison
CCAAAAGGTCTTAATGACTCATATAACCATGATGGTGTAATAATCACTCACCTAGAGCCAGATATCCTGGAGTGTGAAGTCAAGTGGGCCTTAGGAAGCATTACTACAAACAAAGCTAGTGGAGGTGATGGAATTCCAGTTGAGCTATTTCAAATCCTAAACAATGATGCTGTTAAAGTGCTGCACTCTATATGCCAGCAAATTTGGAAAACTCAGCAGTGGCCACAGGACTGGAAAAGGTAAGTTTTCATTACAATCCCAAAGAAAAGCAATGCCAAAGAATGTTTAAACCGCACAATTCTGCTCATTTCACATGCTAGCAAGGTAATGCTTGAAATCCTTCAAGCTAGGTTTCAACAGTATGTGAATCGAGAACGTCCAGATGTACAAGATGAATTTAGAAAAGGCAGAGAAACCAGAGATCAAATTGCCAACATCCACTGGATCGTGGAAAAAGCAAGAGACTTCCAGAAAACATCTACTTCTGCTTCACTGACTATGCTAAAGCCTTTGACTGAGTGGATCACAACAAACTGGGAAATTCTTAAAGAGATGGGAATACCAGACAGACCACCTTACCTGCCTCCTGAGAAACCTGTATGCAGGACAAGAAGCAACAATTAGAACTGGACATGGAACAACAGACTGCTTCCAAATTGGGGAAAGGGTATGTCAAGACTGTATCCTGTCACCCTGTTTATTTAACTTATACGCAGAGTACATCATAGGAAATGCTGGGCTGGATAACTCACACACTGAAATCAAGATCACCCTCAGATATGCAGATAATATCACCCTAAAGGCAGAAAGTGAAGAGGAGCTAAAGAGCCTCTTGATGAAGGTGAAAGAGAAGAGTGCAAAAGCTGGTTTAAAATTCAGCATTCAAAAACCTAAGATCACGGCATCTGATCCCATCACTTCATGGCAAACAGATAGGGGGAAAATGGAAAGAGTGGCAGATATTACTTTCCTGGGCTCCAAAATCATGGCGGACAGTGACTACAGCCATGAAATTAAAAGACGCTTGCTCCTTGTATGAAAGCTATGACAAATCTAGACAGAACATTAAAAAGCAGAGACATCACTTTGCTGACAAAGGTTCATATACTCAAAGCTATGATTTTTCCAGTAGTCATGTATGGATGTGAGAGTTGGACCATAAAGAAGACTGAGCATTGAAGAACTGATGCTTTTGAACTGTGGTGTTGGAGAAGACTCCTGAGAGTCCCTTGGACAGCAAGGAAATCAAACCAGTCGATCCTAGATGAAATCAACCCTGAATACTCATTGGAAGGACTCATGCTGAAGCTCCAATACTCTGGCCACTTGATGTTAAGAACTGATTCACTGGAAAAGACCCTGAAGCTAGGAAAGGTTGAAGGCAGGAGGAGAAGAGGACGACACAGGATGAGATGGTTAGATGGCATCACTAACTCAGTGTACATGAGTTTGAGCATACTCTGGGAGATGATGAAGGACAGGGAAGACTGACGTTTTACAGTCTATGGGGTTGCATAGAGTCGGACACAACTTAGGGACTGAACAACAACAGTATGTATTTACTGAAAAAACCCCGCATATGAGTGGACCTGCATGTAAGTTTAAACTCATGTTGTTCAAGGGTCAACTGTACTAACAACTGTGAATCATCTACACTTGCTCTCACCTCCCAGGCCTTTATATAACCTGTGTCCTCCACCTGGAGCACTTCACTACCAACCTCCAACACATAAAGTTACCCCTCACCTTGTCAATTCCTACTTAAAAATCTGGTCTCAGCTTCCCCTGGAAGCCTTCCCTAGACCTCCAGACAATGTTAGAAGCAACAGTTTCTTCACTGGCCTCCCCAGTCTGCCCTGGCACCCCTCCAGCCTATTATCAACTCAGCAGCCAGCTAGGTTCAATGAAAATGCAGTCTGATATGTCAGCCTTCATCTTAAAACCTCCAATGGCTTCCTATCTTGTTAGAAAATGAAAGTGTTTTTTTTTTTAAGCGAGTGTTAGTCACTCAGTCCTGTCAGACTCTCTGAGACCCCATGGCCTGTAGCCCGCCAGGCTCCTCTCTGTTCATGGGATTCTCCAGGCAAGAATGCTAGAGTGGGTAGCCATTCCCTTCTCCAGGGCATCTTCCCTACCCAGGGATCAAACTTGTATCTCCCACATTGCAAGCAGATTCTTTACCATCTGAGCCACCAAGGAAGCCCATCTTACTCAGAGGAGTAAAAGCCAAAGTCCTAACAGGCTAAAAGCCACTATTACCTCTCCTCCCTATCTTCTTCCAGCTTCACTGGTCCTTTGCTCCAGCACACCAGCCCCATTCCTGCCTCTGAGCCTTTACGTTTGTTCCTCTTGCCCCACACTTCCTTCAAGAATTAATTAAAAAGTCACCAACTCGGAATTCTGACATGTTACAACATGGATGAAACTTACAGGCATCAAGCTAAATGAAATAAACCAAACACACACTGCCCAATTTCACTTACATGAGGTACCTAGAGTAGTCAAAATTATAACAGAGACAGAAAAATAGAAGAGTGGGTGCCAGCGGCTGGGGGGAGGGGCGAGTGGAGAATTATCTAATGGGTAGCGCTTCAGCTGTGGAAAAAGGGTTCTGTACTTGGAAGAGGTGCTGGTTGCACAACACGAATGTACTCAATGCCACTGAACTGTATCTTAAAAATGGAACATGGTAAATATTATGTGTATCTTACCACACACACACACACACGCACAAAGTCACCTTCTTTAAGGTCTTCCAGCTCACTCCTTATAAAAAGTCAAGGACTCAAGGAGAACGGAATCATGCGGAAGAAGGACGAGGGCAAAGCCAGAAAGGAGGGAGCTACAGAGGGAGTCTCCTTGAAAGGGTGGGGGCCCGGAAGAGGCGCCGCCTGAAAGGCGGGACCTTCCTGGAGCGTGTTTCTGAGGAAGAGAGTAAGTCCGGAGCTTGGGAGGGGCGGGCTCGGGGAAGGGCGGAGTCGGGCGCGGTCAAGGAAGGACGGGGCGGGGAGGAGAGGGGTGGGAGGGGCTTGAACCGTGAGAGCTCTTGTGAGGAAAGAGGCGAAAAGTGGGAGGGGAAGCGGTCGGGGAAAGAGTTGGAAGCTGCTGAGGAACGGAATTTCCTCTGAGGTAGAGGGCACCTCGGATAGCCGGCTTCCTAGACTGAGCGCTCCACGAATTCGACCTCTTGGCCCTCCACACCCCTCACCTCGACCTCTTCTGACCTTGTCGTTGTAGACGGCAGATGTGTTAGACGTGGCGTCACCACCTCACCTCTCGGACCACGCGCCCTCGTGTACTACAGGCCGGTTTGCTCAGGTCTCCACCCTCAGCATCAGTAGCCCCAGTCAGTCAGTCAGTTCAGTCACTCATCGTTTCCGAATCTTTGCGACCCCATGAACAGCAGCACGTCTGGCCTCCCTGTCCCTCACCAACTCCCGGAGTCTACCCAAACCCATGTCCATTGAGTCAGTGATGCCATCCAACCATCTCTTCCTCTGTCGTTCTCTTCTCATCCTGCCCTCAATCTTTCCCAGCATCAGGGTCTGTTCCAATGAGTCAGCTGTTCGCATCAGGTGGCCAAAGTATTGGAGTTGCAGTTTCAGCATCAGTCCTTCCAATGAACACCCAGGACTGATGTCCTTTAGGATGGACTGGTTGGATCTCCTTGCAGTCCAAGGGGCTCTCAAGAGTCTTCTCCAACATCACACTTCAAAAGCATCAATTCTTCAGTGTACAGCTTTCGTTATAGTCCAACTCTCACATCCATACATGACCACTGGAAAAACCATAGCCTTGACTACTACTACTAAGTCGTTTCAGTCGTGTCCGACTCTGTGCTACCCCATAGACGGCAGCCTACCAGGCTCCCCCGTCCCTGGGATTCTCCAGGCAAGAGCACTGGAGTGGGTTGCCATTTCCTTCTCCAATGCATGAAAGTGAAAAGTGAAAGTGAAGTCGATCAGTGGTGTCTGACTCTTCTCGACCCCATGGATTGTAGCCTACCAGGCTCCTCCATCCATGGGATTCTCCAGGCAAGAGTACTGGAGTGGGGTGCCATTGCCTTCTCCAATAGCTTTGACTAGACGGACCTTTGTTGCCAAAGTAATGTCTCTGCTTTTTAATATGCTGTCTAGTTTGGTCATAACTTTCCTTCCAAGGAGTAAGCGTCTTTTAATTTCATGGCTGCAATCACCATCTGCAGTGATTTTGGAGCCCAGAAAAATAAAGTCAGCCACTGTTTCCACTGTTTCCCCATCTATCTG
>NW_011494828.1:1298198-1309524 GCF_000754665.1 Bison bison bison
CACTCAGCTTTCTTCACAGTCCAACTCTCACATCCATACATGACCACTGGAAAAACCATAGCCTTGACTAGATGGACCTTTGTTGGCAAAGTTATGTCTCTGCTTTTTAATATGCTGTCTAGTTTGGTCATAACTTTCCTTCCAAGGAGTAAGCGTCTTTTAATTTCATGGCTGCAATCACCATCTGCAGTGATTTTGGAGCCCAGAAAAATAAAGTCAGCCACTGTTTCCACTGTTTCCCCATCTATCTGCCATGAAGTAATGGGACTGGATGCCATGATCTTAGTTTTCTGAATGTTGAGCTTTAAGCCAACTTTTTCACTCTCCTCTTTCACTTTCATCAAGAGGCTCTTTAGTTCTTCATTTTCTGCCATAAGGGTGGTGTCATCTGCATGTCTGAGGTTATTAATATTTCTCCTGGCAGGAGTGCAATCCCTGCCAGGCTCCAAGGACCCATCTTGGGAAACTTCTGCAGGGTCCTGATGCCAGGAGGACAGGAGTCCTACGTTGGGCATGGCCAGACGCCAGCAGGGCTACAGGAATTAGAGTCTAGTTTTCTACTCCCAGCTGGTCTCCAGACCCCAGTCTATGCCCCAGGCCCGAGTCAAGCACAGTGCCCTTGCAGGGCAACGTGCCACAGTTGAGGTCACCCTTTTCTTTCAGACAGCCCTAACTTAGCCTCCAGAAATCTACCCTCTCCCAGGTCAAAAGTGATGGGCCAAGGGTCCTGTTTCTGTTCCCTTTGTCCATAACTGGGGCCTTTCAGTGGAAATTCCTTCTCCTGGACCAAAGACTTGGAAGCTGCTCCCTTGGGGCCCTAATCATGAGAGCTGGGGCAGAACATCACATTTTAGGTACCAACCCTCAGAACCCTATTCCCATGGTTCCTTCCCTCAGAATCTACAACCAAAGCCAGAACCCTCCCAATGCCTTCCCAGTGCTCAGGCCTAGGAAGGAGTAGCCCTTTCACCCCACAATTGGGCCCAGGTTCACAGGCTAAAATTGGCGTCTTGCCATATACTATCAGTTCAGTTCAGTCCAGTTGCTCAGTCATGTCCAACTCTTTGCAACCCCATGAACTGCAGCACACCAGGCTTCCCTGTCCATCACCAACTCGCAGAGATTACTCAAACTCATGTCCATTGAGTTGCTGATGCCATGCAACCATCTCATCCTCTGTCGTCCCCTTCTCCTCTCGCCTTCAATCTTTCCCAGCATCACGATCTTTTCAAATGAGTCAGCTCTTCGCATCACGTGGCCAAAGCACTGGAGTTTCAGCTTCAGCATCAGTCCTTCCAATGAACACCCAGGACTGATTTGCTTTAGAATGGACCGGTTGGATCTCCTTGTGGTCCAAGGGACTCGAAAGTCTTCAACACTGAAGTTCAAAAGCATCAATTCTTTGGCACTCAGCTTTCTTTATAGTTCAACTCTCACATCCATACACAACTACTGGAAAAACCATAGCCTGAACTAGACGGATCTTTGTTGGCAAAGTAATGTCTCTGCTTTTGAATATGCTGTCTAGTTTGGTCATAACTTTCTTTCCAAGGAGTAAGCGTCTTTTAATTTCATGGCTGCAGTCACCATCTGCAGTGATTTTGGAGCCCCCAAAAATAAAGTCTGCCACTGTTTCCACTGTTTCTCCATCTATTTGCCATGAAGTGATGGGACTGGATGCCATGATCTTTTTTTTCTGAATGTTGAGCTTTAAGCAAACTTTTTAACTCTTCTCTTTAACTTTCATCAAGAGGCTCTTTAGTTCTTCACTTTCTGACATAAGAGTGGTATCATCTGCATATCTGAGGTTATTGATATTTCTCCCAGCAATCTTGATTCCAGCTTGTGCTTCATCCATATACTATACCACATACTATTTCTTTTAATCATAACAATCCCATGAACTAGGTAATATTATTATTCCTATTTTTACAGATGAAGAAACTAAGGCTCAGAGAGGTTAAGCAACTTGCTCAAAGTTATACAGGTGCTAGTCAGAATTGGAGGTGAATTTTAATACCAGGTCTTAATGGCTTCTGAAGCTCATGTTCTCAAAATCACTGGTGTGCAGAATAGCACAAAGTGCCTTTCACCACTAATGACCAGCTTCCAGGTACTGACTTACTGACTATAGGCCTGAACACTCAGCCAGGCCTTTTGCTAAGCCCTGTCTTCTCGTTCCATCCTTCTTCCTCTTGCCAATGAAACTCAATAATAAGTTGTCACACCAGGCCACCTGATAAAGGAATCTCTTTTACAATGCCTCAGACCATAGCATCCGTCCCACTGTCTCCCCAACCTTATGCTCCATGGGTCCTCTGAGGGCTTGGCTCACACTCCTCACTGAGCTTTTGTTTATGCAATTTGCCCTTCTTGGAATGCCCTTCCAATCCCTTCAAGAGCTACCGGTGAAGTTCCAAAAGACTCCTAATTTCCTCAACCCAGGGATCTCACACTGTTCTGAATGACAAGACCAGAAGTGCCCCCACTAAGCTTCTCTGGCCCAGTACCCAATCAAGAAACTGCAAAGAGCAGGGAGGGCTTGTTCAATCCTAAGGCTTTCCTGGTGGTTCAGCTAGTAAAGAATCCACCTGCAATTTGGGAGACCTGGGTTCGATCCCTGGGTTGGGAAGATCCCCTGGAGAAGGGAACAGCTACCCACTCCAATATTCTGGCCTGGAGAATTCTATGGACTATTCCCTGGGATCTCAAAGAGTTGGACACAACTGAGTGACTTTCACTTTTCTTTCAATAGAGTCAGGAGGGTGAGAAAGGACACCCATGCAGCTGTTCCTTTCAGATCCTGAGCCACTGTTTTTTTTTGTGCTTTTTTTTTTCCCTGTAAATCTTGTTTAGGATAAGGAGGGTAAACCATATTAAGGGAGAAGTGGGGTTGAATAAAGAGGTGCAACTGAGAGATTTCCCAAAAGATAGATGCATGTAGGAGCTATATAAATGGTTTATCTTCCTATAACATAAATTTCTCTACACTATTTTGGAGAAAGAGTGAAAATCTGTAACTTAAAGCATTTTTTTTTTCTTTTTTAAGTTTTAGGAACATTAGGACTTAAAAGCAAAATTCTCCAAATATTTTAAGCTAAAGCAGGAAAATTGCTAAAAAATTCCGTGCTTATAGGGAGAAAATCCGGGCTTTTCCCCCAACTAGAGCTGATTCCCTTTGCTCTGAGGTTGGGCATGAATGGGAGCCCAATGCCTGGAATCTAGTGAAGGCAGCTATTGTGATCTCGAGAGTTGGGGGGAGAATCAGTGCCCAAGGGTGTGTGGCCCAGACAGAAGCCATGGGAAGGTCAGTGCTCAAGGGTAAGGCCCAGCCAGAGGCCATGGGAGGGGGGCAGTCCTGTGTCCCCGGGGTACCGTCTGCGACACAGGCTGAGCAGAAGGTGGAGAATGGCAGGCACTGGCTCCGCCCCCTCTCCCGCCCCTTTCCTGCCGTGCCTCCACGTGGTTCTCAAAAGCCGCAGCTCAGACTTGGTGGTCCCCAGGCAGCTCCAGTTTGTGGTAGCTCGGCAGCAGGAACTGCAAGCCCCCAAGGGGGTCCGTCTGTGGCTTCTGCCAGAAAAAGATCGAGGAAGGTGTTTTGCCTGCAAAATTGGACTCCACCGGCTTCCGACGACAAGACTGAGAGTCTCGGAGTCCTGAATGACAAGTGAGTGTCCCCAGGGGAAGGACAGGCCAGGGTCGCCATACAGACCGCTATGGCCGCGCCCGTCCGCCGTCTGTGTCATATCGCCTTCCACGTGCCGGCGGGGCTACCCCTCGCCCGGGATCTGCAGCGCCTCTTTGGCTTTCAGCCTTTGGCAGTACGGGAAGCAGACGGCTGGAGGCAACTGGCTCTGCGCAGCGGCGACGCTGTCTTTTTGGTGAATGAGGGCGCGGGGCCCGGAGAGCCACTGTATGGCCTGGACCCGCATCATGGGATACCCAGCGCCACAAACCTGTGCTTCGACGTGGCCGACGCGGGCGCTGCCGCCCGGGGGCTGGCAGCGCTGGGCTGCAGCGTGCCGGTGCCCCCTGTCAGCGTGCGAGATGAGCAGGGCGCTGCCACCTATGCCGTGGTAAGCTCGCCGGCAGGCAACCTCAGCCTGACTCTGCTGGAGCGCACTGGTTTCGGTGGGCCCTTCCTGCCTGGCTTTAGCCCTGTGCCCTCCACACCCGGCCCGGGCTGGTTCAGCCACGTCGATCACCTGACCTTGGCCTGCAACCCCAGCAGCTCCCCAAAACTGCTGCACTGGTTCCACGACTGTCTAGGCTTTCACCACCTGCCACTGAGCCCAGGTGAGGATCCAGAGCTGGGGCTGGAGGTGGCAGCAGGGTCTGGGCTTGGCGGGCTGAGGCTCACCGCCCTGCAGGGCCCTGTCGGCAGCGCTGTCCCCACCCTTGTGCTGGCAGAGTCCCTGCCAAGGGCCACCAGCGGACAGGACCAGGTGGAGCAGTTTCTGGCCCGGAACAGGGGACCTGGATTGCAGCATGTGGGGCTGTACACACCCAGTATCAAGGAAGCCACTGAAGGGGTGGCAGGGGCTGGGGGTCAGCTTCTGACTCCTCCTAAGGCCTACTACCAGCAGCCAGGCAAGGAGGAGCAGATCCTGGCTGCAGGGCAGGAGCCTAACCTGCTGGCCCGACAGGGGGTATTGCTAGATGGTGACAGAGGCAAGTTTCTGCTTCAGGTCTTCACCAAGTCCCTGTTTGCAGAGGACACTTTCTTCCTGGAGCTGATCCAGAGACAGGGGGCCACTGGCTTTGGCCAAGGCAACATTCGGGCCCTGTGGCAGTCTGTGCAGGAGCAAGCTGCCAGGGTCCAAGAAGCCTGCAAAGGGCCCAAGCTGGATGCAGCCAGCTGTCCCGGAGCATTGGAAAGTTCGGCATAGGGCCTGCTGGAACTGAAGGACATTCACGGAGGCCTGGAGTAACAGCTTTTGTCTTTAGGGGCTTCCATCTCATCAGTACCTGCCAGAAGTTGAAACTCTCTCAGGGGTCCAGAGAGGTGGGATTTGTTTTTAACTGTGAAACATTTCTCATATTGTCTGTATCTAATATATATGCAAAGTGTAAAGAATAGCAAAATTATATGATTAGGAAATAGAACATAACCAGTATTTCTGAATCCTCTTTATGTCTTTCTGACCTCATTTCTCTCCACCACACCTCCAATTTGATTTTCTGCATTGTTTCACTCCATATATAACGTATCCCTAAACAAATGATCTAAATGGCAACCCATTCCAGCATTTTTGCCTAGAAAATTCCATGGATAGAGGAGCCTGGTGGGCTACAGTCCATGGGGTTGCCAAAGAGTCACTGAGCACAGGAGTCTAAGGCAAAATAAATTCTCCTCTGTACTTCCCTGTTCCCTAGGGAGAAGGCACTGCAGGAAGGAGGGGCTGAGTCAGGGCTAAGCCCAACCACCTGCTCTAGGGTGATAACGCAGCTCCAATCAGAGACCTGGCCGGAGAGTGCTGGATGTAAGCCACTGGCAGGGGCTCTCTGCAGCTGCCTTCTCCCTTTCTGGGGTTGGAGGAGGACAGATCACTCAGGACAGAACACCCCCTCCTCCATCTGCCCAGGGCTGGCTAGGAGCTCAGCAGAAGTCAGCACCAAACAGAGCTCTACCACTTTCTGGGTCCCTCAGAGGTGAGGAGTGAAGGGGCTCAGGAGAGGGTGGGAAGCCTCCAGAATGACTACAAAAATAAGCATTTTATTAAACAGGATTCTCAGCGGGGTGGAGGATTCCAAAGGCATCACTGGGCTGCAGTGTTGAGGCTGGGTGCATCAGTGGGGACGTGGGGCCAAAAGAAACTCTCCAGGACTTGCTGGCCTGGACTGGGCTTTTTCCGTTTGGACAGGGTGGCCACCTGGGATCTCTTGGAACCCTGTGCAGAAGACAAAGGAAGGAAACACCGAGGTGACAGTAGAGTCTTCTCCTTCCACCTCGCCCCCGCCCCCCCCCCGTACCACTGATCTAGCTCAGATTCTAGCCTTAATACTGTAAAGCTTCCATCCTGTTTCCAGTATCTAACTCTTCAATCAATCAATTCTTTAAAAGGCAGCCTGAGGTAGTCTTCCTAACAGGCAAATCTGACTCCTCTCTCCGCCTAAAATCCTTCAGGGCCTAGTGTTCACGGCCTTAACTGGCCTGGGCCAGTCCTGCTAACTCCAACTAATCCAACAGCTCACAGGCTGTATGGTATTTCACCTTGGCTCACACTACTCTTGGGCCAGGAAAGAACATCTTTACTGCTGATTCTCCTTCCAAACCTGGAGAAAATAATTTAGTTCTAGGACCTAGATTACCAGCTGCTTCTTCCAAGCATCCATTCCTGATTCTTCCAGATAGATATGATAGCTCCCCACTTCATATCCCACAAAACTGAGTACATTTCACACACTGTGACACTACTGTCTTCATCATTTGCTCCTGTCCCCTCTCTACCTGTAAGGTCTTCAGGTCAAGAACTATTCCTCTCGCCCCAGTGAACTCTGTCATGGAGACTGTTCACCCAAACATGCATCACTTAACTCACTGAAAACCTGTAGATTTGGCCCTGGGGAGAGATGGCTGGGTGAGGGCCAAGAGACTCACCTTGCAGGTGCCAGGCTGTTGGCCCCCATACATGCGGAACACCTAGACGAGAAGAGGGAAGTGCAGGGCTGGCATCTTTCCCGCAAAGAGACAAACCTCTGTATTCTACCCTTAACTTCATGCCCCAGCACTTTTGTTTAAGATATGTTTTTCATTTGTTTACATAGTAATAGGTTTACTTAGAACACGCAGGGAACACGAAAAAACACAACGAAGACAACAAAGGTAGTGCCTTTTTCATGGCGGTGGAGACGGCTGCAGTGTGAAAGTCCTCCCGGGTCAGCCAGCGAGCGCCGGGTGGTACAATGGTCACTGGGGTGTGTTCTTCCAGGGCCAGACTGTATACTTGGTATGTCATCTTGATGTGAGAGAAGGTGTGGACCACCTAGGGGGTGCCAAGAGGCTGAAACAGACCCGGAGATGGGGCCACAGAAGCCATCGTTCCTGGTCACTCCTCTCCTCACTCACCTGCCCCAGGTGCTGAAGGCGTGTGTCCGGGAGGGGCCCCACCCAACTCTGCAGTTCCTGCAGCAGGGCCGCCCGCTGATGCTCTCCTGAGGCTTCCGCATTCACACTCACTGACGGGAACTCCCACAGTCCTGCCAGCAGACCTGAGAGGGAGGGCAGCCAGCTGTGGGTGGGGCCTTAGCTGCTGCTGCCTCCATTTCTTCCCTGTTGCTCATGCCACCTCGCTGCACTGCCAGGGACCAGGTACCTGAATTGGGCCTCTGCACCAGCAGAATGTGGGCACCCCCAAGGGCCTTGGGCTGCTCCAGAACACAGATGGCAGAGCACTCCTCCCTGGGGGGCTTGCGGCTGGCCTTTCTGGGAAAGTTGGTCACTCCCAGGGTCTGGTCCCAGGGCTCTGTGGGAGGCGCACACAGCGGGCACTGTCCAGTGTTGGGAGCTGGGAAGAGAGATCCAAGAGCCTCACTCAGGCCAAGTGGGCTCGGGTACCAAGCCCAAAGAGCAGGTCTTTGCCCAGCTCTGTAGAATCTGACTCGGTTGTAGGATGAAAGGGAATGAGGCTGCCACAGGCAGCTCCCCTACAGCACAGGGAAGGGCTGGGGCTGCCACTCACCACACTCCTCCACGTCACAATTGCCTGGCAGGCTCTGTGAGGCTGAAAGCTGCTCCCGCTCCACCTGAGAGGCACAGACAGGGCAGGATGCCATGGGGCAGGGGTCACTCCCTAGGACCCCTGACTGCCTCCCTTCCTTGGGTGGCTCACCCTCTGGCGTGCCCGGCACAGGTTCTGCACAGGGCAGTGGCTGCAGAGTGGGCGCTTCGGGGTGCACACTATGGCCCCCAACTCCATGGCTGCTTGGTTAAAGTCCCCTGGCCGGGCTGGGTCCACCAGCTGCTGGGCTAGGCTCCTACAAGAAGGGAACGTTGCTCTGAGTCAAAGACCCTTTGGAGACACCTTTCCAATCTTCCTCTTTACCCCAGTATCCTACCAGAGGTGCTGGGAGACAAGAGTGCTGCTGGAATCAGCACCTATGGCTCGGACACGGCACAGCACCCGTATGACGTTCCCATCCACCACTCCGGCGGCCTGGCACAGAGGAGTCCAGAGTCAGCCTGGTCTGGGAGTAAGGTGGGCATGCACAATATGGGGGTGGGCAGTGGGCTCACCTGGCCAAAGGCTATGGAAGCAATAGCTCCGGCTGTGTACCGCCCTACCCCAGGTAGGAACTGCTGCAGGGTCTCTGCTGTACGTGGCATGTGGCCCCCTAGCTCCTCTACCACCTGATTGGAATGGGAAGGTTCATGATTATGAGGCACCCAAGGTCCTGGGGCTCCCAGACCCCTCGTCAACCCCTTACCTTCCGGGCTCCTTCCTGTAGCCACCGGCCTCGAGAGTAATAGCCCAGGCCGGCCCAGAGTTCGTTAACTTCCTGTGCGTGGGGTCAGAGGTCAGAGGGGTCAGGGATCGGTCCTCAGTAGTCCCCATTCCCCCTACCCTAGGGTGGTTCTCACCTCCAGGGAAGCACTGGCCAGGTCCTGCAGCGTTGGCCACTTCTACAGCCCGAAGGCAGACAAAAAGAGATGAGGCCAAAGGTGAAGGAAGTGGAGGAGACCTTATTTTATCCCTACCCCCAAGGAGTCATCTGGGGTCTGGACCATGACTGACCCTTCCCTTTGTTCCCAGAAGTCACCTGCATCCATCGGGTATAATAGTTGATCACCGTGGCAACCTGGGTCTGCTGCAGCATGACCTCTGCGACCCACACTGGGGAAGAGCAGCTGGCATGAGGACACTGCTGGCTGCCCTACTCTTAGCCCACAGCTCCTAGACCCCAAACCTGAGGTCGTCTAGGCAAAGCAGCCCTGCTCCAAGGAGATGTACTCACCAGAGTATGCCCGCCTGTCTAGGTCCACCTCACCCTCCACCTGCCAATGCAATCCCAGATGGGCAGTTAGTGTGGAGGGGGCTGGGCACCAGCCTCCTACCCACCCCCTCACATCCATTGTCCTCCTACCAGCCTTCTCCAGGGTAGGTCCCGCTTCTTTCGGTCATACCAATCCAGCAAGCTCTCCTGGAGGGCTGTGACCTCGGCCACATCTCTGAATAGATGGTATGGGGAGACAGAGGCCTGCAATAATGCCTTCTGCTGCCTGGCCGGCCCTGCTGGGGTTTCAGAAAACTCAGGGATCGTCCCTGCACAGGCTGTGCACCAGAGGCCTGGTTTCAGGCTGTCCACTTAAGGCTTCACCCACCCCAATCCCTTGCTTGAGCTCAGACTGGGAGGCTCTAGGGTTTTGTAGCCTAGGTCAAGTTTCTAGCCTTTATTTCCCCAGGGAGGTACCCCTGGCTCCTTTGTCTCTGGATCATAATGAAAATCCAAGTTTCTGCCAAACATACACCTGTGGAGGGCCTTCCCATTCACAGAACACTTTCGGGCTAATAAACTCGTTGGATCCCATGAAAGCCAAGTGAGGAAGGAAATGCACAGACTACTGCTCCATGTCACTGATAGAAAGCATCTATTCAGAGCAATTATCCCAAAGTCACAGAGCAAAGTCAGAATTAGATCCTTAATTAGTCCCTTAATGACTTGATACATACCATGCTCTCTTCCCAGCCTGAATTTGCCCCCTTTCACGGCCAATTAAACCAGCCCCTGAGTCTGATTAGGACCCAGATCCTTACCACTGGGGGCAGAAGGCTTGGCCTGGCTGCTGCCCAAGGCACATTTCTCCTTTCCCTCCTGGCTGGATGCCTGCTTCCTGCGACCACTTCGATTCCCCACAGCTGCTCGTGACTTCTTCATGATCAGCTAGAACAGAATGACCCAGCCAAAGTATGTCAGTCACCATGAGGCTGAATCTTAGGGTCCTGTAAAGGGTAAAGCTACCTCCCTCCCCACACCATTCATATAAAGTGTCTAGCTTTTCTCAAGCACTCCCTGGATACTCACGGGCTTACTTACTCCTGGGGGGCTGTGGTACTGAGATATGACCAGTAGGGCTGAACTTCTGCAAGTGGCCTTAGTGGGACCAGCATTAGTATACACCTGGAGACATAAGTAAGAGGCCAGAGCTGGGCTGAGTCAAGGACCAAAGCCTCCTGTGCAGGAGCATATGTGTACCCCTGGGAGCTCAGGTATAAGAGGTTTATCTCCTTAGAGATGTAGCACATTTACACTGAAGCAGCTTTTTTTTTTTTTTAATTGGAGGCTAATTACAATATTGTAGTGGTTTTTGCCATACATTGACATGAATCAGCCATAGGTTTACATGTGTTCCCCATCCTAACCCCCCTTCCCACCTCCCTCCCCATTCCATCCCTCTGGGTCATCCCAGTACACTAGCCCTGAGCACCCTGTCTCATGCATTGAACCTGGACTGGCGATCTGTGAAACAGCCTTTAGTAATCATCTAGTCTAAACCTTCATCCTATAGAAAGGAGAAACCTCAATGATGATTTTAAAGATAAAATGCAAAGGGAAAAAAAACAGAGAAACTAAGGATCGGAGAGGGTAAAAGATTTGCCTGAGAGCAGATGGCAAGTTGGGAAGAGGGGGAAATGAGCTATTTTTATTTCTAATCTACTGATTTAGTAAATTGCAGCTGCCTATCCACTAGTAA
Organism: Bison bison bison; assembly: GCF_000754665.1. Classification (NCBI taxonomy): domain Eukaryota; kingdom Metazoa; phylum Chordata; class Mammalia; order Artiodactyla; family Bovidae; genus Bison; species Bison bison. The sequence continues at coordinate 1,308,892 of NW_011494828.1, forward strand.
TGAGAAAACATCTGGTTGATCTTCACTGCTCCCTAACTGTTCTGGCTGCTGCTTTTACCTTTTATCTAACAGCTAAGTTAGTGAGTGTTATACATGCCAGACCCAGCGTAAATGCTTTACCAGTTTTCTTACTTAGTCTCTTAACAATCTCATGAGGTATGTTCTAGGATTACCTCCATTTCAGTTATGAGGAAGCTGACGCTTGTGATTAAGCAACTTTTTGATTCAAACTCCAAAGATCGGCCTGCAGAGTTATACTTGACTATACTGCAGTCCCTGCTGAAACTCTGGTTCAAACCCTCTCCTCAAACTTTTTCCTTCACACCTGATTTTTTTTTAAATTGTAGGATAATTGCTTTACAGAATTTTGCTGTTCTCTGTCAAACCTCAACGTGAATCAGCCATTCAGTTCAGTTGCTCTGTTGTGTCCAAATCTTTGCGACCCCATGAACCACAGCGTGCCAGGCCTCCCTGTCCATCACCAACTCCCGGAATCCATCCAAACCCACGTCCATCGATTCAGTGATACCATCCAACCATCTCATCCTCTGTCGTCCCCTTCTCCTCCTGCCCTCAATCTTTCCCAGCATCAGGGTCTTTTCCAATGGGTCAGCTCTTCGCATCAGGTGGCCA
>NW_011494828.1:1309712-1312735 GCF_000754665.1 Bison bison bison
CATCTGCAGTGATTTTGGAGCCCCAAAAAATAAAGTCTGACACTGTTTCCACATCTATTTCCCATGAAGTGATGGGACCGGCTACCATGATCTTAGTTTTCTGAATGTTGAGCTTTAAGCCAACTTTTTCACCCTCCTTTTTCACTTTCATCAAGAGGCTTTTTAGTTCCTCTTCACTTTCTGCCATAAGGGTGGTGTCATCTGCATATCTGAGGTTATTGATATTTCTCCCGGCAATCTTAATTCCAGCTTGTGCTTCCTCCAGCCCAGTGTTTCTTATGATGTACTCGGCATAGAAGTTAAATAAGCAGGGTGACAATATACAGCCTTGACGTACTCTTTTTCCTATTTGGAACCAGTCTGTTGTTCCATGTCCAGTTCTAACTGTTGCTTCCTGACCTGCATACAGGTTTCTCAAGAAGCAGGTCAGGTGGTCTGGTATTCCCATCTCTTTCAGAATTTTCCACAGTTTATTGTGATCCAAGGCTTTGGCATAGTCAATAAAGCAAAAATAGATGTTTTTCTAGAACTCTCTTGCTTTTTTGATGATCCAGCGGATGTTGGCAATTTGAATCAGCCATAGGTATACATATATCCCTCTCCTTTGAAACTCCCCTCCCGTCCCACCCCTCTGGGTTAATACAGAGCCCCTGTTTGAGTTTCCTGAGCCATACAGCAAATTCCTATTGGCTATCTATTTTACATATGGTACTGTAAGTTTCAATGTTACTCTTTCCGTATATCTTACCCTATCCTCCCCTCTTCCAATGTCCATAAGTCTATTCTCTATGTCTGTTTCTCCACTGTTGCCCTATAAATTAATTTTTCAGTACCATTGTTCTATATTCCATATATATGTGTTAGAATACAGTATTTATCTTTCTCTTTCTGACTGACTTCACTCTGTATAATAGGTTCTAGGTTCATCCACCTCATTAGAACTAGCTCAAATGTGTTCCTTTTTATGGCTAAGTAATATTCCATTGTGTCTATATACCACAACTTCTTTATCCACTTATCTGTTGATGGACATCTAGGTTGCTTCCATATTCTAGCTATGCTTCACACCTCATTTTCATCAAAAGAGCTTGCTTCCACTTTCAGAAAAAAGAACCAATGCATAAACTTCCCCCCATCTGCACTTTCCTTCTCCTTTATCCCATTATATGGAGGAATGTTCTCTCCTCCTCTTCCTCCAATCCCATCCACAGACACACCCACTTCCTAGCAAAACTTCTTGACCAAACTCACTGACTTCCATAATTCCTTATGGAGTGCCTACTAAGTCCAAGCAGTTTTAGGTGCCTGGAATACTTCAATAAGTAAAACAGCAAAGGTTTGGGCCTTCATAGAGTTTATGGGATCTACAAAAAATAATGCATAAAATCAGCCAATTATATAGGATGTTAGGTGATAAAAACTAGCATAAACAGTCAAAGTAGACTTGTGAAGGGGATAAGAAGTAAGTGAGGGTGGTGGAATGTTGCAATGTTAAAGAACGTGGTCAAGGTGGGCCTTGTTAGAGCAATATTTGACCAATGACTTAAAGCAGTTAAAGGAGTTATCCATACGGATGACTACCTGTGCTAGTGCAGCAGGGTTCCCGGTGTGTTTGTAGATTGAGGAAGTCAGTGTGGTTAGAAATGGAATAGGAAGGGGTGAGTAGTAGGTGAGGTCAAAGAGGTAAAGAAGGGGAAACTGAAAGTCGCTCAGTCATTTCTGATTTTGTGACTGTAGCCCTCCAGGCTCCTCTATCCATGAACTTCTCCAGGCAAGAATACTGGAGTGGGTGCCATTCCAAACAAGGTGCGGGGAATAGGATTACAAAGTACCTTGTAGGCCATGAGGACGTTGGCTGTCACACCCATTGCTCTCAGGAGCCAATCCTCTTAATGTATCTTTGCAGGATACAAACAGCTCAACCTGCCTCATCCCCTCACCCACGGCGCTCCAGCCATGTTTGCCTGAAATAGTTGCTTCAATTCCCAAAGTTTCTGTCCACCTTGAGGCCTCACCCAGTTCATTTCCTCTGCTTGGACAGCTCTTGTCCTAACATTTATTTACTCTTCAGGTCTTGACTTAAATGTCCAAATCAGATCCCCCCCAGTCTTACCCTCTTCTGTACTTCTCCACTGTTGCTCTTATACCAATCATAATTTCATGTTTATTTGTGATTCTTTGATCAGTGTCTGCTTTCCCCACTTAACTGTAAAATTCCATGAAAGAAACTTGGGTGTCTTTTGTTGACTGTTGTGCACAGTGCCAGGCAAACTGCATTAAAAGTACCCCTTTTTTCCAGAATGGGAGAAATCCAAACAATTCAGAATGATGATGAAAAGATTCAGTAGAAAGGATGAACTGGAAACAGCAAATAATCAGAGACAGAAAAGGTTCAGAGTCCTTGGTGGAAACCAGAGCTCTTGAGAAAGTTCTGGTCTACGGTAGGGACAACTCTCAGTAGCAGAAATCAAATCCCAAACCCCTCAGGAACAACTATAACTCCTAATTGCTTACAAGCTGTCACTGCTGGAGCCTAATTCAAGTCCTTATTATCATGCGCGTCTATTGTTTCAAAAGTGTCCCTGCTAGCGGTCGCTTTCACCCTCCGCAGCCTCATCTCCTGTCCCCTTCCCCGCTCCTTTCACTTGCTGGAATGCAACGAGCTCTCCACCCACCCTAGGAGCTAGCCTTTTCCCAAATCCTTTTTCCACCCACACTCTCTAGTCTGCATAACTTCTACGGTTGCTTTAAGCTTAGCTCAGGTATCATCTCATCCTCTACAGACATAAAAACCCCAACCCCCACCCCGGGGCAGAGTCGATGAAGACAGCATAACACGAAAGCCTGCGTTCCCGCCAAGTCGCACAGGAAGAAGGAATTACCTCCCGCGCGATCTCCCGGGCCAAGCTCTCCGACGAACTCCAGGGGGCGTGGCCCCGGCCAATATTGGCGGCAAGCCGATCCACGCCGGCCAATAGGATTCCAGCGCGCGCCAGGCTGCCTCTAGCGCGCCAGGCTGCCTC
>NW_011494828.1:1312835-1338360 GCF_000754665.1 Bison bison bison
ACCCGCGGTGTCATGGCCGCCGACAGTGACGATGGCGCAGCCTCAGCTCCCACGGTCTCAGACGGTGAGTGGCTTTCCCAGGGGCCGTTTTCAAAGCCTGTGCGCTCCGAGGCAGCGGAGGGCCTCGGACTCATAGTTCTAAGAAACCTGCCTCAAGTTTCGGAGGACTAGCGCCTTCCTTTTGGATCAGCCACGAGGAGACTACATGTCCCGGTGTGCACCGCGGTCCCGCCTCCAAAAGCCTGGAGTGTTGGGAGGATAGTTAGGACCCGTCGGGGCATGTCGGGAGATGTAGTCTGGAGTTTATAGCGCTGTTAATTGGGGGAGGTTGGGAGTTGTGGTCCACAGGAAGTGGGACGGATTGGGGCGTTATCTGTTAGGCTCTGGCACATACTGGCTACTGCCACTTGTGGCTCTGAGGCACCATGGGAACGGTTACAGAGCTTTGTGGGATATCAACGGGCCTGAAGTCCTCAAACCTTGCAAAATATTTCCTGCAGGATATGGGGAAAAGGAACCTCAACAGATTATCTAGTTCAGCCTTCCACTTTTACAGGTCTTGATGCTAAGGGGAAACATTTTCCCAGAATTTTACATCAGCTACTGGAAGGCCCAAGCTTTCTCTCCCCAAATTCAGGGCACTGTTCACTCCAATCCTGTGTATAAAGCATATGCAATATAACTCTTGAGGGGGAAGCTGCCCCTGCCCCCAGCCATGGCCTAGCTTGGTGTCTGTTCCCTTGGGCTCTTCCCTGAGCATTAATATCCATCACCTTTCTTATCTCCAGATGGTGTCCGCCAAAGCACAAAATCTGGAGAGGAGCTAGTAGTCCAGGTTCCCGTGGTGGATGTGCAAAGTGACAACTTCAAGGAGATGTGGCCATCCCTCCTCCTGGCCATAAAGACAGCTAACTTTGTGGCTGTGGACACGGTGAGAGCTAGGGAACTGGGAGAGCAGGTGGTGGTTAAAGGGCTGGTACTGCAGAACCTAACAGCTCTCCCTTTACTGATCCATAGGAACTGAGTGGGCTTGGGGACAGGAAGTGTTTGCTGAACCAGTAAGTATAAGCCCTGATCTCTTTAGTCCTAGCCTTGCCAGGAAGGGCAGACCTCAACCCTAGAGTGGAGGTCACAGTCCTGGGTGGTTTGGGTCTTGCATGAGGCTAACTCCCAGCCACAGCCACCCCCAAACCCAACCCCAAGGTGCATCGAGGAACGTTACAAGGCCGTGTGTCATGCTGCCAGGACCCGTTCCATCCTCTCCCTGGGCCTCGCTTGCTTCAAGCAGCAGCCAGACAAGGTATGGGTTACTGTCACCCCCATCCCAGGTCTGTGGCAAGGGAAGGAGGGATTGAGATACTGAGGAACATCAGCTATAAGGTTTTTTTCTCCTAAGGCTGGATGTAGTAGAATCTCTTTTTCTCCCAGGGTGAACACTCATACCTGGCCCAAGTGTTCAATCTGACCCTACTGTGCATGGAAGAGTATGTCATAGAACCAAAGTCTGTGCAGTTCCTGGTACAGCATGGCTTCAACTTCAACCGCCAGTACGCTCAAGGAATCCCCTACCACAAGGGCAATGACAAGGTAGATCTTCAGCCTTGAGACTGCCTCTTTTGTGAATTCATTTCTTAACTACTCTAGGGTGGGTACACTGGGGAGGATCTGCTTCTTAGGAGTATGGGGACTCACCAGTGACAGAGCTGGAGAAACAAGATTGATAAACTGGTGAATAGCAATAAATTAGATGAAAGCAAGGGAGAACTTTCCAGGTGAGGCTGCCTGGGACAGGTGTCCTGCAAGAGAGGTTCCCTAAGGCACTCTATCCTTCTTGATGACCCCTTTCTTTCTACCTAGGGTGATGAGAGTCAGAGACAGTCAGTGAGGACACTGTTCCTGGAGCTGATCCGGGCCCGCCGGCCCCTGGTACTACACAACGGCCTGATAGACCTAGTGTTCCTCTACCAGAACTTTTACGCACACCTGCCCGAGAACTTGGGAACCTTCACTGCTGACCTTTGTGAAATGTTTCCTGCTGGCATTTATGACACCAAATATGCTGCCGAGTTTCATGCCCGCTTTCTGGCCTCCTACCTAGAATATGCCTTCCGGAAATGGTGAGGAACTGGTTGAGGGAACGGGGTGGGGCCTGGCATAAGCCTGATTATTTCATTCACTTAAGATGTTAAGTGAGTGCCTACCATGGGGCAGGCACTGCTTTAGTGCCAAGGGTTCAGCAGTGAACAGAACAGACAAAAACCCCTACTCTCACGGAGCTTACATGCTAGTGGATCCATATCCTCTTGTGATGTTGCAGTGAGCGGGAAAATGGGAAGCAGCGGGCAGCTGGCAGCCCACACCTGACCCTGGAGTTCTGCAGCTATCCTTCTAGCATGAGGGCCCATATTGACTACCGCTGCTGTGCGCCGCCCCCCACCTACCGTACTCATTCCACCAGCATTTGTGACAACTTCTCGGTGAGCACACCTGCCCATTTCCTGGGGAAGGGACTTTGATGCCTGGAAACCCTCTCTAAGCTTCTTTCCTACCTCTAGGCCTATGGCTGGTGCCCCCTGGGACCACAGTGTCCTCGGTCCCATGATATTGACCTTATCATTGACACTGATGAAGCTGCCCTGGAGGACAAGAGGCGACGGAGACGACGCAAGGAAAAACGGCGGAGGGCTTTGTTGGGCCTGCCTGGGAAACAGCCTTCTAGGGAAGCTGAAGACAGTCCTCCCACCAAGCAGGTCTGTAAGGACAATCGCAAGCCTGAGGAAACTGAGCAGGAGGTGGCTGAGGATGAGACTGGGACCCAACCTGGCTCCGAGCAAGGTCACACAAATGACCTGGGGATGGAGCCTAAAGCAACAAGTGCTGAGACAACTGACACGGCCACCTCAGAAGCACCAGAGAGGCAAGTCACAACTGACATGGCCACCTCAGAAGCACCAGAGAGGCAAGTCAGTCCTAACCCAGTGCCTGGGGATGGACTGCATCGGGCTGGTTTTGATGCCTTTATGACAGGTTACGTGATGGCCTATGTGGGAGTGAGCCAAGGATCCCATCCCTGTAGCTCTGAACCATGGCTACCTGAATGTCACAACAAGGTATACCTGAGTGGCAAAGCTGTCCCCCTCACAGTGGTTAAAAGCCAGTTCTCCCGTTCTTCCAAAGCCCACAACCAGAAGATGAAGCTGGCTTGGGGTAGCAGCTGACCCAACTTCTACGCAGCACTCAGGGCCTAGGAACAGAAGCTGAGAGTGGATCAGAGGAGTCTGGATCCCTCTAGCCTGTGAGTGACTTAATCCCAACTACTCGGGGAGAGGATGGCGTCCTGGCAGAGATACTGTTGCACTGCTCTGGCATTTCTGCCTTTACCCCAGAGGCTGAAGAACAAGAGGACAAGTAAGAAGGCTGACCAGCACCTGTAACACCGACTTTATTCATTTTTAAATCTCAAAGTGTCCTGGGAAAGTTTTACCAAAAAAAAAAAAAAAGAAGAAAACCAGAAACAAGATATGAAAATATCTGACCAGCTTCATCTTTGGTTATTTCTTATTGTGGTTCTATTAGGACAGACTGTTCCCATAGCTCTGGCCATAGCAGAAAGGGAAGAAATCAGTCCATGTATAAACCAGTTGGGTGTATCATGTGTCGACAAATTCACAGAGCAGGCCCTAGGGCCTACAAAATCAGCCCCACTCCCAACCACAAGGTTGAAAGTCTTTTAGGGCAGAACATTAAGACTCCTTCATAAATATGAAAATAGATTAATCAACTGGAAAAGATCTTTGAATAGGTTAGCTGAGAGCCACGACCACCACTCTGCCTTGTCTTGCATAGAAATGTAGTGACATGGTCTGGCCGTGCAGTAAGTGCAAACAGCAATTATTATTCAAGTGTCTTAGACATTCTGGCAAGAAGCACCCCAGTCTTCAGGTCTGAGAAATAGCCATGCCCTTTATGATCTCCTGGTCAGCTACAGGTTCCATCCATTAGCTAATATGCCCCAGGAAAGGGCAAGAAACAGACCTGGGGTAGGAGAAGAACCTGGGGTAATAGCTGCCTGCCAGCTCACACTAGAACTAGGAATCCTCTGGTCCTGTCGGGAAGTCTTGGGGATCTGGTGGGAGCCAGAGCTCCTTGCTGGATTTCAGAGGCTTCGTATCAGCCATTGGCCCTAACTAGGAAGGCCTCTCATGGCTGCCTCGCCTCACAGATAAGTCTGGCTTGGCTTAGCTTGTGTGCTCTCTGGGCCCCCGGGAAGAGTCTAGGCTTTGCACCAAGGGGGCCCTGTGGCTTCAGCTGAAGGTCTGTCCCCAAGGTGAGGTGGGGATGAACTCTGCTCACCCATCCTGCTCTCCCTGGGTCCTCAGGCCCATGCCTGAGACAGAGAAGGGGACTGGAGCCAAGTCTCTTGGCCTTTCTTCTTCCACTTCCATCTCCTCAGGGGCACCTGCAAGGCACGGACTGACCCCTTGGGGCCTGGGCCCAAAACCATTTTCTTCCTGGGCGTTGGAGCAGTCCATGGCCTCATGGGCTGGAGCAGCTGGCTGGGCAGATGCTCGGAATGGTGGGATCTCCCTTACTCTGTACTTGTGACTGCTGAGGCGTGGTGGGGGCCCATCAGATAGTGATTCTTCCCGGCCCACAAATGGACAAGCCTCCTGATGCAAGAACTCAGGTGAACTAGGCAAAGAACGCCACCGGCGAGCAGGTGGGCCCAGGGGCTCCTGCCAGTCAGCCATGGGGATCGTTCCAGGCCCTGGTGCATCCAGGTCAAATACCAGGGAGATGACAGACTTGCTGGGCAGGTCAAAGAACTTGATCTTGCCACCTTTGAGGTCCTGGCGAGCACTGAAAGGGTTGATTTTGGGGGCTCGGGCAGCACCAACTCGTTGTGGCTGGTAGTAGGGATCCAAGACGTTCACTGTACGTGGGGGCTTATTGGAGAAAATGTCTGACTGGCTTCGAGACAGCCAGATGGTACGTCTTGGGCGTGGGGACTTGGGCGGTATCTTGTCATCCAGTAAGCTCAGTCGCTTCACCCCAGGTCCTTTCTCCAAGAGTCCTGAAGAATAGTGAGTCAAGTCAGGGTTTCTCTCTAGTCATAACAAATAAAAGCAATATCTCATACACAATGTTTTACCACTTGAGAAAGCAAAGGTAGGTACTGTTGTCCCTATTCAACAATGAGAAAACAGACTCAGAAGGGAGGCGGTATGCTAGTGCAGAGCTCCAGGACTTTTCCAATCATCCCCTGCTTCTTTACCTTTCTTCTGTACATGGGATCCTGTGATCACAGCCCTAGAGGGGAAGCCCCTTCGCCCCCCACCATCCTAATATCCTCCCATGGGTTCAGGCTGGACATTCTAGTTTCATCTCTTACCCTTGGCTGTGGGCTGCAGCTTCCTGTCTCTCTCCAGCTCTTCCTCCTGTAGGCGGCTCAGAATTTCCTCCAAGGTCTTCCCAATCTCCACAAAGGATGGGCGTAGTTTGGGGTCCATCTGTAAGTCATCCACACCAGCCATTAGCCCTGACCTCCTATCTTCCATCCCGAGGATGGCATTTGAGTCTGTTTCTGGCATCTTTTAAGAGTCAGATGTGTATCGAAGAGATCTTTTCTGAAGGTTCCAGACCGTAAGACTGAGCCCCAGAGTGAAGGTCAGGGAAGATGCTATTGTCTAGTACCCTCCCCTACCTCAGCGGCCTTTCTATGTCTTGTCCCCTTGTTTGGCATAGAACCCTCCAAAAGGGGGTGTTCACATTGGTTGGTTCTATTCTTTGAGTTCTGCAGCTAACATGTTTCTGGAAGCTACCTGGACCAGTCCCAGCTACCCCTTAGTCATAACTGGTAGGTGCGGCCCCAGACCTAAAATGCTAACGAGCCTTTCTTATGGGCTTTGGACCAGTTGGATGCATGGTCCAACTAAAACCTGACCAAAGCTCCATCAATATCCAAGAAAAGGGGTAATAGGTTTACATTACAAGCTGAGGACTGGATAATACAAAGCAATTTTCCTTTCCTTGGTCCAAGGCTTTGGGCCAGAGTCTGACAGGCCCAGAGGAAGGAACATAGGCACTGCCACTCATCATTGAGACAGAGGTCCCTCATGAGGCTAATTAGCAAACTCTCCCTGTGGTCCTAACCAGGTGAACAGGGTTCAGCCAGCCCCAACCAAAGCCCAGGAGAAAAAGATACTCACATTACAGCAGTTGAAGGTGAGCTGCAGAAAGTCTGGGGGACAGTCTCCCACCATGTGCTGGAAAGCATCATAGTCTAGCCCGAAATTCTGTGGATGGGTATGGTGGAGAAGGAGCAGGGACATGGGTAGACAGGTCATTAACCCCTCCACCCATCCTGGCCTGCTCAGGAGAGGTGGAGAACTGCCCCAGAGAAGAAGCCACAGACCAAGTTCCAGGAACTCCACCCCAAGAAAATAAAAAATTCCATGGCCTCGAAAGCAGCCATCCCAGTGGCACTGATCCCCATCCTGGAGCTCACCTCTGTTCGGGGAAGATAGTCTGGATCAGCCTGGATGCGGGCGATGATCTCACAGAGGATGATACCATAAGAGAACACGTCCGCCTGGTGGGTAGTGAAATCTCAGTTTCCCTCGATGGGGTAAGAGGTGGGGTTTCTGCCTCTCATGTTCACTAGCCCAGGCTTGGGCCCTACTGACCATGTACTCAGTTGCTCAGTCATGTCTTAACTCTGTGACTCTGGACTGTAGCCCGCCAGGCTCCTCTGTCTGTGGGATTTCCCAGGGAAGAATACTGGAGTGGGTTGATATTTCCTACTCTAGGAGATCTTCCTGACCAAGGGATCAAACCCACATCTCCTGCATTTGCTGGGGGATTCTTAACCACTGAGCCATCAGGAAGTGGAATGAAATACTGACCATATTTCATTCAGTTCATTCACCAGGCAGCTGACAGGTACCAGTGCTGATTTTGCAGGAAGGATATAGATCCTTACCCTATACGTGAAGGGTGATCCAAGGCACTTTATGCTAAGAATGGATTCTACAGAGAATCAGGCCTTGGGGTCCCCAGACTCACCTTTTCATTGTAGGGCTCATCTCGGAGAACCTCAGGTGCCATCCAGAAGGGTGAGCCCACCACAGCTAGCTTCTCACCGCCTGTGCTGTGGGGTAAGAATGTATGGAAAATGAGCTTGCGACTGGTGGGTGCAATGGGAGGTCTGACCATTGGGAATTTCTCTCCCCCAAGGATGGGCACACCAAAATTGACTGAATTCAGGGAGCTGAGATTGGGCTGTGACCAAGTCCTAGCCTCTGAAGAGGACACTGGAGTCTTCCCCTTTGCCTCAGTCCCTTCAGTGACCCCAGCACCCATTAGGGTTACCCACCTGATATCAGGGATCTTCTCAGCCAGGCCAAAGTCAGCTACCACTGCAGAGTAACCATTTTCATCCCTCTTTATCAGGCAGTTCTAGGGTTCCCAAAGAAGAAGACATGTGGATCAGAAGAGGGGACCAGCCAGCCATAGAGTTTCCCACCACCCCTCCCTACTACCACAGGGTACCTTGTCCTTTGCTTCTTGGTGAAATCATGCTCTTGGGCTGACCCCAGTGGGGCTCTGATAGCCATGTGAGGTGAGTTAGGCCTGGATCTTGGGTGGCTGCCCTAGGATTCATACCATGCTCCAAACAAATATTTATCTTTGTTTTCCATGTGCTAGGCAAGGTTCTAAGTATCAAAGATATCACAGTAAACAGAAACCCTTGTTCTCTTGGAGCTTATAATCTAGTGGAAGAAGACAGGCTATCAGACCCTGGCCTCCATTCTTCTCTCAGAACGTAGAGACTCAAAGACCAGGCCTGACCTTGCCAAGTAATGTAAGCACAGGACAAGCCTATACCAACTTTCACTGCCCACAAGATTACAACCACCCTCTCCTCTGGCATTAAAATTCCACAATCTGGCTTTGTTCTGTGATCTGAGCCCCTGGTGCCCCTATGTACATATCTTCATCCAAACTTCTTACAGACAAGACTGAACAGGCCCTTCAAACCTTTGTCTTTGCTTTTACTTTTTCTTTCCATTTGGAATATTCTCCCAATTCTTTTTTCCTCAGAAAATTTAGTGTGCTTTAAGGTAAGCTTACCTTTCCAGTCCTGACCTCTCCAGTTCTCACCTTCAGCTTTCTCAACTCCATTAACTCCTCTCTGCCACTTCCTCTTACAGCCTAGCAGAGAGGCCATCAGCCTCTCAGGGGCAAATTCGGGTTTGGGCCTTCCTTACACTATTCAATTTATGAGAGAGGTTCAAGACAAGCTTGTTGAACAAATGCTGCTGTCTCCAGAGAAAGGATGAACCCAAATGACTTTAAACATAAAGCAGCAACGAGCTCTCCTCAAATATTCAAAATGGACCTACACCACTCTGGCTCAGGAGGCACCTCATTCGATCCCCCCTTCCTCCAGGGGCAGCAGAGAACAGGGATCCTTGGCTCACAGGGACATTTCTGGGACTGGCAAGGCCCTCTAGCCCTCCCTCTTCCTCACCTTGGCACATAGTTGCCAAGGCATTGCCAAGTCACCTGGTTACTTCGCATCAGATACAAATTAGTCCCTTACTCTGGCCTTGATGTGATCACACTATGCTCTCTTTTTCTGAGCTGGAAGCAGCCTGTGATTTCATTACATCTATTGCCCTCGTTTCCTGATAGACATAACTGTCTCTGGCTTCTAAGCAGGCCTCTCCTTGTGCTTGTCCTGGCTTCAGCCCTTCCATCAGTCCCCTGGCTCAGCAATCCACCCCCACCCCAACTCCCTGACTTTACAATCTATGAGAAGATGGGTTCTAAGCCAGCCTGTCTATTAGACAGCCGAAGTCTAGGCTATTGGGCACTGGCTTGTGAGGCAGTGGCGGCTCAGATCTGTTGCTTGTTTTTCTCCCCTCCTCTTCTTTCATCAACAACTCAGGCTCCTGTCTCCAAGGATCAGTCTAAAGTCCTGTTTACTACTGGCTTTTCAGCCCTTAGAAACAATCCTGCGAAATTCAGCTTAGGCGCAGCAATAAGGAACAGAGCATGGCCGGTACCCCTTATCAAAGCTCTTCAATTTCTGTCCCATCTTCACAGTCATGAAGCCCTCTCATACACTCACTGTAGACCAACCATCCAGGAGGAAGCGACTTACAGTAGCTTCTCTAAGCCGCTAAAAGATGGCTACGGCAAGGTTGATCAGGGCCCCACAACATGGATGAGCCTGCCTAGCCCAGTCTGCCTCTGATCTGGAATGTGACCCCTGCCTCTCTTAAAGCTTCTCCATAGCCAGCAGCCAGGGACTGGAGCCAAAGACAAAGATGGAATACTGAAAACCAAAAGAGCCAACTTTAGGAGTCTGTATCTGAGGTGATGAGGAAAATGGGGAGGATCCCTGACCAGGATTAGCTCCTATGGTGTTTTTCAATAAACTCCTGAGCCTGCTCTTAGTGGAGTCTAGACTAGTGAAGTCTGGCTGGCAACACTTGCTGTTTTTAGTTCCTCATCTCCCACCCCTTCCTCACTGGCTTCAGCTGGAAGTGTTCTCCCGGAGGATCCCTCTGAGTTCCATGTCATTAAACTCAGTAGACAAAATCAGTCCTTAGTATTACTTGATTTTGCTGCTGTTGACATTGCTGATTATTTCCTTCAGCATTTTTATATATGATTCAGGAATCCTATCAATGCTGGACATGTAGAGACTAAGTGGCCCTGGAGCAAACAGACTAGCTATCAAAGGCTGCTGCTAAGTCGCTTCAGTCGTGTCCGACTCTTAGCGACCCCCTGGACTGCAGCCTACCAGGCTCCTCCATCCATGGGATTTTCCAGGCAAGAGTACTGGAGTGCCATTGCCTTCTCCGATCAAAGGCTAATTACAAGCTATTTCTGTTGCTTTTGATTCTTCTCTCCTGGCTTCTGTGACACTATAGATTTCCTTCTCTACCTCTGGCTACTCTGAACACTCTAGGGCAGGCTTTTCCTCCCACCCCCAAGGGTGATGGTCTCAGGGTTCTCCTAGGCCTATAGCTGTGGAGACTATTCCACATTTCTTTTCTAATTACCACTTCTGTACTGATGACTCCCAAATGTATATCCTCTGCACTGACCTTTATTTCTCAATCTTCAGCTTTGCACATCTGGTCTATATCTGGATGACATCTGGATTATTCACACTGAACTATACATGCAAAGCTGAACTCATCTTTTTCCCCCAAAACTAAATCTCTAGCTGTATTTTTATGTCAGCTAGTATTGCTGTTTTCCACCCAGTTTGCTAAGCTAGAAACTTGGGATTCACCTAGACTTTCCACTCTTAACTCCAAATAATTTTAGCTTCTAAATGTTTTCAAATCGCCCCCTCCTTTTTCATCCCCATGACTGTTGCCTTAATTCAGGTCCTCCTCTGAATACTCCAGTATTCCAAATGGTCTCTGCCTAGGCTAGGCTTGATCTCCAGAATCCACCTTCCTCACTTCTGCCAGCATGATCTTTGTAAAATGCAAATCTGTTACTCACCTACTTAAAAGCTAGCAATAATATATTGTATGATTCTATTTCTATGAAATGTCCAGATTAAGCAAAGCTATAGAAACTGAAAAAAGATTAGTGGTTCCCAAAGGCTGAAGGGAGGGGAGAACAGGGCATGGGGTTTTCCTTTTGGAACGATGAAAAGATTTGAAATTAGATAGTGGTGATAATTGAATATACTAAAAACCACTGAAATGTACACTTTGAAAGGATGAATTTTATTTTATGTGAGTAATATCTCAAAAAAGTTGTTATTTAAAAGAAGCCAACAATGGTTCTTCATTTCCTATCTAGAAGATAAAATCCAAGTTAGATAGTATATCATCAGACTCCTCTGCTTTCAATTCTTATCCCCTACCACTTCAGCCTCACAGTCTGCATATCATACTGTTCATGTCTCTATGCCTTTGTTTATACTGTTCGACTGATGTGATCTGGAATATAACCCCACCACACACACAATGTGGGTTGCCATGCCCTCTTCCAGGGGATCTTCCCAACCCAGGGATCGAACCCAGGTCTCACACACCAGGGCTTCCCTGGTGGCTCAGTCAGTAAAGAATCTGCCTGCAATGTGGGAGACATGGGTTTGATCCTTGCGTTGGGAAAATCCCCTGGAGGAGGGCATGGCAACGTACTCCAGTACTTATGCCTGGAGAATCACCATGAACAGAGGAGCCTGGTAGGCTGCAGTCCATGGGATCACAAAGAGTCAGACATGTCTAAGCAACTAAGCACAAACACACAATACTTACTAAGTAGAATTCAATTTTCAAGATTCAGCTCAGGCATCACCTTCTCCAAGAAGTCGTCTCTGTACCCTCAGGTTAGGTTCAATATCCTTTTCCAAAGTATCCTTTGCATTCTCTTCTCTCTAACCTTAGTATTTGACCTAAGTGTCTGTTTCTATAGTCCCTTCCTATAGCTATAGGCTGTACACCATATACTAAAAGATTCAGCAAAGCAGCAATATCTTAAGAGTGAAGTGCCCTTGGGAATATTTCCTAGCCCCTTGTGCAAGGGAAAGACTGTCTACTTCTGCCTGTGTGGTACCTTATGAATTAATTATAAAACAGTATTCATAAACTAGTCCAAGTGATTCAAACAACCTTGTCAGGTGGGCAGATCTGAGATTTTTACATTTAAGATGAGAAAAGTGAAGCTTCCAACTATGAGTGGTAAAGCTGTGGGTCTCCTGATTCTAATAGGATCATCCCCTAATGATTCTGACCTTTCCAGAAAAACTGGTTGAAAAGCTTTCCACTAGAGACAGCAAGGCTATGGCAGGAACAATGCAGTCTTAAGACAGAAGCAGAGGCCCAGGCCCATGGAGAAGGCAGCACTGTTTGTGCAGGCAATACAGTAAGACCCCTTCATCTGGGATGCTAGCCCCCACCTCCAAAGCTGATTAATCCAAGGGCGCCTACTGTAATGCTTGCATTTCTCACCCAACTTGGACATGGCCGCAGTACAGACTGACGGTACAGAGCACAAAATATGAACTCAGACCACTGTGGGGTTCTGAAGAACCCAGACTAATTTTCAGGCTGTGTGGGATACAAAGTCCATTAAATCAAGCTGAAGAATGCTTTATTCAAAAGTATGCCTGGAGTAAGCAACAGATATAAGAAAGGCCCAGTCAGACTTCCCTGAGGTGAGAGGTGACCTTTTCTGGTTCAAAGAGGAGCCCAGGCACTGCTGCCACCTGGCTCCCATTCCTCTTTGTCCTTCCTCCTATTATAATACATCACACAGTAGCAGAGGCTTACAAGTCTGCCTCTTCAAAGGGCAGGGACTGATCCTATTATCTCTGTATCTCTAACCTAGCACAGACATGCAGAAAGAACTCGGCCAAAGTTTGTCATGTGAAAGTCTGACGAATAAAGCTTCTTTTGAAAGCAAGTGAAAAGGCACACACTAATCATACATTCGACTCTCCATGGTGGGGACCAAGCTGACAAGAGATTCAAAAGGTGGCCATGAACGCATTTCTGTAAGCCAGCACAAACCCTTCAGGACTGCACCAGAGGAGACACCTGAGAGCAGATCCTGAGGGCTCCTAGAACAGCTGCACAGCCTGTACTGGCACTGAATAAAATGACCCAAACAAAGAAATGCCAGGTCCATTTGTAAGTGTTAGCTCTAAGTGAAGTGAAGTCGCTCAGCTGTGTCTGACTCTGCGACCCCATGGACTGTAGCCTACCAGGCTCCTCAGTCCATGGGATTTTCCAGGCAAGAATACTGGAGTGGGTTGCCATTTCCTTCTCCAGGGGATCTTCCCGACCCAGGGATCGAACCTGGGTTTCCCGCATTGTAGGCAGACACTTTACCGTCTGAGCTACCAGGGACCTCTCAAAAAGCTATTTCTATAACAACAAAAAATGGCTTTCCATGTGCCAACACCTCTTTCCCCTTACCCCCAACAAATTCACTCCATAAATCCAGTTAGAAACAAAGTACTGATTCTATGTCTCAAGAAAGATTAAAAGTTTCTTTTCACAGCACAGCCAGATCAGAAATTGAACTCCCTCCTAAATATCCCAGAGACAACTAGAGTCCAACTTGGAGAAGATTATCTGGTTTGCTATAGTGTGTCCTGTCCCTTCCTTTCCACTCCACCATATGATCCTATACCTTCTCCATAGTTCTTGGGAAGTAATCTGCTCACATATCTGAATCTCCAACTTGACTCAGAGCCCATGGATGGTATAGATTAGGTTCCAGCAATTTCTATCTCCTCTAACAGCACAGTATAAGTGGTTCCAAAAGGCTAATGATGGTTCTCATTATAAAAAATGACTACAGAGTGCCCTAACACACACTCTCTACATCCTCCAGCATTCAACTGTTTCTAATTCATGTTCTCTTCAGTCTCTGAAACCATTCTCTTGAGTTTGATGTGTGACACAGGGAACCCAAAGCTAGTGCTCTGTGAAAATCTAGATGAGCGCGACAGGGAGGGAGCTGGGAGGGGTGTTCAAGAGGGAGGGGACATATGTATACCTAATGCCAATGTATGTTGATGTATGGCAAAAACATCACAATATTGTAATTATCCTCTAATTTAAAAAAATATATATTTAAAAACAAAGAAGCCCTCCTTAGCTGCCCTTAAGAGCAAGGCTCACATACAACTGAATCAACTGCTTCTAGCCTGCATGCGGCTGTTGCCACTTCTTGATGGAGCTCAAGAACTGAATGTTTTTAAAGCCACACAACCTCCCATTTCCTTCTAAGTAATCAGCATTGCCACTGCACAAACCTAAATCAGCCTGTTTCTTAGAAGTAGTTACAAAATTAGACTGAACAGCTATATGTGACAGACTTTTCATTCTTGAAAACAGTGTTTCAGTAAACAATGATGTGTGAATTCTACAAAGGCAACACTACTTTCAGTAGGCACTCAAAACTAGGATCCTCTCTGCCACTACTCTAGGCCCAGGATCATTTGGAAAATGGCATATGCTTCTCTCTGTCCTGGTTTACCCACCTGAAACACACTGCCAGTATTCTAAATCCCTCTTATTAGCTCTGGTCTGAGAAGCCAGGGCTGATGTCAATAGCCCAAGAACACTGAAGTCATTTAAAGAGGTGGAATAAAACTGGATGTGGGACTCAAAATCTCAGTTCTCAAGCAGATGTTCTGGCCTCTGTGCCATCAAGCACATTTTCTGCAAGAGGGCCAGGAAGCCTCTACTCTGATAGGCTCTATGTTAGGTGCTAGGGGGAAAAAGGTGAATAAGAGCAGCACTTGAGAAACTCATGTGTTGGTGGGAGACACAGACACAGTATACCATCAAATAACTGGACGTGTACACACTAAAATATAAGTAAACCTTTTACTGCACTTAAATTCAGATCCAAGGCTGACAATGAGGAGATAGTTTGGAAATTTCAAAGCCCTGCTCTGTCCCTTTAGCCTTATTTTTCCCTTGGGATTCTCATTCTTAGAGTCACTGTCACCACCACACAGGTCTCCTGGGTGGGGCTGCTTTGGTCTAGGTGTGAACATACAACCTCTCCTTAATCTCTGCAACACTGTGAAGTTGAAACATTTGGATAAAAGGGCAATAAATAGAGTCTCTCAAATAGGATGGTCTGGCTTATAAAATTTGCTTGTTTTTCTTCAACTTGAGATTCCCTAAAGTGTAGTTCCCAGCCTGTCTTCCAGTTGCAAAGTCATTTGTTCTCACCACCACCTAAAGTTCAGACCCAAGAAAGTACACCAATAATACCAGAGAATTTTTCTCCTAAATTCCCAGTTTCTCATCTCAAGCCAGCTGACATGGGAGCACCCACCATCAACTAGGAAAACCAAAGGACAGTGGTCTTACCCTAAAGATCCAAAAAGGGTAGTCATTTTTACAATACATACAATATGACAAACTCAGAACCACACTAGCACAATGGGATAAAATATTTTGGGTGCACAGAATGGAATACAATGAGTTCCTCCAGAAAACCTAGGTACCCTAGTTTACTGATTTTTTTTTGCTGAAAACCCATAGTCTATAGCTAAACACTCAATTATAAAATGCTATGAACTTTTCTTCAGTTATTTGCCAATAGACTATCTCTGGTCAGAACTTATCTTTCTCGAATATTCCTTCATGCATGGTGCCAGGCACAGAAGACACTCATGTGGGTGTGTAGGAAGTATCTGTGTGATTGATAGACAACTGGTCATGACCTCCCTCTATGTTAGAAGACATGATGCTCTCTGAGTAGGAAGCAACAATTTTATTTTAGTTGCATGCCCAAGGTAAGGATATGCCATCAACTTTAGACAGTATCTAAGTTGATACAACCCAACCCATCTGCCAGGAACAGGTGCAATTTTCTAAGTCTTGACTTTCTAAAACATTCTAAGGAAGGAGAAGAGGCTGATGAAGGGATAAGATACCACCTTCCAGCTCCCAGCTGTCCAGCTCTTGCTTATACCATTGAAGATAAAGGACTTCTCACAACTAGGTCTCAGCTGGTCACCAGATTCCACCAATCTTAGGGTTTCTTCAGTAACAGTGCAGCTGACTACAAATGGCACTGCCACACCTAGAGCCCTACGAGCACTACTTAAAGCTATTTTCTGTGTAGTAGTCACAAACCAATGGCCAGGGTCCCTTGGGGACAGTACTTATGTTTAGAACACCAGGTCTATTGGCTCTGAGAGCACAGCCTGCTTTTGTTCCCTTTGCAAACTTTTTCCTGTAACAGGTTTCCTTACCCCTCATCCATGACAGAAGAGCTGCACGAATATGTATATGCATGTGCATATGCATGTGTTAAGGGTGCAGAATGAAGTGACCACTGTTCTTGGATGGTCCATATACCTCCCCTGCGTGCATGTGTGTGTGCTCAGTTGCTTAGTTGTGTCCGACTCTTCGTGACCCCATGGACTGTAGCCCACCAGGCTCCTCTGTCCATGGGATTTTCCAGGCAAGAATGTTGGAATGGGTTGCTATTTCCTCCTCTAGGGGATCTTCCCAACCCAGGGATCGAACCCATGTCTCCTGCATCTTCTACATTGGCAGGTGGATTCTTTACCACTGAGTCACCTAGGAAGCCTCATATACCTCCCTAGGAGAATTTTAAATCAGCTTCTGAACACAAGTTATATTAGATGATTTATAGTTCCCATATCAATGGTCAAACAGTATTATTTAAAAAAAAATTTTATTGGCGTATATTTACAATGTTATATTACTTTCTGCTGTACAGCAAACTGAATCAGTTTTATATATATGCATATCTCCACTCTTTTTTAGATTCTTTTCCCATATGGGTCATTACGGAGTATTGAGTAGAATCACTGTGCTATATAGTAGGTCTTTATTGGTTATCTATTTTTTATATATAGTAGTACAAACAGTACTATTTAAATAAGCCTTGTCATGTGGTATCCTGTGCTACTTGGCCCTGAGGTGTCTGCCTTGTAGTATAGCCAACTTCCTCTAAAAGCAACTCTTTTCTAACCTGCTCACACAGCAATTTGGACAGCAAGAGAATACTACAAAGACCAGCTGATGCCAAAGAGGAACTGGCAGGATGGCAGAAACTCAATCACACAGAAAGAAAATGGGTCAGTACATTATGGCCTCCAAAACCTGTACTCAAGTGACTAAAAATCACAGAACCCCTGCTGGAGACCATGGGAGAGAATACAAAGAGGCAGGTTCCCACACAGCCTTGACTGCTGTCACCCCTAAAGGGCAAGAATCTCTTATGTGTTCTCGTGCCATCTATTCCTGCAACATACATTCAGTAGTGAGTGAAACCAAGAATAAAGGTTCTCAAGATGTATGTGCTGATGGACTCAACAATGAAAGGAACCTGCTGTGAGCCAAGTTTGGCTTTCTAAGGACTAGCTATACACAGTAATAAGCTGTATCTTCCATGATTAAATGTTGAATTTATAAGAGATCTCCAACATTCCAAAGCTCATTAATGACTGGTTTCTTAATGCAGATTTCTTGGTAAATGGAAGATAGTGTCTCAAAGAGTTGTCCAAGTAAAGCCTTCGTACCTTAGAGGTGAGGTCCCGATGGAAAATGCCTTTGAAGTGAAGGTAGCTGAGGCCCACTGCTATGTCATAAGCCAGTTTCACCCTCACAGTCCAGGGCAAATGCAGGTTACTGTCTAGCAACTGTTCCAGGTTTCCAGAGTTGATATACTGCAAAACAGAAGGAAAACCCAGCTACCATTTGTCAACAACGTTTAGGGTGGGGGTAAAACTGCTGGAGGGTAAAAACCTAGAAGACAGAGACTGTTGTTTTTCTTTTTTTTTAAGTTACTGAGCAGTTATTCTGCATCTGGGCACTATGGTAGATGCTGCACCTTCCTTTGAGATCACAATCTATTAAGGGATATAGACAAACAATATCATGTAGTAAATGCTAAAAGATAGTTTTGTACAGGTACGACAGCACAAAGGAAAAAGGTACAGACTCAATCTAGGCATGTCAGAGAAAGCTGCACGAAGGAACTGAGGAGTTCAAAGGATGACTTGGGGGAGCAGGAAAGAAAGTCCACACAGAGGGAACAGCAGACATAAAGCTATAGGTTAAGAGCATGGTGTATTCAGAAAACTAATTTACTCAGTATGGCCAGAGTACATGAGAGGTGAGGCTGATATGCTTTGCTAAAGTATATGGACTTTATCCTATCTATAGGGAACAAAAGAAGCCTTTTAAGCCAAAGAGCAACATGTTCATATTTGTTTTTTTAAGGAAAAGATTATTTCAGCAATGGTAGGATGGATGGATTAGAGTGGTGAATATGGAGAAGGAAAAATAGGTTAGGAAATTATTGCAATAATCCTGGTGAAGGAAGAATGCCTGAGTTAAGGCAACAGTGGAGGCACTGGAACAGAGCAAGATTCAAGATTTTAGATGGCAAAGTCAAAAAAACTTGATGAATGCCTTGATGAGGAGGAGGAGAACAATGAAAAGCTCCTAGGTGGATTGCAGGCTATTGGCCCCTGTGTGCCATTATTAAATACCCAGAATATAGGGAGAGGAGGTTTTTAGAAGAGGCAATGTTAAAAAACAGGGAGTACAACTAAGACATGCTGGGCTTAAGGGCATGTGGAGATACCCTATACCAAGTCAGTTTGAAGTTTAGGAGCAAAATCTGGGCTAGAGACTAACATTTAGGAGGCAATGACATTGAGCTGAAGTAGTCACTGAGGCTAAGGAATATATGGGATTGCCCAGGGGTTAACATATAAGGTGGGAAATTAACAGAATCCCAAACAACTGGAACATATACAGAAGCAGGCAGAGGAAGAACCACCAAACAAGAATGTCACCACAGAAGCCAAAGAACGAGAACATTCCAAAAGAGAAAATGACCAAAAGTATCAAAATGCTACAGATCAAGTAAGATGAGCCTGAAAAGTGTCTACTGAATTTGCCTCTAACAAGTCACCGGCAGGACTTCCCTGGTGGTCCAGTAGTTAAGAATCTGCCTTCCAATGCAAGGGATGAGGGTTTAATCCCTGGTCTGGGAGCTGAAAATCCCACACAGTGTGCCTCAACTGCCGAGCCCACAATCTGGAGCCCATGGGATACAACCAGAGAGAAGCCCATGTGTCACAACAGAAGATGCTGCGTGCAGCAAGACCCAATGCAGCCAGATAAATAAATAAGAAGTCACTGGCAACCATGGCCAGAGCAGTTTCAGTGAAGTGGTTAAGACCAGAATAAGATCAAAGTGAATTGAGGAGTGAGTAGGAGACAAGGCTAAGTGGAAACTACGTGAAGATATACTCGTTCAAGAAATTTGGCTGTCTGTCATTCCTACATACCCACAAAGAGCCGCTTTGTTTTGTTTTGTTTTTAAAAAGAGCAAATACCGAGATAATAATAATAACCACAATAGCAGTGGCAGCTGCTATTAGTTGGTGCTTACTTTGTGCCAGGCACTACTCTGAGGACTTACCATTAATTACATCATTTAATCTTCACAAAACCTCTAAGCCTAAAAATAAGCACTTCATATCTTTTCGGAGTGGGGGGTGATATTGGATTTACAAAAGAGTAGGGAACTGATGGGAGAGAAGACAAGAAACCTGAATTTTAGTCCAACTCTGCCTCTTAACAGCCATTTTACTTTGGACAAATAGACTAATGAGGCTTTCTTTCTGTTTTCCCATATATACAATAGGTATTATAATCCATGATCCATATACCTCATGATGTTATTATAAGAATTGAATACAAATACATGAAAGTGCTAAGAAAAAAATAATAGAAGTTTCATATAATCTTAGATTCTCTGATGTGGTAACATGAGTACCAAAAAGAACCAGTTGGGGGCAGCATGAGGCAGCATTTCAGATCCTTGGATGAAGTAGATCAGGTTTGGCAAGGCAGAGAGAATGGCTAAAAATACACCAAATTTCTCAAAAGGGAAACCTGTTGATCTGCTTCATCTTGTTTGATAATCCATCTTTGGAAATCTCAAAACAAAGCATAATGACGACATTAGCATAGCACCTTAGCCTCTTCACTCCAGTTGAATTTGTTCACGGTTCACATCTGAGGTGCCCATTTGCTAAAAGGAAAGTGAACTTGCAAATTCCAAGCTATAGAGGGGCAGTGAAGCTGACAGCTAATCACGTAGACAAATTTCTCTAGCTCTGAGAGTAGAAAAGGTGTGACAAGGTTGTAGTCCACTTGTCTGGCACCGTGACAGTGTGACATGGAAGGCTTGACTTCAGGAGCCACTCAGGTTTCCCACTGAGGGCCAGGCAGAAAAGACGGGTAAAAAGCCTGTATGTGTACTCTGTGGGCCAGGGTAAGCCAGGACTCTTGGTTCAAACACATGTTTACTCTGTCCCGCCATGTCTCTGAAAGTCTGAGAAATCCACAGACCAAGCCACAGGGTGGAGAGCAGAGGAGAGAGGTGAGACAAGGTGAGGAATCACACTGGCTATTTGGCTCTGACTATTCCAGACAAGATGGAAAAAAAGCACAAACCCAGGACCAGAGAGGGAAACCAAATGGAGTTTACTCACTTGCCTGCCTTCAGTGAACACTTTGGTGGGGCTGATAAGCCTCTGGGGCTCTCAGAAACCACAACTTCTCAATGTCTCAAGACCTTTGCATATATGAGGAAAGGAAGTTTGAGATCTGCCAACAAGGAAGATTTCTAAGTTGCTACACACTCTGTGTGCCATTAGTCGGAATGTCCACTTCCCCATAAGCAACGCCACGTGCAGACTCAGCTGGTGTGTGCTCTGTGGGAAGCAGAGGCAAGAACAACTGTCCCCGCACATTCAGCCTTCTGGGCTGGGGATAACAGCCACTTTGCTTTCATTTTCTTCCAGACCACTCCCTTAGCTCTACGAAACAACCAAAGGCCTTGGCAACACATTTAAATACCTACCAGAGAGAAGATTTTATAATTTTTATTGTTGCTCTTTTTAACTTTCAAGTTCAGAAAACTATAATATCAGCCAATCAAATGTGTCAGAGGGACTTAATACCTCTAAGTGACTGTTCCCCAAGTTCACCTACACCAAAACCTGCTTCTCCTCCTCATGGTTTAATAAAATGTTAAGAGTTTCTGCCATTTCATTTGTGTGATATTCGATTTCATTAAAGACTTTTTTCTTAAAAGGCACCAAATAGACAAATATGTGTTGGTGACTGAACAATATTACTATGTATGTAAAAAATCATATGCCAACACTCTAGAAAATGATCAAAGGAACAGGTAAGCACACACTCAGTTCGCCACTCAGGAATATCAGCTTATTTCTCCAAATACTTATTGAGCACTCCTCCCCTTCCTACCACCCCCATATGAGAATAAGAACTTGTCCATTTACATCAACATTATATCCCCCAGTGATTACAAGAGACCCATCCACACAGTAAATGTGGGTATATAAATACTCAGTTTATACCATTAAGAAAGAAATACTCAGTTTATACCATAAAATGTGTCATGAAAGACACACTGGTAAACAAATAATACTAATAACCTTTTAGCAGAGGTAAATACTTGGGGTATAAAAGTAGATATTGAGGAGTTTGGAAAGTTTCAGAGAAAAAGTAATATCTGAGTTGGATCCTAAAAGGCTGAGAATGGCTCTTTCCATATATGCCCTATAGAGTCTGATGGTACCACTCAAACACAGACAGACACATAAACTTGTACATACAAAGAATATTCTGGAGCAGGACTAGGCAATACATACCTCTCCCTGAGGTAACATGCACTACACCCAGGACTCCTGTTCTCGATTCCTGCTGATTCTAATCATAACCTCACCCAATCATAACCAGTCAGAAGAACAAGAAAAAATGGTTACCCTTTCTTAACTCTGAATTATCAAAGTAGTGATATCTATAATCAAACAAACTTATCTATGAATAGTAGTTCAAAGGCATATTCAGAGAGGTACTAAAGAAAATATCAACTCTAAGAATTATTATTCCTTTGTGAAAAATCTACCCAAATAGCCTAGAGCTAGGGCACTTATCTAAGGCAGATGAATGTGCCTGCCATTCCACTAACAGACATCATTTGCTGCCACCTAACTAGCGGGATTGTCCCGAGAGAGATCCACCCACCTGTATCCATACGCCTACAGAAATACTGAAAACCTACTACGTGAAAACACAAAACTAAGCAGGGCCAATCCCTGCCCTTAGTTCACAGTCTAGTAGAGATGACACAAAAATTAACGATTTTTTTCACCCAGGACAATGACTAGATGTGCTTTAGAAATATCATTTTAACAGTAATGTAAAAACTGTACAGAAAGGTCAGGAATTGAGACTGGGAGAAGAGTTAGGAGGCTTCTGGAATCCAAGTGAGAAGCAACAAAGGCCTGAAAAAGACTGGGAGCGAGAATGGAAAAGAGGTTAATATCTGGAGACATCTCAGAGGCAGAACCAAAGTGATTTGGTGTTTAATCAAAGGCAGAGAAAAATAAAAAGAGATAAGATATACAAAGTATTAATGTGTCTAGCACATGCTTAGCTTAGCTCACAGTATACAACTCATTCTTTCCACTATTAATATCTTATCATCATTCCTCCCCTGGGTTACTCTACTAGCTTTCGAAGTAGTCTTCTTTCCTTAGCATGTCATACATGTCTTTCACTCCTGTTTATAAGGGTCTGATCCCTGCTTACTTGCACATTTGTGCACATTGCTGGCCCCATTACCTGGAATACCTTTTCCCACTAGGCCTGGCTCATCACCCATTGAGGATTCAGTTCTATTTCCTGGAAGCCCATATACAGGGTTGGGAGTAATAAAGATATACTATACAAAAGGAACACCAAGTTCAGCGATTAGTAGTTATTCTTCTCTTTTTTCTTTCCCTGCATGAAGTATAAGCAGGGGAGAAGAATGAAGTTAAAGAGTGAAGCCAGGCAGTGCAATATAGTGATGAAGCCCACATAGTGCAGAGTTAGGCTGCCTCTGATTGAAACTCACCTCTGACTAGTTGTGTGACCTGGGTTGGTTACTCTTTAACATTCATCTATAAAATGGGAATAATAATAGAACCTAACCCATAGAGTTATGAAGATTCAATGAATTGATTACCTGTGAATGTGACCTTATTTGAAAATAAGGTCTTTGGCAGATGTAATCAAGTAAAGATGAGGTCCTTATGGAGTAGGATGGATCCTTAATCTAATATCTTAACGAAAAGAGGAGAGGAGACACAGACATACAAGGAGAATGTCAGGTAACAATGGAGGCAAAGATCCATTTTCATGTGTCTATTAGCTAAGGAACACCAAGAGAAACCATGAAGAGGCAAGGCTCTTCTTCCTTTAGGGCCTTCAGAGAGAGCAAGACCCTGCCGACACTCTGATTTCAGACTTCAAGCTTTCAGAACTATGAGAGAATAAACTTGTATCATCATAAGCCACTCACTTTGTGGTGCTTTGTTATGGCAATCCTAGGAAACTAATACATGACAGAAACTACATTTTAGAAAGCTCATGGTGTTAACAGAAGAGAGAAGGACCTAGAGGGAGGTTTAAAGGCTACTGCATCAGCCCAGATGAGAGATGACCAAATACCTGACTTACAGTGCTATTACAGGCATGAAAAAGTAGTCTAGAGTTAGAATAAACAGAAGTAGAATCTAAATGATTTAGCAACTGAGTAGTAGATATGAGAACTAAGGGAAAAGAGTCAAAGGCAACTCAGAGATTCCAAATAGAGGTTTTTGGAAACAATGGGAAGAAATCCTACAATGTTACACACCAAAAGTAAGTCAGAAAGCCCATCAGAAACCAGCATCAATACCAAACAGCCAAATCAGAGGCTTGTCCAACCTCTGTTCTTTGGATGGGCCCTCTGCAGAGGAGGGCCTGGGCCACGACCTACTTTTCACTGAAGCCCAACAATGCCATTGTACTGGTCACTGTATGTTTGTTGGTTGGCTCCAAACACAAAGGCTAGCAGACATCCCATCCTGCTGGCTTGGTGTAAAGAAGAAAAGAAAGCTTTGTTACTGCCCTGGGTAATTCCGGGACAGGCATCCCAAGAGCGCCCTGTGGGAGGCTCATGCTCCGAAGGAGCCCCCTGTTCTCAGCTCGAGGTTCCACAGCCACCACACAAGTGCACATCCACACATCTGCCAAGGCCTGAGTTCACCACGGTTCAGCCTCCACTCCAGGAGGTCCACCGGGACCTGCGTGACTCAAGCAGGCAGCAGTAATGAACTGAGTCAAAGAGAAAGGGAACCCAAGATGTATTTCAGAATATTTAAATGTTAAACTCTCCCTGCCTTCATATATGCTTAAGTACTATGCAGAATACTCTTCTTCCCCTTCATAGCTTTGCTAATTCTTATTCATCCTTCTAAACCCAACTCAAGTCGCTTATTTTGGAAAGCATTTCCTGATACCCCATCCCATCCTTTGTGCCTCTTGGGCCCCTTGTATTTCTACCATTGCTTATCATATTGTACTATAACTTTGATGACAGGGACCAGATCTTTCTCAAGTTTGTAAGTCTAGTATCCAGTAAGGTAAATAATAAATCACTGAATTAATAAATGAATGATCAAGTACATTTAAATAATAGAGGCAGGTTTTAAGTTCCCTCTTTTATTAGAAGCCCTCCCATTTCTGTCATTACTGTAATTTAAGATAAAAAAGAGAGATGTACTTTTAGAGGAATTTTCTGATAAATATCATGCAAAACAAACATTTAATAATGCCTACTTGAAGGCTTCTCAGATGGCACTAGTGGTAAAGAACCCGCCTGCCATTGCAGGAGACATAAGAGATGTGGATTGGGAAGATCCCCTGGAGAAGGGCATAGCAACCTACTCCAGTATTCTTGTCTGGAGAATCCATGGACAGAAGAGCCTGGTGGGCTAAGGTCTGTGGGGTCGCAAAGAGTTGACACAACTGAAGCGACTTAGCACACATGCACTATATGGCAGATACTATGGTAGCAATAAATACAAAGCAAAATACAAAACAGCCTGTCTGGCCACTCAGTGGAAGGAAATTCTGAGGATCTTTTGACCACTCTATCTGCAGACTCCTTAAAGTGATCAGAATCACATGGACTTAAAAATATATCTAAGATCTCTTTTTGAAAATTAGAGAGGGCATTTCTTTTATCAGTAGCTGAAAAAACCAGTTAGAAGAGGCCATAAAGATACCACTCACTTTTTCCTCATACTTCCTGCAGACACTAAGTATAACCCGCTCACCACTTTAAGAACATGTTTGTTTAATGCACCTGAAGTAGTACGAGTGTTTTTCTATGCACATAAACTACTATAAACATCAAAATGACTGTTTACCCACAAGATTCAAAAAAGTATGACTAAGCTTCTCCCACAGATCTTTAACTCTTACTGTAAACATCTCTAATCAAAATCAAATTTGTTTAAATAAAGTAAACATTAAAAGATAAATCTGTAAAACTAATCTTCTCAAAGAAATGAACTAAGATAACACTAAGACTATTTTATTTGCCCCATAAAGCTCTACTAGCAATCAATGGTCTCAGACATGATTTAAGATCAGCCTAGGTCTGCTGACTACTCTATCCAGTCTGCTTTCCTATCCCCACCTCCATGATATCTTCACCAGTGACATAGTTATTAAGGTCATGTTTGAAAGTTTTCTTCTATACTTCAATAAAAATTTTTTTAAATTCAAATCCAACTTGCTACCCCATATCTACTACAACCTCACATTTTCCAGATTCCGACAAGAACCTCTGACATTCACCTCATGACTGAACTCACACTGAACAAAGCAATCTGTTAAGGAAGACAACAGACCCTGCTTCCCCCTTCACCAGATCTCAGGAGTAAGGGCTTGACAATGGACAAAATGAAAATGGAAACCAAAAGAGGTTTAAGTTTCTAATTAAGATGATTTATATCAAAGGAAACTACAGCGTGGAAACTTACATTGCCATACGTAAAATAGATAGCCAATGGGAATTTGCTGTATGGGTCAGGAAACTCAAACAGGGGCTC
>NW_011494828.1:1338460-1366262 GCF_000754665.1 Bison bison bison
ATGGCTGATTCATGTAAATGTTTGACAGAAAACCACAAAATTCTGTAAAGCAATTATCCTCCAATTTAAAAAAAGGTGGCGGGGGTGGGGGGGGAACGCTATCATCAAATGAGCCAATCATTTCTTCCACTTCTTCTGTCCATATCAACACACAACTTGGCCTATGGATAAGGAAAAAGTCGAGCAAAATTTAGAGGCAAACTATAAGCCCAGATGGTATCTTCTAGTGGCAAATGGTAGGTAGAAGGGCAAAAAGGGAGGAAAGGTTTCCAATTTGCTATGTGAAAACAGCTTCCCAACTCAACAGTCACTCCAAGTGCAGGGAGAAATCTCCTCAAAGGCTAAGGGTTAAATAGGTAACTAATTACCTGCAAGATCAAAATTCACAAAGACTAGCTGGAGTTATCAAAAGTAGGGGCGGGCAAAGAGGAGTCAGCCAGTTTAGGTTCAACTGCAGAGAAAACAGATTTGGGGTCTGGTGTATACATAAGTGAGCTTCCCAGGTGGCTCAGTGGTAAAGAATACAGGAGACACAGGTTTGATCCTTGGGTCAGCAAGATCCCCTGGAGGAGGAAATGGCAACCCACTCTAGTATTCTTGCCTGAATAACCCCATGGACAGAGGAGCCTGGTGTGCTATAGTCCATGGGGTCACAAAGAGTCAGACATGACAGCGACTGAGCATGCATGTATACATAAGTATCTACAGCTATAAAGAAAGAGAGAAAGCCTTTTCTTTGGTTTCAGACCATCTCAAATGTTGGAATTATGTGCCCTCTGTAATGACAGAGTGAGAATTCCTGGGTGGTCCAGTGGTTAGGATGCCATGCTTCCACTGCAGGGGCACAGGTTCGAGCCCTGGTTGGGGAACTAAGATCCTGCAAGCTACACAGGAAAAATGAGAAAGTAAATGAGAAAAATGAGATGATTAAACTTGAGTGAAGTTAAGTCTAGATTTTTTCTATCAACATGTTCCAAATTATCTTTTCTCTATCAGTCACTGGACTCTCTGAGAAGCAGCTAACGCTGGTCTAAGGCCAACTCTCAATTCAAACAAAGCAGCAGATCTGGATATGATATCACTCAAAGGGGTTTTGCGGATACTAAATTCTAAGAAATTTTTCTAAATGGCTAAAAGCAGAGAATAACCAAGGTGCTGAATTCTGAATACTTTTCCAAATAAATTCAGAAGGTTCTAATGTACAATTAACTTCACTTCTTGAGTTCACTGAGATTCAATGCCATTGCTAGATCAGTGTAAGCCTCAATAAAAGGTAATTGAATTAATGAACAAATTAAGCATCTCCAACCATTTATCTACATATAGAGATCCCTTCTACACTCTCCATGAATCTACTCTCATCAGCTACCTCAGTCTTCAGAGCTTAGACCAAAAAGGTCTTGTCCACGGAAGGGCTTTAAGATGCAGTGATGTGTTATCCTTAAAAAGCTCAAAGACTGAGTCTGGTCTTTCACAGCAAACAGACTATTCTGATTAAGTGTTATGTTAAAAAAAAAAATCTCAGGTAATACATACATGGCCGAGTAGGCATTCCATCAGCATTCTGGAAATTTTCCAAATCTCAGTAAATGAAACAACCACTCACCTAGAAAATGGGCCTCATTTGATTCCTTACTCTTTTTCTTATCAAAGTCATAAGACCTTGTGTTTCTATTTCTAAAAGAGACCTTTAAAAATCTTCACAGATACCACTCCAGTTCAAGCTACCCACATTCTCTCATATAATCTGTGTGTTTCTTTCCACTGGTCTCCTTGTCCTCACTTTTGTCCCTCTACAATCTGTTCTCCACAGCAGCCAAAGTACTATTTTTTAATACAAATTGCATCCTACTGTTCTATCTAAAATCTTTCAATTGCTTCCTGCTGTATTTAAAATAAAATTCAAAATCTTCACCATGTTCTATAAGGCCCTGTATCATCCAGCCTCTATCTCTCAAATTTTTAATATTCTTTTCTCTAATCTTCATAATGTCTCCTTATCTTTTACGTATTCCCAGAAAAGTATTTCTATGAACTTATGTACAGGATAAGTTAGTCAGTATCAACATAGGTACATTTTCCTTCCTGATTTCATGCATGGATCAACAATTTTTTCAAAGATACTCATGAAAAAAACAATGCCCAAGGGTATGGAATAACAATATAATATGGTGGGATAGACCTGAAAGGCAGTCCATGCTAAACTCCACATTATACAATTGAAGTCCTTCTATAACATCCTTGCCTAGGGGCCGAAGTAACCCATATTAGCTTTGTAAAGAGCTAAGTTAGAGAAGAGAATAATCGCACTAAACACAATGGTCCTCCTTAACTGTGGTGCCCTGTAACTAACACTCCAACTTTCCAGCGTCTAAGAATGTGGTCTTTAGCTTCCTGAGCTTAATATAAAGGCAGTAATTGAGGAGGTCCACTACTTCCTCTACCAACCCCATGCTCTTCAATGACCTGCTACTTACTTGTTGCTGGTGGTAAACAAACAGAACATGGTCCCAATCCTACTGGAATTGATATATGGGAGAGGGACAATAAACAAACATCAAATAAATAAAGAATTATATGTTATGATATGTGCTACAATGAAAAAGGGAAGAATACTATCAATGAGAATAATAATCTAAGTAATGATCTAGATGCGGGGGGAACCATTAGGCAAAGCCAATATAATGAAGTGAAAATTTAAACTAAGACTTGAAAATTGGGCTAAGTAGATAAAATGAAAGAAGAGCTTTTCAGGTACTATTTAATCTAATTCTCAGCTTCTTTTTACATAAGATAGCAACAATAATGACTACATCTCACAGGGTTGTCAAGTCGTCACAGGGTGAAAAAAGAAAATGCATGCCAAACTTTACATTCTAGAAATATTAACTATTTCTTTAATGAGCATGTGTGATTTCATAATCAGAAAAAAAGTTATTTTTTAAAAAGCATCTGACACTGCCAAGTACAACAAATTATTGGTTAAAAATTAAAATATTTCCTCATCCTAACACTTAAGTTGACTTAAAGACTTATTGGGGAAGTCATATGTCTATTATTTTATTTCTAAGTCCAGTATTCAGTTCTGTTCCTTCTGAGCATATCAGAAACACGTTTGACTAACTAGCTACTCTGGGTAGAAAAGAAATTGCCGAGTGAATTAGTTACAGAAGGAAAGGATAACTATGCAAGAGGTCTTACAATTGAACAATTTAAGAAGTCATTTAGAAATTATTCCATTCTTGAGGCAAGAATTCTACACATTCGTACAGGTACTAAAAATCACTGGAAGATTTTTCTCAATTTCACTTTTTTGATGACATAACATGTTTACTGTTTGCTTCCTTCCCTCCCTATTCAATCATTCAGCCAATACCTATAAAAGTGTCTTCTAAATATGAGGTACTGTTGGGAGATTAGGAGTATACATCTGAGTAAGACACCATGTTTGCCATTATATAATAACCAGCAAGTGATTTTACAAAGCACTTTCACAGTTACCTCATTTGAACTTTGCAAGATCTTGAAACATTCTTGTCATTGTTTTCTACCGAATGAAGAAACCAAGCCCAAAGAATTTAACTAACTTGCCTTTGGCTATTCAATGGATCTGAGATAGGGATCTGAACCCAAGTCTTCGGACCCTGAAGTCTGGGTTCCTCCTTTACTCTAGGAGCTTACACTGCTGCAAGAAAACTAAAGCAAAAATAACTTTAATACATGGTGAAATGTGTAATAAGAGAGGTACCAAAAAAAAAAAAACTGTAAAAGAAGAACAACGGAGAGAAACATTTTGACTACCTAAGGGAAAGATAGGGAGGTGTAGCAATGGTAAGAAAACAATCAGGAAAGGTTTTATGCAGAAAATAAGTGGTCTTTGAGCCAAGTCTTGAAGAGGGGGAAGATTTCCATAGGATAAAGGGTAAGAGTATTCTGGGTTAAAGAAATAATACAAATAAGGAGGCAGGAAAACACACACTGCATTTAGTAAACACATAAAGCCTACTTTGCCTGAATTATAGAGTACTTGTTAAAGAGGAAGAGAACTAGAAGAAAACAGGCAGGATGATGCTAGAGCAGAGAGGACTAGATACCAGGCTAAGAGTTTATTTTGAGTTCTATGTTTTAACCCTAGCTGTGCACTAGATAACCTATGGTGCCCTATTAATTTCTTTTCAAATACAGATGCCTGGGTCTCACCCAAGACTTTAACTCAATAGGCCTTGTGTGAGGTCCCAGCATCTGTACTTTGTAAAAAACTCCTAAGCAATTCTAATAAGCCACTAAGGTTACAAAACTACACTGTAATCAATGAGGAAATCACAGACTACTTTTGAGCCAGAAAATGCCACTGATTTCTTATTCATTCAATCAACAAATATGATAAGCAGTTATCATTGTCAGGCACTATGAAGGAACCAATGGAGGCCAATGCAAACAAAACAGACCCTGACCTCAAGGAATTTATAATCTACATATAAAGTCAGTTCAGTTCAGTCACACAGTCATGTCTGACTCTTTGCAACCCCAGGACTGCAGCACGCCAGACTTCCCTGTCTATCACCAGAGCTTGCTCAAACTCATGTCCATCAAGTCAGTGATACCATCCAACCATCTCATCTTCTGTCGCACCCTTCTCCTTCTGCCCTCAATCTTTCGCAGCATCAGAGTCTTTTCTAAGTTCTTTTCAGTTCTTCACATTCGGTGGCCAAAGTACTGGAGTTTCAGCTTCAGCACTGTCTTTCCAATGACTATTTAGGACTCATTTCCTCTAGGATTAACCAGTTTGATCTTGCAGTCCAGGGACTCGGAAGAGTCTTCTCCAACACCACAGTTCAAAAGCATTAATTCTTCAGTGCTCAGCTTCCTTTGGGCTTCCCTGATAGCTCAGTTGGTAAAGAATCTGCCTGCAATGTGGGAGACCTGGGTTCAACCCCTGGGTTGGGAAGATCCCCTGGAGAAGGGAAAGGCTACCAATTCCAGTATTCTGGCCTGGAGAATTCCATGGACTGTATATAGTCCATGGGGTCACAAAGAGTTGAACATGACTGAGTGACTTTCACTCACAGCTTTCTTTACAGTCCAACTCTCACATCCATACATGACTACTGGAAAAACCATAGCTTTGACTAGATCAACTTTTGTTGGCAAAGTAATGTCTCTGTTTTTCCATATGCTGTCTAGGTTGTTCATAGCTTTTTTTCCAAGGAGTAAGAGTTTTTTAATTTCACAGCTGCAGTCACCATCTGCAGTGATTTTGGAACCCCAAAAAATAAACTCTGTCACTGTTTCCATTGTTTCCCCATCTATTTGCCATGAAGTGATGAGACCTGATGCCATGATCTTCGTTTTCTGAATGTTGAATTTTAAGTCAGCTTTTTCACTCTCCTCTTTCACTTTAATCAAGAGGCTCTTTACTTCCTCTTCATTTTCTCCATAAGGGTGGTGTCATCTGTGTATCTGAGGTTATTGATATTTCTCTTGGCAATCTTGATTCCAGCTTGTGCTTCATCCAGCCGAGCATTTCGCATGACATACTCTGCATAGAAGTTAAATAAGCAGGGTGACAATATACAGCCTTACCTACTCCTTTCCCAATTTGGAACCAGTCTGTTGTTCCATGTCCGGTTCTAACTGCTGCTTCTTGACCTGCATACAGATTTCTCAGGAGGCAGGTAAGGTGGTCTGGTATTTCCATCTCTTTAAGAATTTTCCATAATTTGCTATGACCCACACAGTCAAAGGCTGTGGGATAGTCAATGAAGCAGAAGTAGATGCTTTTCTGGAATTCTCTTGCTTTTTCTATGATACAATGGATGTTGGCAATTTGATCTCTGGTTCCTCTGCCTTTTCTAAATACAGCTTGAACATCTGGAAGTTCATGGTTCACATACCATTGAAGCCTAGCTTGGAGAATTTTGAGCATTACTTCGCTACATACACAAGCAAAGAGTAAATTAAAGTCAATGATAAATACTATGGTATTATGGAAGCATATAGGAGGGATGTCTAACTAATCTTGGAAGATTAGAAAAGACTTCCTAGAGAAAGTTATATCTAAGCTGAGTCCTAAAGGTTAAATAGGATTTGGCCAGGCCAATGAGAGACAGAAAGATTGTGTTCTAGGCAGAGGGAGAGCTGAGGCAGAGACCCAAAGGTGGAAAGGGTCACATCTCATTTGTGGAACTGAAGGAGAAAGAGGCTCAGTACAGCTGCAGTATACAACTGAGACCAGAACCAACAGATCAGAGAAGAACAAGCAGTGAGGATACAGAGATGGTGAGGGCCAGGGTTAGATATTTTGACTTTACTCTGAGGGCAATGAGGATCCATAAAAGGGTTTATGAAAGGAAAAACAAAATTAGCTTTGCATTAAATATTGTGGTGTTGGCATAAAGACAGACATATAGACTAATGGAATAGAATAGAAAGCCCAGAAATAAACCCTCATATATATCAAAGGGAAAAGGACAGTCTCTGCAACAAATGAGAAATGGAGAAATGCAAGTCAAAACCACAGTGAGTTACCACCTCACACCCATTAGAATGCAACTATTCAAAAAAAAAAAGAAAGAAAACAGTAAGCATCAACAAGGATGTAGAGAAATTAGAACCCTTGCACTATTTGTAGGATTGTAAAATGGTACAATAACTATGGAAAACAATATGCTGGTTCCTAAAAAAGTTAAAAATAGAACTCTTATATCATTTAGCAACTCTGCTTCTTGGTATACATCAAAAAAAATTGAAAATGGGGTCTCTAAGAGACATACGCACACCTTTATTCAAAGCAGTACTGTTCACAATAGCCAACAGGTGGAAGCAACCCAAATTTCCACAGATGGATGAATAGGTAAGTAAAATATAGTATGTATATACTTGTGATAGAATATTATTCAGACTTAAAAAGGATGGAAATCCTGTCACATGTTACAACATAGGTGAACCTTTAGGACATTAAGCTAAGAAAATGAGCCAGTCACAGAAAGACAACTACTGAGTGATTCTACTTTTTTGAGGTACCTAAGTAATCAAAATCATAGAAACAAAAAATAGAACAGTGGTTACCAGGGACTGGAGGAAGAGGGAAATAGGGAGTTGTTTAACAGTACAGAATTTCAATTCTGCAAGAGGAAAAAGATCCAAAAACCTGTTACACAACAATATAAACATATTTAACTCCAATACTTTGGCCACCTCATGCAAAGAATTGACTCATTGGAAAAGACTGATGCTGGGAGGGATTGGGGGCAGGAGGAGAAGGGGACGACAGAGGATGAGATGGCTGGATGGCATCACCGACTCAATGGACATGAGTTTGAGTAAACTCCAGGAGTTGGTGATGGACAGGGAGGCCTGGCGTGTTGCGATTCATGGGGTCACAAAGAGTTGGACATGACTGAGCGACTGAACTGAACTGAACTGAATACTAACTATTGAACTGTACACTTAAAAATTGCTCAGATTGTTAAAAAATAGATTTGTATTTTAACAGGAACTCTGGCTGGCAATACGGACAATATGGATGCAAGGCAAGGAACAAGACTGATAGGGAGACTAGTTTAGAAGGTTGTGGCAAAAGATGATGATAGCAGAAGGAACTCGCCTGAGGTGAATGGATTCAAGATAGAAAGGAGGCAAAATGGTCAGGACATGATGATTGATAAGATGTAAAAAATGCGAGAGGTCAAGGAGGAAGGGAACAAGAACTCTAGTTTTAGAAAAGCTAAGCATTATACTAATACTTTTACAAGTTATTAATTAATTTAATAAACATTTATTAAGGAGCTATTTGTGCCAAGTACTTCAGAAGGCTTTAGACAATTGTTCTGCCACCTTCACAGAGCAGCTTCTCCTCTTGGAAGTTCATCTAAACTAGCCCTTGACACAGTGTCTCCTTATTTGTTGAAAAGGATATAGACACGAGCAATTACTATGAGAAGGTCAAGTGTACTAAAATGAGCATGTTGAAGAAAGAAAAGCTTATGATTCATTTTGGAAATCATTGACCTAAGAACCTACTATATAAGCAGGCAATGGTGACTGTGATAACAAGACCAACATAAACAGCAAGGAAACACGGAGTAGAGTGATTAGGTATCAAGTGTAGGAATGCTGAAATGCCCTGAAGTAGTAAGAATGTGTGAAAGGTACGTCCTCCCACCATCGTCCTATTTGCTACAGAATCCAAAGTAGGAGAAGCTCTCGAGTCAACACAGATCCAACTCTGATGAATGATACCACCTATCAAATTAAGAAAAACATTTTTCAAAATTTCTGTTAGAAACAGGTTTAGTCTAAACTCACAAGGGGCTCTATGAATTCAAATGCCACACTAGTTTCACAGTCATGGAGAGGATTAAAAGAAAGATTAGCTAGAAATCTCCTGAACCATTTTGTAAATCCTTTGTCCTATCACTATCAATCACTGAAAAGATTCGTCAGTTGCCCAAAACAACCCTGAAAGAGGCAGATGTCTGTGGCTAACAGCTTAATGGCTGGAAGTTCAAGTGTTGGGAAGCAGTGTCCGCTCATTCATCTATTTATCCATTCACCCAACAAATATTTATTGCATGCCAGTTACGTGAGATTCAACAGTGAACAAAATAGCCAGGATCAAGGAGCTTAAAGTTGAGTAAATGGGATTATAGTCAAGTAGAACTTGACTCAATCCCAGCTCCACTACTTAGCTAAGCAAGTGAAAGTAAAGTTGCTCAGTCGTATCCAACTCTTTGCGAGCCCATGGACTGTAGCCTACCAGGCTCTTCCGTCCATGGGATTTTCCAGGCAAGAATAGTGGAGTGGGTTGCCATTTCCTTCTCCAGGAGATCTTTCCAACCCAGGGATTGAACCTGGGTCTCCCGCATTGTAGGCAGACGCTTTACAATCTGAGCCACTAGGAAAGATCACTTAGCTAAGAGACCTCAGGTAAATTAACTTCTTTTTGAGCCTCAGATTTCTCACCTGTAAAATAGGAAAATACCACATATTCCATGGGATTGTATGCTAATGTATCCCCCCCACCCCAAAGGAGAGGCTTAGTAGGTCATGGCACACTTATAAGAAGAACAGCTTAATGTTCTTCTTATAAGAAGAATAACAGAAATAATAATAGAAAATAAATTATTTTTCTTATAATAAGAAAAACAGCTTAATGATTTTCATTATTATCACTCAGAAAGTGATACAAGCAGTTGAAAAATGCCTCCTTCTAAATCAATAAAATGTTTTCTAGTGAAAAAGCTGATAAATAGGATCTGCACAAGGAAGGTATCATTCAGAGCACTCCTTGAAATCCTGATGCTTTATGAAGTTATCTCCACTCCGATGTTCAGTAAATATCTCAAACTCAATCTATTCAAAACTGGCCTCTTGATTATCTTCCATCTTGTACCTCCTGAAGTCTTCCCATCTCCATTAACAGAAACTCTATCTTTCAGATGTTCAGGCCCAAAACTTCAGTTATCCTTGAATTATTTCATCTTTTTACTTCCCTCACCCACTGCATCAGGAAAGTTTGTTTTCTCTACTTTCAAAATAGATCTAAAATCACGAGGTTCACTGCTACCACTCTGGTCCAAGTCACCACTGCCTCTCACCTTTTTTGCATAGTCTCTATTTATTTCATGGACTCTGTTGAAACAGTCTCTCTTAACTAATCTTTCTGCTTTCACCTTTGCCTCCTTTTCAGTCTATTCACCACACAGTTGCCAGGGTGATCCTGTTAAAAGGTAAGTCATATCATGTTGTAATTCTACTCAAAAACCTCCAAAGACTTCTCAATTCATCCTGAGTAAAAGAGGAAACTCTCACAACGGTCTGTAAGGCACTTTGTGGGCTCTGGCCCATGTTTCTTCTCTGACTTCCGTCTACTACTATTCTTTTTATTCCTTCTGCTGCAGCCACATCACCGTCTTCGGAGTTCTTTGACCACACCCAGCACCAGGCATTTCTCCCTCCATATCTTTACACTTGCTGTTTCCACTGCCTAGAACACTTTTCCCTCAGATATTCACATAACTAGTTCCACTACCTCCTTAATTTTTATCTCTTCTGTGATATCTTCTCTATCCACACATTCAAAACCCCAGATCACATAACATCATATATACAATTTGTTTCTTGTTTAGTCTAACTCCTCTCCCACCCCTGATGATTACAATGTAATTTTCATGAGGGCAGAGATCATCATTTGTCCATTATTATATTCTACAGTCTTCCCTGTAGCTTAAATGGTAAAGAATCTGCCTGCAATGCAGGAGACCTGGGTTTGATCCCTGGGTCAGAAAGATCCTCTGGAGAAGGAAATGGCAACCCACTCCAGTATTCTTGCCTCGGAAATCCCATGCACAGAGGAGCCTGGCAGGCTATAGTCCATGGGGTCTCAAAGAGCTGGACACGACTGAGCAACTAACACTACACTATATTTCGAGTACCTGGAATACTGCAAGACACATGGTGGGAGCCAGTAAATTTTTTTCTTTAATAAGTAAATGAGCTAGAGGCATGCTAGCAAATCAGGGGGAAACTTCTTTAAGAAAAAAGTAAATTAAATGAACTCTTCTATTATTTGTAGGTTAGGCTGCCAACCTCAAATTCTTGTTTCTCAAATGGCTTACGGAGTTACTAAAAATAAGGGCAGAAAACATGTACCACAATTTATTTAGAGATTTTAAAAATTACTAAATGACCAAACCAAAAGTTAAATAAAAGCTACATTTTTCAGAAGTAAAGAAGACGCCAACATGTATTCATAGGAATGCTTTAGCTATTTTTACACGTATAAATGGAATGAATTTCTAATTGTGCAAGGACTTGGATGTAGCATTTCACACTATTTTTGACTGCTGGCTCTTTCCACTGCAGTTAATGAAGCTTCTACATGTACTATGGACCCAATCACACAGGGTATCATTATACAGACCCTATTTAAGAGACTGACCCTCACTAGAGAACTCGGAATTTGACATAACTTGGAAAGTGGAAGGGAGAAGAGAGACAAGGGCGTCCCAAGTCCTGGAAGGCATATCTAAGGCTAGCACATGTAGAAGATAGCAAAAAGACCCACCTAACAAAAGGGAGCAATTTGAATTCTGAAATCCGATTAGAGAAAGTCTAGAATACTAAACAGAAGTTTTTAAACAGAATCATCACATTATCAAAGTATGCCTAAGGAAGATTACTTGTGTAGTAACATATCAAACTGAAACAAAGGCAGACCAGGGACAAGAAAAGCAGCCACATGCTTGAAAGATAGAGGGCATGGCTATGCTGCCAAAGTTAACCAAGGCAGGCACCAGACAACTTTGCATTTGGCTCAAGGTAAGTTAGACCAGAAGAATACTCTGTACTGGGTCACACAAAAATAAGAAAAGCAGTAGGCAAAACCAATGGCAATATCACAGCACACCAAGAAACTGGAATCGGGGTCTGGCTGCTCATTTGTATAAATAATGCATGAGTTTGGTTACTGAACCCACAGAGTTTCCTTTCATTGTAAGCTCTCTGATTATATAAAGGCTTCTTAGAGGTCTGACAGAAACCAACTCAGAAACAACACATATCAACCCACATAAACAAGGAATTTCCAAAGTAACTCTTCTTTAATAAAGAAAGTGGGGAAAGGGGTAGAAACGGTGAGTGAGAAGAGGATGAGGGCTTTGTGAATTAAAAATTCTCTTCAGCCACTTGCAGGGCTAAACATCCCCTCATGAGTAAAGAGCATTTCTTTCAGTACCAAGTATCTGACTGGCTGAGGTGACTTTGCTAAAGAGGCCAAGCAATTGCTCTGTTTATAGCTGCCATGCCATGTTCAGTTGCTTCAGTCGTGTCGACTCTTTGTGACACCACAGACTGTATCCTGCCAGGCTCCTCTGTCCAGGGGACTCTCCAGGCAAGAATACTGAAATGGGCTGCCATTCCAGAGGATCTTCCCAACCCAGGGATTCAATCTACATCTCCTGCATTGCAGGCAGATTCTTTATCACTGAGCCACCAGGGAAGCCCCCTTTTTACAGCTAAATGGCTCTTATAGCCACAGTGGAAAAAAGAACAGTTTTTCCATGGCAGAAATGGCAAGAAAGACCCCAAAACGTCCTATCAATTCTTTTGCTGACTCCCTTGACCAGAGTATTGTCACTTGAGGCCCATACCCCACAACCTTATACCCCGCTCATCCACCAAATTCCCAATCTTCTAGGCACTAAGAGGTTCTGCACAAAGAGGTCCCCCCCAAAAAAGAAGTTCCCCAAACTGTTTGATATGAGGATATTTCCCTCCTTGTGCTTTTCTTAACAAAGTAAAAAACAAAAAATATCCCCAAACAAAAACAA
The DNA here is from genome assembly GCF_000754665.1 of Bison bison bison. Lineage (NCBI taxonomy): Eukaryota > Metazoa > Chordata > Mammalia > Artiodactyla > Bovidae > Bison > Bison bison. The sequence goes on from NW_011494828.1 coordinate 1,350,793, forward strand.
ACCATAAAAACCATTATGAGATGACATGTAATCTGTTGTAACCATCTCTCTCTCCTCTCCTTTGACATCCCTCCTACCTGAGTATGGAATAGAAAATAGCATGTAAGTTGGTGGCAGCTACTTTTTGATTATGAATGAGAGCCAACCTTAGGACGAAGCTGACAATGTAAGCATAGAACAAAGAAATGGGGAGAGGTGGGGGGTCTCTGGATAACATCTATTTAGCTGCTGAATTAAACCAAGCTCTAACCTAGTAAGCTGCTAGAATTTCAGTTTATATGAGTCCTTTAGTTGTTTAAGGCCATTTAACTATTTTCTGTTACTTGCACCCAAATACATTATAATATATCCAATAACCAGAAAACAGCTTTCCCAAATAACACAAAATATACAAAGTTAGTCAGAAATGAATTCTACAAATACTATATGTGTTACACATACAAGAACCTGTGCTCAGGACTATGGGGAAACATAAGTGAATTAAGGACAGCATGTACAGACTTTGAGGTCCGATGAACCTAAATCCACATCCTACTTTGAGGAAGTCACTTAATTTCTCTAAGCCTTAGTTGTCTCATCTATAAAACAGAAGAAACAGAACTACAGAATTGTGAGAAGTATAGCTAATATATAAAGCACCAAGCATAGCACTCAGCCCACAGTGGGTGCTTAATAACTAGTAGTTATGATTTTTAAAATGAGAGCAAGTTTTACCCTCAAGTAGAGTAGAAAAGACAAATTATAATGTGCTAACTGGGATGTTTATAGGGTATGAGATATTGCAACAAAGGTTCCAATTCTTCACCCCTTACTGAATCAATGTTTTTTGACACAAAGAACTTTGCAGTATGCTCCCAGTGTGGATTCAGGCATGTGACTTGCTTTGTCCAATCAGATATTAGCCAACCAAACTGGAACATAAGCAGAGTCATGAAAAGCACTTGTACAAATGTGCTGGCACACTCTTGCTATTCTGGTATCATCTTAAGAAGGACAAGTCCAAGCTAGCCCATTGGTCCCAGAAAACAATGAGAAACAGCTGAAGCAAAGTGCCCACACAAAGCTCACCCTACAGCAGACCACCAGCAGACCTGCAGATAGATGACTGAGCGAGAGAGAGAGCAGCAAAACTGCCCAACTGGGCCACTGGGCCCAGTTCAGCTTAGCAGAGCCTCCAGAGGTATGAGAAATAGATGTTTATTGTTGCATGGTTTTGTGGTTGAATATTACATAGCAATAGCTAACTGACCATAGGGTTATATTTCTGTCTTTAAAAACCAAAGATTTCCACTTCCTTGATACTCATGACTAAATGAAAGGCAAAAAACAACAACAACAACAACAACAAAAAAACAAAAAAAATAAATGAAAGGAAAGGTTAGGTCGTCTGAGTCAAAGACATACTTTGGGATTCTTAATTCAACTCATTAAACTCGAAAGTACCTGATCTTTCATTAAACTGCTTTCTCTTTAACAAATACTAATTTGTTAAAAAATTAGAAGTCTATGCTTACTGTAAGTAGTCTTAAAAAACACTCGTAAATGTCTGACTGTTCCAAGTTCAATTAATGTCTACAATTACAATGAACACTTGTAGAAATGCCTGAGGCCCAGAAAAGTCTGTATCACCATTGTATGTGAGAAATATTCTTCTTAATAATATCAATACTTTATAGGCATCAATAAGATCTGTGCTTCTCTACTGTAATTATTGACAAACTATTTTGAGAGAAATAAGGAATGGCGCTCACATTACTGTGGAGGACAGGAATTCCACCAATCAAGAAATATTTACTAAATATCATCCAAGTTCTAAGCAGTGCACTTGATGATATTAGTAATTTATCTTTATGATCCTTAGTGAAACCAACAGCTGTGCTGTCACGTCAAATTATTAGGCCATTAAACCAGAAATCTATGCCATGATGGCCTTTATTGAAAACAAGCAAGAACATTTGGATATTTGGGCTTCATGACCTTTGGCCTATTAATACCATAAAGATTATTAATATGATAAGTTGTATCAATATCTCATTAATTATACAGAAATACACTCACAAAGCACTTACTGTATCTTGCATATGACTATAAACAAGCTACAAAGCAACAGAAAATATTACTTAAGTGCAACATGGCCAAAGGAATGTTGCACTACAATCATCCATTTCTGCCCTTTCTACTGCATCCACTTTCAGATTTGAGGCATGATCACAGATTTTAAAGCATATTCTTATTTGTCAGTAAAACCAACACACAAGCTCTTCCAATGAACTCACATTTCAGAAAACAATGATATAAACAGGGAGTGCAACAAATACTTTTATAAGTGTTTATGATTAGTGTCAGAGCTCTGTTGGATAAAAGGCTTGAGAGGAGAGAGTTTTGTCTTTGAGGAATATATATACTCACTTCTGAGAAAAGAAATACACAGAAAATATTTCTTGATCCAGGATGCTGGTTATGGGTGTGTTCATTTGTGAAAACCTAGTGAGATACACATTTTCCATATGTGTGCTTTTATTTATACTTTGTAAAAGGTTTTAAAAATTTAATGACATAAACAGAAGTACAGAATTAAGTACTAAATGAAAACTACTGACAATTCGAGGAGTTCAGGAGGGACTGGTCACTGTTAATGCTATAATAGTTAAAATGTATTAAGCAATTACTGTATGCCAGTTACTGTATTAAATAAGCATTTTATATCTGTGCAGTATCACTGTGGTCATAATCTTACCAACAGCATTTGCCACAACTACGTAATTATTTCTTCCTCCTTGAAACCCCTTCCTTTCCATTCCAGGCCAACACACTCCTGGTGTTCTTATTTTCCTAGCTATTCCTTAATCTGCCTTTCCCACAAGACTTTAAAAATTCAAGTACTTTAACATTCAGCTATAGTCCTCTTCTCTATCTGGACTCCTAGGGATAGGTACTACTGTTATTATTCCTGTCTTACAAATGAAAACATTACAGCACAGGGAGATTCAATTATTAGATTCAATTAGTTATTAGGGAATCCAAGAATATTAAGAGATATGGCAATCAACACTACAGAGCCCATGCTCTTTACTACCTCACTAACCCACTTTCTTTGGCCTTCCATACAAGAGGCAGGACATAGCTATACACATTCCACACTCTGGTGTTCTCAGTAATTGAGAAAAAAGACATTGAGTGAGGCACATGGGACCCTCCTTGACAATATATTAAGGATTAATACCAGGTACCAAGCCAGTAGGAAACCAGTGTTCTTGCAAATTCTGTTGAACAATTTTCCTTCTTAAATTCTTCACTTTTTATTCTGGTGCTTCTCAAGGAGAAATGTGAAATCATTCTAGAAGATAGAATCTGAAGAGTTTTCAAGGATACCTAGGAGCCTTATGAAGACCTACTAAACCTAGAGTATTCTAGGAATCCAAATTTCTAAGAAGCGACCCAAGCAAATTATGAAGCTGGTAACCTAGTACCTGAATTTGGGAAGCATTTATTTGAGAGGGGATTCCCTGGTCCTCAGAAGCTAAGTAGTGACCACTACATATTTACCTGCCTAGAAGAGACTGAAAATGAAATGAGAATAGAGATGTAAACTCTACAAGGAGTACTTTCCTCCAGTCAGGAAACTAGAGCAGCAACAGTGGAATTTTAGATCAGGACCCCACACATTTCTTAATAGTCCGGGAATTTGTTGTCATGATACAGCACGCAGCCAAGTGACATCATCCCTTCGTTTAGGAAGGGGTCATCCAGGCAGCAACAACCAATATAATATTTGAGCACTCATTCCCAGTTCAGTTCAGTTCAGTCGCTCAGTGCGTCCGACTCTGCGATCCCATGAACCGCAGCACCCCAGACCTCCTTGACTCATTCGCAGGGTACTCACCAAGTGTTATCAGGGAATCCAAGAGTATTAAGAGATATGGCAAACTGTCCCAAGGCTACAGAAGAAAGCTTTGTTAACAATGCCCTTTTTACATAAACATAAATGAATACATATTTTGCATACGTATGCAAGTAACAATTGAGTGGAACCATAAATGCTGAAACTAAGGCAAAGAAGTCACTTCAACACGCTTATTGAAGTCTTACCTCTGTGAGTGCATGCAACTGTCCTTGATGTACACACACACCCATGAACCTACAAAACAAAACAGATTTTTTTTTAAACAAATGAAAAGGACATGAACATAACTAGTGTAGTTGTGCATGCGTTAGAGACAGTCCAACACCTGTAAAGTCTACTGTCCTGAATAACACTGTAGCTTCTCAAACTTTAATACCACTCTTGTAAATTCTAAGTTTATCATGAAATATCTGGCTGTGGCAAGACCTGGTGGTAAAAAGCATTGGTGGAAGAGGGAGGTGAGCAAGCCTTTAAAAACAGCATGGTATCATGAAACAAGCACCAAGCTGGAACCAAGGAAACCTGATACTGGCTTAGCTTGGCCATTATCTGTTTACACGCTCACACACACAAAAAGGTCACTAACCCTATGGTTTCCTCAGTTTCCTCATCTAGGAAGTAAGTAGGTTGAACTACCCAATATGAAGGTCTGTAATTTACAATCAGTGAACTGGGGTTGGGAATACCCACATTTACTAGAGGACAGACAGCTAACTTCCTTAACATAAAAAGAACTCTTCTAAATATGTAACTTTAAAAAGACCCAATAGAAAAATAAGCAAAAAGCACGTACATAAAAAATAAATAAATAAAAATCCACAGAAAACTAAGAATAAAGGGCTAACCATATAAAGATGTGCTCTCCCTCATAATTAGAGAAATGTATACTAAAATAAGGAGCTATTACTTTTTAAATCTATCAGTGAATGAAGATTAAGAATGATAATGATTGGGAGAATTCCTTGAGATGGATCCAGTGGTTAGGACTCTGCTCTCACTGCAGAGGGTGCAGGTTCAGTCCTTGGTTAGGGAACTAGGATGCTGCTTAGGAATGCAAGCCCAACAGGGCAGCACCCCCCAACCCCCAGAAAAGAGTGATAATGCTAAGTGTTGTCCAGAAGGGAAGGAAACAAGAACAGGAAATACTGCTGAGTTCTCAGTACAACTTTTTCAAAGGGTAATTAATTGATCATCCTAGCAAAAATTTTCATTACTCCAACAATCCAGTTCTAGAAATTTATCTTACAAGTATACTCAATTTGGGTGAGCAAAAATTCACATAAAAGGACATCTACTTCACTAGTGTATGTGAATCTAAATACCCATCAAATAAAAGACTTGTTAAATATTTACAGTATAATTCATAGATTAGAATACTATACAGGCATTAAAAAGAATGAAGTAATCCTTACGCACTGACATGACAATATACAGAAAATATACTGCTAAATGAAAATGTCAAGCTTTAAAATACCATTTGTGTAAAAAAATTTTATATATTAATAGAAAATATCTAGAAGCATTAATAATAAATGGTATTGAGGGGGTAAAGGGTGATTTTTATTTTTCAGTGCACAACTTATGTTATATTTGAAGTTTCTTCAAACATCAGCTTACATTTTTAGGTAAAAATAATTTTTAAACAAAAATCACAAACCAATATTATGACTGATGATAATCATTAAGTGACAGAAGATAAATGACATAAAGCCAGTGACACTCAGGCCTTAGGTTGTCAAGAAAAGTCTCATTAACAATACCCACAAGGCCCAAGTAAGCTCTAGTTTAGAAGAGAAAAGAAAAGGGAAGAGATTGACTAAACTGATAGTGAAGGCACAGCAGAGACTGTGCTCGAAAGGACCATAAAGTTCTATGGAGGCAGAGTCCAGGTCATAGCACCTAACAGGGCCTAGCAAATAGTTTGCTTACTCAGTGAATAATTGCTGGGTGAAAAGGAACTGAGTGAGGGAGAAAGCCTGGTCAGCTGTAACACCACAGCAGTTTTAAAGACATGCTGCTCTAAAATTACCAATGTGAAAATTTCACAGTTTCTCCAAGAGGTGTTATCTAGACCACTGGTTTTCTCTAAGGGCATCCAGAGACACGATGGAGACTTGAGAAAGGAAAAAAAAACCCAAGGAAATATCTAGTTAGTATTGAAAATAAGATGCAGGTTTCAATGACAGGCTAAAACTTACCTCTTGGGAATAAACAGGCTTAGGAATAAAAAGGAAGTGAAATAATAGAGTAGTTAAAAGAGGTCTGGAAAAAAAAAAAAAAGAAAAGAGGTCCTGGATTTCCCTGGTGGTACAGTGGCTAAGAATCCACCTGCCAGTGCAGGGGACATGAGCTGGATCCCTGATCCAGGAAGATTCCACCTGCCATGTGCCACAACTACACACACGTTTTAGTACCCACGAGCCCACACATTTTAGTACCCACGAGCCCCAACTACTGAGCCCTCATGCTGCAACTACTGAAGCCCGGCACACCTAGAACTCGTGCTCTGCAACAAGAGAAGCCACCACAATGAGAAGCTTGCACACCACAACCAAGAGTAGCCCCTGTTCGCTGCAACTAGAGAAAGTCCACACACAGCAATGAAGCCCCAGGACAGCCAAAAATAATTACTTAAAACAATTAAAAGTACAGAAAGAAGATAATTGACAATCTAGATATCAATTTTAAAAAGAGCTCTGAAGTTAGAGGGTGTAGGTTCAAATCCCATCTCCACTTGTTAATAGTGTCCACAACTTAAGGTTGTTGTTAAGACTAAATGAAACAACTTTCGTTCACCGGTCAGTTTCTTTACTGTGAAACTCACTACCTAATATGGAAGAGAATGAGGTGAGGAATGTAGGACAGGTAAAAGTCTAAAGAATAATTAACATAAGTAACATAGAGTGCTGGAAGACTGAATCTGGAATGCTGAATGTTTCTGGGCGGCATGGCATAGTGTCTTTGCAGATACAACATCTGACAGCTTCAGTTTAACATCAGAAACCAGTTGGGTAAAAGAGGAAGCTGTACTAGAACAAAGGAAATCCGGGCAAGATAAATGAGAAAACAATCAATTTGGGGGAGCTAAAGTTTTAGAGGTATCTTTTTTTTTTCCTTATTAAAGACATTTCTTTTTTTTTTTTTTTGGTAATATTTTTATTGAAGGACAGTTGATTTACAATATTACATTCACTTCAGGTATACAGCAAAGTGATTCAGTTATATATATATATTCTTTTTCAGATTCTTTTCCCTTATAGGTTATTACAATATATTGAGTATAGTTCCATGGCTATATAGTAGGTCCTTCTTGGTTATCTATTTGATATATAGTAGCATGTATATTCGGAGAAGGCAATGGCAACCCACTCCAGTACTCTTGCCTGGAAAGTCCCATGGGCGGAGGAGCCTAGTAGGCTGCAGTCCATGGGGTCGCTAAGAGTCGGATACAACTAAGCGACTTCACTTTCACTTTTCACTTTCATGCATTGGAGAAAGAAATGGCATCCCACTCCAATATTCTTGCCTGGAGAATCCCAGGGACGGGGGAGCCTGGTGGGCTGCCGTCTACGGGGTCGCACAGAGTCGGACACAGCTGAAGTGACTTAGCAGCAGCAGCGTGTATATTAAGGATTCACGGTGGCTCAGAGGTTAAAGCGTCTGCCTGCGATACAGGAGACCTGGGTTCGATCCCTGGATCGGGAAGATCCCCTGGAGAAGGAAATGGCAACCCACTCCAGTATTCTTGCCTGGAGAATCCCATGGACGGAGGAGCCATCCCCTGGAGAAGGAAATGGCAACCCACTCCAGTATTCTTGCCTGGAGAATCCCATGGACGGAGGAGCCTGGTGGGCTACAATCCACAGGGTCGCAAAGAGTCGGACACGACTGAGCGAGTTCACTTTCAGCATGTATATGTTAAACCCAAAATCCTAATTAATCCCTCTCCCCTTTTCTCTTTTGGTAACAATAAGATTGTTTTCTATGTCTGAGGGTCTATTTCTATTCAGTGTCATATATGTATACATACATATGTATGTATATATATATCCTTTTTCAGATTCTCTTCCATTATAGGTTATGACAAGATACTGAACATAGTTCCCGGTACTATACAGTGGCTCCTGGTGATTACCTATTTTGTGTATAGCAGTGTGTACCTGTTAATTCCAAACTCCTAATTTATCTCCCACTTTCCCTTTTGGTAACCATAAGTTGGTTTTCTATGTCTGTGAGTCCATTTCTATTTTATAGATAAGTTAATTTTGTATTTTTTAAGAGTCCACATATAAGTGATATCATATGATATTTACTTTTGTCTGACTTACTTCACTTAGTATGATAATATCTAGGTCCATTCATGTTACTGAAAATGGCATTATTTCATTCCTTTTATGGCTGAGTAATATTTCATTGTGTGTATATACCACATCTTCTTTACTGTAGAGGTATCTTTAAAAAAGGTCAGTGTTCTTTAAGTGTTTGTACAGTTCCTCAGTCACCAGAATTACAAGAGTCAGTATTTTATTCCTTTATTTAACAACTATTTGTTGAGTGGCCCCTATGTGTAAGACAGAACAGTGAATTAGGGACAGAACAGTGAATAAAACAAAGTCCCTGCTCTCGAAGCAGTTTCATTCCAGGGGTCATTCTATTGGAAAGCAATTATAATAAAAAGTTAAATGGATGTTTTGCAGAACGTTAAATTGTTAAATTGTTGTGCCATAAATAGCTGTATCTAGTGAACCTCTTACAGGAAGGATGCTTCCCTGAGATTACATGGTATTTCTGCCCAAGGATGATTCTATTCTCATTATCCCACCATAGCAAAAAGAGGTAAATAATACACAATATTCTTTTATTACAATATATAATAAGCTTTTATTACAAAAAAATTTTTATAATATTACAATAAGTAATATACAAAAGCTTCACTACAGCTTTCTAAACTATAAAGGGCACTAGCAGGGGTTAATAACTAAGGCCTACTACTTGTTTTTATAAAATTTTATTGGAACATAAGCAGCAGCAGCAGCAACATGGTATTTTCTGGGGCTGCTTTTGTGCTACAACAACAGATTTAAATAGTTGTGACAGAGACTGTATGGCTTGCGAATACTGAAACATTTACTATCTCATCCTTTACCAAAAGAGTTTGCTCATACTACCTTAAAAGACTGTTAGGAGGATAAAATGGGATATTTCAGGTACAATATCTAGCCTATGATCAAATAAAGATTAAATGTTTTTTATTATTATTAACAATTCTAAATTGTACCATCTCTTATATGACTATTAGAGTTACCTTTTCAAAACCTGAACTATGTAATTTCCTTCTTTATAAACCTTCAATGGCTCCCTTCTGCCTATAGAATAAAGTCAAAATTCCTTACCACAGCATTTGAAACTTTCCACGATATGTTCCAGCTTATCTTTGGAAGCTCACACTTTCCCATGAGCCTTATTCTTCACCCATTTCTCCCTTTCCTCTGCTTCTATCCTACAAATATATTTAAATTTACTCATCTTAAAAAATGCTTCCCTTGCCCCCTCTCTAGTGGTTCAACAGTAAAGAATCTGCCTGCAATGCAGGAGATGTGGAGATGTGGGTTCGATCCTTGGGTCAGGAAGATCTCCTGGAGGAGGAAATAAATTTCTAATGGCACTCCAGTATTCTTGCCCAGAAAATCTCATGGACAGAGGAGCCTGGTGGGCTATAGTCCATGGGGTTGCAAAAGAGTCGGACAGGACTGAGCGACCAAAACAACAATAAAAACAAAGCCCCTTCCTAAAATATGATCCTAAGTCATTCTTTGCATTTGTACCCAACCTTTAAGAGTAGGTTACATACACTGTAGGGTTTCCCTAGTGGTTAAGACAGTAAAGAATCCGCCTGCAATGCAGGAGACAGGGGTTCAATCCCTGGGTTGGGAAGATCCCCTGGAGGAGAAAATGGCAACCCACTCCAGTATTCTTGCCTGGAGAATTCCATGGACAGAAAAGCCTGGCGGGTGACAGTCCATGGGGTCGCAAAGAGTCAAGTCGGACACAACTGGGTGACTTAACAGTTTCACTTTACATACATATTTTTACACTATCTGGCTTCCCTGGCAGCTCAGCTGGTAAAGAATTTGCCTGCAACGCAAGAGACCCTGGTTTGATTCCTGGGTCAGGAAGACCCGCTGGAGAAGGGATAGGCTACCCACTCCTATATTCTTGGGCTTCCCTGGTGGCTCAGCTGGTAAAGAATCTGCCTGCAATGCAGGAGACCTGGGTTCAATCCCTGCGTTGGGAAGCTCCCCTGGAGATCTTCATGGCTACAGTCCATGCGGACACGACTGAGTGACTAACACTTTCACTTTACATACATCTACCTATCTTTAACCTTCCTTTGTTCCTAAACTCATTATAACCTGCCTTCTGCCCACATAACTCTTTTTGTAACTTTCCTTACTGGGGAAGATTCAGAGTTTTATTTGTCTCTGCATTTCTAGTACCTAGTATAGTATCTTACACACAGTAAGCAAGATCTCAGTAAAGATTTGTTGAAGGGAATGAATGATTTTTATGACCTGGAAACTTAACTTCAAGCTCCTCCCTGGGCTGGAAGACTTCATTTACTTACTGAAAATTATACTTCTAGGATCAGCTAAAATTTCATTTTCTCTGCAATGATCTTTAGGATGCCTTCAGTTAACATTAGTACTCTTTCTCTTTCTTCCTGGCTCCCAGCAGTGCTAACATCCTTCTTTGCAAGACTGCTCATTAGCATAAGTCAAGAGGTCCAAGGTCTGGAGCCTGACTGCTTGGATTTGAATCCTGGCTCTGCTTACTGACGACCTCTCCGTATTTCAGGTTTTTTCCACATGCAAAATGGAAATGTTGGTATTATCCAATCTATATGGTTATTGTGATGATTAAAATAACTTGAGCTCTTAGAACATAATATGCACTAGAGAATGTTAGCTATTCTTTTTAACCTTTCTGACTTCTCCAGATTGGAATATAAGGAAGGCTTTTAAGAGTACAGAACTCATCTAATTTATTTCTATATACACACAATGCTTTGCACATAAGATGCTAAACAAGTATTTCTTGAATGAAAAGGCCATAATCACCAAATTACTTTCACAACGTAAACTCAAACCAAGAGGTATTTATTTTATTTCATCAAATATTTGTATAGAAGGGAGGCAATACAGTGGCTACATTCTAAAGTTAAAAGGGTCGTCTAGAAACTGAAAGTACTTGGTTTGAGTGTGATCTACCCTTGCTTCCCATGCCCTCAGACCCACCATCACTGTTACCGCACCACCCACAGAGATGTCACAGAGGACACGTTCAGGCAGGCACTGGCTTCACGTGACAGTTTTCCCCACCCCCTGCTCACATTACCACATCGTAGTGGTGTTGCACAATTCTACTTCTACGTGAAACTTTTCTGCTAGACCTTCTCAACCTCATTTCCTTTCCACCACCACCACCACCACATCGAAAATGGTGTTAAAGAGCTGGCAAGCTGAGACAGGAATTAGCTTTCTATTGGAAGAGCTTGAGCAGAGCTAATCATTCGAGTTGCTATAAAAAGCATATACTTTTAAAAGGGAAATATTACTCATCCTTTAGGGAAGTGATTTACGCCTAAAAAGGCATTTAATATATCAACAGTAAGTTTTCACTGAAATTTTTATTGCTACTTTAATCAAAATCTGAAATGTGGCCAAAGCTGAAAATCTTTCTTGGTAAGAGACAGGATCTTAAAAAAAAATTACATTATGAATGATTCTTATTCTGCACCTCCACCACCCCAAATCATGCAAGCTTAAATTATTTAGCTCAGAAAGGGGGCATTTTCTTAATGGATATGCTTGAGAGTGAGTGACAGATTACTCAAATTTGTTATTTTTTATTTCATATTACACACACATTTGCATTGTCTTTTAGACCAGCGCTTCCTAAATTTTAATATGGAAACAGATCACCCAGAAGCTATGTAAACTGCAGACTTTGATTCTATAAGTCAGGGGGGGGAACTGAAATTTTGAATTTCTAAAAAGCTCCCAGGTGATCCTAATGCTGCCTGGTCTATGGAGCATATATTGAGTAGCAGGGTTCTGTCTAGACCAAAGACAGCTAGCTGATCACTACTCTCAAGTTACTGAAGGTGTTTGGCCTCGGGAACGGCGTCACGATGTGGTTTGAGGTTCTTCCCGGGATCGCCATTATGGGCGTGTGCTTGTTCATCCCGGGAATGGCCACCGAGCGCATCCACAGGTTCAGTAATGGGCGCAAGGAAACAAGGGTTGCCCATTATCCATATCAGTGGTATTTGATGGAAAGAGATAGGCGCGTCTCTGGAGTAAACCGTTCCTATGTGTCAAAGGGTTTGGAGAACACTGATTAAGGAAACGTTTTCCTGGTTGATGAAGAACAACTCAGTCATGCTCTTCTATCCCTGCTAGTAGATTATGCCGCATATTGTGTAGCATGCATTGTATTTTGTAGTGTGTAATAAAAATAAAGTTACTGAAACTATAACAGGAAACTCCCAACTCTGATGCTACTGGTAAACTAGAGTTTGACCAGAGACTTAACTTTCCTGTCTTTCTTGTAGAATGATTTACCATTCCCCATAAAGTATCATAACCACACTTTTCCATAATTTAACTTTTTTCCTCAGACTGTTTCCAATGTTTAGAATGCCCCACCCTTCATTTCCACGGAGTTATATTCTGCCCCATAGCTCATTTCCTTTCCCCAAAACAAATCTGGCTCTAAGTAGAAGTATTTCTGAACTAGCATGCTTCTGAATTACCAAGGCACTCCATCTACACCACACTGCTACATCATCATAATTTTCTACCTTTAACTGTTTTATAATATGCCTTATATTTCCCTTAGGAGACCATAAGCTTCTTAAAGCATTCTCTTGAGTGGCATACGATATAAACACTTGCTGGATAATTTAAAACACAACTCTGAACACTCAAATAGTACTGAGTGCCAGCTATGTGCCAGGCACCAGTAATGATCATAACAATTATAAGAACTAACTCAAAGAGTGCTTACCATTGTTCTAAGCACTTTATGTTATATTCATTTAATCCTCATAATAACCCAAAGAAGTAATACTTTTATTAACCTGAATACATTGATGAAGAAACTGAGGCTCAGAGAAATTAAGTAACTTGTCCAAAGTCACACAGCTAACAAGTGGCAGAGTCAGGAGTCAAATCTAAACAGTGGGTTCCAAAGTCTGTGTTTTTTTTTTGGCCGGGCGGGGGGTGGGGGTGGGGGAGTGGTGCGTGCCGTGTGGCTTGGGGGATCTTAGTTCCCCCTACCAGGGATCGAATCCAGGGCCCCTTGAAGTGCAAGCATAGAGTCCTAACCCCTGGACCACCAGGGAATTCCCAAAGTCTGTGCTCTTAACCATGATGTTATAATACCTCTCCGTATAGTTATAAAGAGGCTATAAAAACGAGTAAGACACAACCTGTTCACTTAAGAAGCTATTGGCTACTCAAAAAAATTGTTGTGGCAGCTCAGAGCTTCTGATATAAGTCCAAACTCCTTAGCATGTTATTCAACAGTCTTAATGATCTGACCCAAACCTCTCTTTATTACATCCATCTGCATTCTCGATGTTTTACTGTAGTTACATAACCAGCTTCTCCTAAATATGTCCTGAATTCTCCCACTTCCACTTCCATTTTGTTGCTGGAATAAGTCCATCTTTCTCATCAAAATTAATCTTTCTTTTCCCTATACACTCAAATTACTCCATTTAAACTTCTACCGTAACACTAAACAGGCTTGCCTACTACATGTTTTAGTTATGTCCACCTTTTCACTCAATTAGAGGACTCTTGAGGGCAGAGATGGAAGTGTATGGAAGAGATGGTTACTTGTTAACTCCCCTTTTCCTCTTGAAGTAGGCTACATTTCCCAACTGGTTAAGATCATAACACTGAGTTCTGGCCGGTGGTACAGGGATAGAAGTGATTATATCATTTTCAGGCCTGTCCCATTAAAAACCTCAACATCATCCTCCATATTTTCTTCCTTCATCTGCCAGCAGATGCACAGGATCCAATAGAGGAATCTGAGGCCCTGTCCTAGGTTAAAAGGAGCCCCCCTTCAAGCTCCACTCAACACGCATTGGATTAGACTATGAGTTAAGAAACAGCTTATAAGCCAATAAGATTTTAAGTTAGCCCACCTGGACTAAATACATCTTAGTTTTGTTTCTCTATATATACCCAAAACACTGCGTTATTCATAATTCAGTTCAGTTCAGTCACTCAGTCATGTCGGACTCTTTGCGACCCCATGAATTGCAGCACGCCAGGCCTCCCTGTCCATCACCAACTCCCAGAGTTCACCCAAACCCATGTCCATCAAGTCGGTGATGCCATCCAGCCATTTCATCCTCTGTCGTCCCCTTCTCCTCCTGCCCCCAATCCCTCCCACCATCAGGGTCTTTTCAATGAGTCAACTCTTGGCATGAGGTGGCCAAAGTACTGGAGTTTCAGCTTCAGCATCAGTCCTTCCAAAGAACACCCAGGACTGATCTCCTTTAGAATGGATTGGTTGGATCTCCTTGCAGTCCATGGGACTCTCAAGAGTCTTCTCCAACACCACAGTTCAAAAGCACCAATTCTTTGGCGCTCAGCTTTCTTCACAGTCCAACTCTCATATCCATACATGACCACTGGAAAAACCATAGCCTTGACTAGATGGACCTCTGTTGGCAAAGTAATGTCTCCGCTTTTTAATATGCTGTCTTGGTTGGTCATAACTTCCCTTCCAAGGAGTAAGCGTCTTTTAATTTCATGGCTGCAGTCATAATCTGCAGTGATTTTGGAGCCCAGAAAAATAAAGTCTAACAGTGTCTCCATTGTTTCCCCATCTATTCCCATGAAGTGATGGGACCAGATGCCATGATCTTAGTTTTCTGAATGTTGAGCTGTAAGCCAACTTTTTCTCTCTCCACTTTCACTTTCATCAAGAGGCTCTTTAGTTCCTCTTCACTTTCTGCCATAAGGATGGTGTCATCTGCATATCTGAGGTTATTGATATTTTTCCCAGCAATCCTGATTCTAGCTTGTGCTTCTTCCAGCCCAGCGTTTCTCATGATGTACTCTGCATATAAGTTAAAGAAGCAGGGTGACAATATACAGCCTTGACGTACTCCTTTTCCTATTTGGAACCAGTCTGTTGTTCCATGTCCAGTTCTAACTGTTGCTTCCTGACCTGCATATAGGTTTCTCAAGAGGCAGGTGAGGTGGTCTGGTATTCCCATCTCTTTCAGAATTTTTCCACAGTTTATTATGATCCACACAGTCAAAGGCTTTGGCATAGTCAATAAAGCAGAAATAGATGTTTTTCTGGAACTCTCTTGCTTTTTCCATGATCCAGTGGATGTTGGCAATTTGATCTCTGGTTCCTCTGCCTTTTCTAAAACCAGGTTGAACATCAGGAAGTTCATGGTTCACATAATGCTGAAGCCTGGCTTGGAGAATTTTGAGCATTACTTTACTAGTGTGTGAGATGAGTGCAATTGTGT
>NW_011494828.1:1366362-1369737 GCF_000754665.1 Bison bison bison
CAATCCTGATTCTAGCTTGTGCTTCTTCCAGCCCAGCGTTTCTCATGATGTACTCTGCATATAAGTTAAAGAAGCAGGGTGACAATATACAGCCTTGACGTACTCCTTTTCCTATTTGGAACCAGTCTGTTGTTCCATGTCCAGTTCTAACTGTTGCTTCCTGACCTGCATATAGGTTTCTCAAGAGGCAGGTGAGGTGGTCTGGTATTCCCATCTCTTTCAGAATTTTCCACAGTTTATTATGATCCACACAATCAAAGGCTTTGGCATAGTCAATAAAGCATAAATAGATGTTTTTCTGGAATAATTAGTGTTCAGTAAATATTTAGAGTCCAATTAAGTTAAAATTCTTATTGCAAAGCAGAAACTTTCAAGACTCTATTAAAACTAGCGTATGAAAGAGATTATTCATGGAAGTATGGGAAGAAAATTGAAAATTTTACTTTTTTTTATACAAAAAAGAGAAATGTTTACTAATATTTAATATGGGTTGATAGTAGCACCTGGGATGGGCTCAAAAATGTTTTCCTAATGGGATTCTATGGGAGACAGAAGATATCCAAAGATGTTCATGTCCTAATCCCTAGAACCTGTGACTATGTTGGATGGCAAGTAGAATAAATTTTAAAAACTGCAGATGGAATTAAGGCTGCTAATCAGTTGACTTTAAATTAGGGAGATTATCCTGGATTAGCAAAGTGGGTGCACTGTAACCACAAAACGTCCTCAAAGGTGGAAAGAGGGAGGCATAAGAGTCAATATCAGAGGGCTACAATATGAAAAAGACTCAACGGGTCACTGCAGGCTTTGACGATGGAAGGGGACTACAAGCCAAGGAATGCAAAACAGTCGCTAGAAGTTGAAAAAAGTAAGAAAATAGATTCTCCCCTAGAGCCTTCAGAAAGGAATACAACCCTCCTTGAATTTAGCCCAGTAAGATCTGTAAGATAATAATTTTCTGTTATTTTAAGCCATTAGGTTTGTGGCAATTTGCTACAGCGGTCCTAGAAAACTAACAATCAAAAAAATCTAAGGGTCACTATTTTATGTTATAACGTTCACAGATCTAAGATAGATTTTGGGTTTTGACTCTCTGTAAAGAAGCATAAGGAAAATAATAACGTTATTTTCTTTGGTGGCATTTACATCTAGTAGGTCAAATATTTATTGAACTCATAGTCATGTATAAAGCTCAGAGTTAAACACTAAAGTTTAAATGTTATCCCTTCTCAAAAGTTTATTACCTAAATAGAAGAATAAGGGAGAGGTATGGTAACAGTCTAAAACACATCTATCCTCCTTCTAAAAAACAAAACAAAACAAAACACTGACACTACTATTTTGAGTGGGACCTCTTCAATTCCGCATAACAGGACCTAGGAAGAGAAATGTAGCCACTGCATCAAAGCTGTCAAGAAAATTACTCTGTGCTGCTCACCTGCAACATACCTGGAAACTGTGCTAGGTGTTTTATAGATACTACCTGATATGAAATTACCCCTATTTTATCATCTAGGAAAATAAGATTCAGGGTATTTAAGTGACTTGACAAAGACTAGAGAAGGTACTGGAAAATGGATCCATTTGGCTCAAAAGCCTATGTTTTGTTCTGTGATAATCGGTATGTATGAAAAAGGCCAGTAGATCAAGAATAATTTTATTTTTGATTCATAAAAAAGAACTATCTATCTGCAAACCAATGAAAATCTGACTAGTTTGCTTTACAAGCCCTTCTACTGCCAACTTTGAGCAGTAAAAACAGGACTCTTATTATAAAAGTTTTTCTGACCTGTACTGGTCTTTCCGGAAAAATGTCTGACTCCAAAGTTTGGTAAAAACAATTAAGAGGCCTGAAATAAACCTATAGCAAAATATTAGAATGTGGGCATGATTTTTATAATAATATGCTTTCTAAAATGTCTGCATTTGAAACTTACTTAGATTGGTTTACTTTTCTTAAAAAAAAAAAAAAAGTTTTTCCAGAAGTTTGAATATATTTTTATCTTATTTCCTCACATAATTTTGGAAGGCAAGGCCCTGGAACATACTCCACCAGATTCCACTAAGCTGTAATGTGTGGCACTAAAAGGAACTGCTTTGCATTTTACTCCCAAATAAAGCAAAGATACCAATACTCTCTCTTGGACTAGAAAAAATTACCAATAACCAAAAAGGAGAAGAGACAGAAACAGCTCAAATCTTAAAGTTCCAAAAGAGCTATGAATCCAGACCCATAAAAAAAGGAGTAATATCCTTGGGTAATTAAGGTTTGCTGGAGTTCAAATGTGTTTTAGAGGTATTACATCACGAAAAACTGGTTGTACTGGGTCCTAGATATGAAAACTCATAAGGAAAACTCAGCTGAACTGACATTAACCACCAGAGCTCACATCAGATGACAATGAGCAGAGCTGGTTCAGTCTGGTTTTCTCTTTTCTGCCCATAGCTTTTATAGTCCAATTTTAAGATTGCTAAAGGCAGAATAAACATGCCTCAGCCATCACTAGGTTATATCAATAGCACTACATATAATAACATAAGGATGAATCAAGTTCATGTTCAAATTTTACTTTTTATTAGTAAAACAATACAAATATCTAAAAAGTTAAAATGAGATCTGCTTGCTTATAAATATTATACCAGTTTAATAAATATAAAAACATCCTAGATTTCTGAGAGAAAAATATCCTCTATCTTGAATAACAACTGAAAAATAAAATGAGACTAAGAATAAATTCATTCTGTACTTTATTTCAGAGAAAATTTTAAACCACATAGCTCAAAACAGTCATACAAGCAGCAAAATACCAAGTCTCCTGACAAAGGCAGAGCTATTAATAAATATATGGGCAGTGACTTCAAAATGTCCCCAGCGTGCTTTTTGTTTGTAAACCCAGGAAGTTCAGAAGAGAACTAAAATCCACAAACCCAAGTATATAGATTGTCTCCCCAAGCACAGAAAAAGCTTCTTCCTCCTTCCCAAAGTTATCCTTTAGCCTACAATTACTCATAAACTCATGCCAAAATAGCAAAATACAAACACAAACTTCAATTTACGTGACCATACTTTTGAAACAACACTCTCCCAATGATTTATTTCTTCCCCAATTCAACCCAAGAAATACTATGTGCAAATACTTGTACTCTCCATGGATAAACAGAACACTTAATTTTTTTTCACTGCCTGTCACATATATATAAGCACAGTGCCAGGCAATAAGGATCAAGTAAGGTCCGTCTAGTGAAAGCTATGGTTTTTCCAGTGGTCAGGTATGGATGTGAGAGTTGGACTGTGAAGAAAGCTGATCGCCGAAGAATTGATGCTTTTGAACTGTGGTGTTGGAGAAGACTCTTGAGAGTCCCTTGGACTGCAAG
>NW_011494828.1:1369837-1382161 GCF_000754665.1 Bison bison bison
TTTGGCCACCTCATGCGAAGAGTTGACTCATTGGAAAAGACTCTGATGGTGGGAGGGATTGGGGGCAGGAGGAGAAGGGGACGACAGAGGATGAGATGGCTGGATGGCATCACTGACTCGATCGACGTGAGTTTGAGTGAACTCCAGGAGTTGGTGATGGATAGGGAGGCCTGGCGTGCTGCGATTCATGGGGTCGCAAAGAGTTGGACACGACTGAGCGACTGAACTGAACTGAGGGGCCATAGAAATAAATATAAATAAATCCTTCTTTAAGGAGCTCACGGACAAATAATGATAATAGTAGATAACATTTACTGAGCACTTATGTGTCAGACACTGTTCTAAATACAGGATTTACCTCATTTAATCTTTATGAAGATATTACGTAGTAGGTACTATTACTCTCTCCATTTTACAGACATGAAGACCGATTAAGTGGCAGTCAGAAGTAGATCCTTAACTCTTTTTTTTTTTTTTTTTGCTTAACAAGTTATCTATTTATTGTTGTTTGAATCCTTAACTCTAAAGGTTATACTATAGAGCCTCAATATATAATGCTTCAGATTATTATAACAGCAACAATAATAAAAAATAATAGTTAAGATTTAGTGCCTTGCATTGCGATAAGTTGTTTGTGGACATTATTTCATTTAATCATCTCCATAAAAGCAAGCAGGACCGTGGGCACACAAGCCTTTCAAACAGTTGCTAATCTGGGAAGGGAGGGGATGCTGAGACAAGGGAGGAGCAGTCAGGAAACAAAGGATAGTGTTGCTACCAATCCTTCTGGGGCTGCAGCTCTTCCAGCTGCCCCAACAGCCCCCGCCCCCCGACAACAATAACAACTGTGTGGAAGGTGAACAGTCTCTGCCTCTGCCAGCCAGCCTCAACAGTTCCTGGGCACAGCGCCCCAGGAATAGCAGCAATGGCAATGATTATAACAATGGGGAAAATAGGGGGCTAGAACAGGTACCCTCCTCATCCTCTATCCACAATGGAGACATGGAAAAGATTCTTCTGGATGCACAACATGAATTCAGAGTAGTTCAAGAGACAGTTCTCACTGCAACAGCCCTTTCCCACCAGAAGAGGGGGAGATCATGTTTGATAGGAAACAGCAGCAGGGACCATAGCTCTCAGTCAGAAGAAATTGCCGAAGAGAAAGATGTGGGTGCACTGACGAAAATTGCAGACTGGGTGTCCAGCTGGTCTAGCAGACCTGAAAACATTTCACCTGAGGAGTCCCACTCTGGCACCCTAAATAGTCCATTTCCTTAAGCATGAGGAAAAGTAGAGCCATGAAAAAAGGGGAGATTTTTTCTCCGCACAATTTCTTAAGGTATTCATTCCATCTCTCTTCCTTTGCCATGTTCTGGCTTTGGAGCTAGGCACCTACATTGGAAAACGACTAATCACGATTACTGCCAGTACCTACTGAAGGAAAAGAGCCCCTGGGAAAGCGTGTGACTTGTATTGTCAGTAGTTTATTTGAACTTGAGACCATTGTGAGCATGACCCAACCTATACCCTGTTTTTATATATCCAAGTAGTTCTAGTAATTCTCAATTCCACTATTTTATTCAAACTCAAGGCATAGAATTTTACTAATCTCATTCTCTT
The DNA here is from genome assembly GCF_000754665.1 of Bison bison bison. NCBI lineage: Eukaryota > Metazoa > Chordata > Mammalia > Artiodactyla > Bovidae > Bison > Bison bison. The sequence goes on from NW_011494828.1 coordinate 1,371,458, forward strand.
TTTGACCTAAAAAACACTTAGGAATTTCTTAACAAAGTTTACTGTTGTTTAGAAATTTGCAAGGGCTTTTTTTCTGCAAATGCTACTAGCAAATTATGATTTTGTCAACAATGCTGTTGTTTCCTTTTAGTTCCACTAGACTTAGACTTGTATCATTTGTGACACAAATTTTACTCTTGCAAGATAATTTCCATCTTTCTTTTTAAATGAGACCAGGTTAGCAAGTGATATAAAAGCTTTGTTGTTTTTCAAGACAAAGGCAAGTTTGAATTTATAGATATTAAAAAAGAAAATAAACAAAAGAAGACACAATAAAAAAATATCCTGGGCAATAAAAAATTATTTTAAACCAGAAAAGAGAGAGAAACAAAGAGTAGTTTTGGGGCAGGGTCCGGCTTCCACCTCAAGAGATAAAACATAGTATCTTTGAGCCCTTCTACAGAACTAAAATTTCCACCAAATGGAAGATGTTAGCATTCTTCATTCCAGAGGAGAACATAGTTTGATTAACCTCAAGAAGACCAAGAGAAGACCACCTAAGGCCAGATAAAAGAAGTACAAGCCCTGCACACACCTTGATCCTTATCAGCAACCCTGCCCTTGAACCGTTGCTATAAAACTCACCAATTCTCCCTGGATTGGGACACACAGGTTTTTCCAGAGCATGAGCCTCCCGTGTCCCTCTTTACCTGGCAAAGAAATAAAGCTATTCCTCTTCCCAAAACTGTCTCCAAGATTTGATTCAGCACCACTGCATAGAGGCTGAATTTTTAGCAGCACCACCAACCTGGTACAGTAGTACTATTATTCTTTTCTACTTCACAGATGAGAAAACTGAGGTTATAGAGGTTATATAACTTATCTAAGGTCCCTTAACTATTAAGTGATAAAATCATCCTGAACCTCTCCTCTAAATTCCAGACTTGTTTACCCAACTTGCTCCGAGAGGAGCAACCCCACATCCATGGACCAGAGGCTGCGCGGGCACAGGAGGGCCGAGAGGAGCTACTCCATGTTCAAGGTCAGGAGGGGTGGCCGTGAGGAGATACCCCTCATCCAAGGTAAGGAGCAGCAGCTGCACTTTGCTGGAGCAGCCGTGGAGAGATACCCCACGTCCAAGGTAAGAGAAACCCAAGTAAGACAGTCGGTGTTGAGAGAGGGCATCAGAGGGCAGACACACTGAAACCTTAATCACAGAAAACTAGCCAATCCAATCACACGGACCACCGCCTTGTCTAACTCAATTAAACTAAGCCATGCCATGTGGGGCCACCAAAGACGGACAGGTCATGGTGGAGAGGTCTGACACAATGTGGTCCACTGGAGAAGGGAATGGCAAACCACTTCAGTATTCTTGCCTTGAGAACCCCATGGACAGTATGAAAAGGCAAAATGATAGGATACTGAAAGAGGAACTCCCCAGGTCAGTAGATGCCCAATATGCTACAGGAGATCAGTGGAGAAATAACTCCAGAAAGAATGAAGGGATGGAGCCAAAGCAAAAACAATACCCAGCTGTGGATGTGACTGGTGATAGAAGCAAGGTTCGATGCTGTAAAGAGCAATATTGCATAGGATCCAGGAATGTCAGGTCCATGAATCAAGGCAAATTGGAAGTGGTCAAACAGGAGATGACAAGAGTGAACGTTGACATTCTAGGAATCAGCAAACTAAAATGGACTGGAATGGGTGAATTTAACTCAGATGACCATTATATCTACTACTGTGGGCAGGAATCCCTCAGAAGAAATGGAGTAGCCATCATGGTCACAAAGAGTCCGAAATAGAGTACTTGGATGCAATCTCAAAAATGACAGAATGATCTGTGTTTGTTTCCAAGGCAAACCATTCAATATCACAGTAATCCAAGTCTATGCCCCAACCAGTAACGCTGAAGAAGCTGATGTTGAATGGTTTTATGAAGATCTACAAGATCTTTTAGAACTAACACCCAAAAAAGATGTCCTTTTCATTATAGGGGACTGGAACACAAACGTAGGAAGTCAAGAAAAACCTCGAGTAACAGGCAAATTTGGCGTTGGAGTATGGAATGAAGCAGGGCAAAGGCTAATAGAGTTTTGCCAAGAGAACACATTGGTCATACCAAACACCCTCTTCCAACAACACAAGAGAAGACTCTACACATGGACATCACCAGATGGTCAACACTGAAATCAGACTGATTATATTCTTTGCAGCCAAAGATGGAGAAGCTCTATACAGTCGGCAAAAACAAGACCGGGAGCTGACTGTGGCTCAGATCGTGAACTCCTTATTGCCAATTCAGACTTAAATTGAAGAAAGTGGGGAAAACGACTAGACCATTCAGGTATGACCTAAATCAAATCCCTTATGATTATACAGTGGAAGTGAGAGATTTAAGGGACTAGATCTGATAGAGTGCCTGATGAACTATGGATGGAGGTTAGTGACATTGTACAGGAGACAGAGATCAAGACCATCCCCATGGAAAAGAAATGCAAAAAAGCAAAATGGCTGTCAGTGGAGGCCTTACAAATAGCTGTGAAAAGAAGACAAGCGAAAAGCAAAGGAGAAAAGGAAAGATATAAACATCTGAATGCAGAGTTCCAAAGAATAGCAAGAAGAGATAAAGCCTTCCTCAGCGATCAATGCAAAGAAATAGAGGAAAACAACAGAATGGGAAAGACTAGAGATCTCTTCAAGAAAATTAGAGATACCAAGGGAACATATCATGCAAAGATGGGCTCGATAAAGGACAGAAATGGTATGAACCTAACAGAATCAGAAGATATTAAGAAGAGGTGGCAAGAATACACAGAAGAACTGTACAAAAAACAGCTTCACAACCAAGAAAATAACGATGGTGTGATCACTCACCTAGAGCCAGACATTCTGGAATGTGAAGTCAAGTGGGCCTTAGAAGGCATCACTACAAACAAAGCTAGTGGAGGTGATGGAATTCCTGAAATTGAGCTATTTCAGATCCAGAAAGATGATGCTGTGAAGGTGCTGGACTCAATATGCCAGCAAATTTGGAAAACTCAGCAGTGGCCACAGGACTGGAAAAGGTCAGTTTTCATTAAAATCCCAAAGAAAGGCAATGCCAAAGAATGCTCAAACTACTGCAAAACTGAACTCATCTCATACACTAGTAAAGTAATGCTCAAAATTCTCCAAGCCAGGCTTCAGCAGTACGTGAATCGCGAACTTCCAGATGTTCAAGCTAGTTTTAGAAAAGGCAGAGGAACCAGAGATCAAATTGCCAACATCTGCTGGATCATGGAAAAAGCAAGAGAGTTCCAGAAAAACATCTATTTCTGCTTTATTGACTACGCCAAAGCCTTTGACTGTGTGGATCACAATAAACCGGAAAATTCTGAAACAGACGGGAATACCAGACCACCTGACCTGCCTCCCGAGAAACCTATATGCAGGTCAGGAAGCAAGTTAGAACTGGACATGGAACAACAAACTGGTTCCTAATAGGAAAAGGAGTACGTCAAGGCTGTATATTGTCACCCTGCTTCTTTAACTTCTATGCAGAGTACATCATGAGAAACGCTGGGCTGGAAGAAGCACAAGCTGGAATCAAGATTGCCGGGAGAAATACAATAACCTCAGATATACAGATGACACCACCCTTATGGCAGAAAGTGAAGAACTAAAGAGCCTCTTGATGAAAGTGAAAGAGGAGAGTGAAAAGGTTGGCTTACACCTCAACATTCAGAAAACTAAGATCATGGCATCCAGTCCCATCACTTCATGGCAAATAGATGGGGAAACAGTGGAAACAGTGGCTGACTTTATTTTTTTGGGTTCCAAAATGACTGCAGATGGTGACTGCAGCCATGAAATTAAAAGATGCTTACTCCTTGAAAGGAAAGTTATGACCAACCTAGATAGCATATTAAAAAGCAGAGACATTACTTTGTCCACAAAGGTCCGTCTAGTCAAGGCTATTGTTTTTCCAGTGGTCAGGTATGGATGTGAGAGTTGGACTGTGAAGAAAGCTGAGCGCTGAAGAATTGATGCTTTTGAACTGTGGTGTTGGAGAAGACTCTTGAAAGTCCCATGGACTGCAAGGAGATCCAACCAGTCCATCCTAAAGGAGATCAGTCCTAGGTGTTCATTGGAAGGACTGATGTTGAAGCTGAAACTCTAATACCTTGGCTACGTGATGTGAAGAGCTGACTCATTTGAAAAGACCCTGATGCTGGGAGGGATTGGGGGCAGGAGGAGAAGGGGACAACAGAGGATGAGATGGCTGGGTGGCATCACCAACTCAATGGACATGGGTCTGGGAAGATTCTGGGAGTTGGTGATGGACAGGGAGGCCTGGCGTGCTGTGATCATTGGGTTGCAAAGTGTCGGACATGACTGCGCGACTGAACTGACTGGACTGAATTGTTCCCCAAAGCCTCCAATAGAACTGCAAAGTTTTTCTGAACATGAATGTCCATCCTGTCAAACACATCTGGGAATCTATAAATTATTTCCTCAGACTCACTGCCCAATATCTCTCCTGAAGTTCTTGATCCTCCCACTCCAGTTAGACTACTTATTCTCTAGACTATTGCCCAGCAGTCACCCTGGACTTGCTATCACCCTTCTTTCCAGATCTTATGCCTTTTCATTTTTATCTGTTGTTTTGTTTGCCCCCTTACTTTTGATGGGACACATAGTCCAGCAGCTTCATAAGAAACAGCTCACGAGAAGTAACATTTTCAAAACCATGCATGTCTGAGAATGTCTTTACTCTCATGCCTGACTGGTAGTTTGACTGGATAAAGAATTCTAAGTAAGAAATAATTTTCTCTCAGAAAGTATTGTTTTACTGGTAGAGCTTCCAGAGCTGGGTTTCGGTATTTTTTTTAAGATTTATTTATTTACTTTTTGGCTGTGAGTCTTCGTTGCTGCACGTGGACTTTCTCTAGTTTCCACGAGTGAGGGCTACTCTTCACTGCAGTGTGCAGGCTGCTCATCGTGATGGCTTCTCTCGTTGAGGAGCACAGGCTCTAGGCGCAAGGGCTTCGGCAGTTGCAGTGTATGGGCTCAGTAGTTGTGGCCCATGGGCTTAGTTGCTCCGAAGCATGTGGGATCTTCCCAGACTGGGGAATCAAACCTGTGTCCCTTGCATTGCAAGGAGCATTCTTAAACACTGGACCACCAGGGAAGCCCCCAGAACTGGTTTTGAGAAGTCTGATACCATTTGAATTTTCAGTCCTATATATGGCCTCTGGTTCTCTCCACCCCTATGCTGTAGAAGTATTTAGAATCTTATTTTTATTACCCATATTCTACAATTTCACAACTATATGCTCTGGGATGGGTCTTTTTCTTCATTCATTGTGCTGGGCACTTAGGAGGCCCTTTCACTTTGGAAGTTCATGCCCCTTGGTTGTAGAAAATGTTCTTGTATTAGTCAAAAACAGACTTCCTAGATTGATCCTTTACTTTTTAATTCTTTTCTCTCTTATTTTCCATCTTTGATTTTTCACCATTAATGGATGATTTCCTCTTTATCTCCTTGGCAGGCCAATCAAATGCTTTAAATAAAGCCATAAATAAATAACCATATGAAACTATATATAAACATATAATCATATTTTAAAATTTCCAAGAATCTTTATGGCTTTCTAATTACTCCTATTTTATAGTATACTATTCTTATTTCATAGATGGATTTCCTTCTCAAACCTCTCCTAGAAGAAGCATATTTAGAAGATAATAATTAGTTTTTTTGCTGGTTACACTTCAAAGTTTTCTTCTTCTACTTGGGGCTCTTCAGTTTCTCCAAATCCACCAGTTTCCTGGCAGGTGTGGGTGGGATGGGGATGATTCCTACCTGCTTAAGAGTCAAAGGATAGAAGAGGACTCGAAGTCTCAAGAGCCTCACCATTCAGTACACAGACAGTCCCTTCATTTCCCTCTTCTTAGGATAACATTCCTTCTCCATCAGCTGTCATACTAGATGCTTACCTAGTATGAAGCATGTATGGTTCAATTGTTTTCCAAAAATAAAAATTCACCTCTTGTTGAGGTAAGTGAGACTTAACTGATTAATTGCAATGAATGGAGATGGTGACTTTTAGGCCCAGTTACCCCTGAAAAGACTTTCAATAGTCCTCCTGTTTTCAGGCCAAGCCTGACATCCACCTTCAGTTCCAGAGCTGAACTGTAGGTTTTGTAGGTTCTGTGATGCTAACTGGCTTGCTTCTATCTAGCATCTGCCTCTATAGACAGTACTTTCAAGGAACTCACCCTATCTGAAGGCTACAAACAAAAAGTAAACAAATAAACAAGATATTTTCAAAGACGGTAAGAATGATGTAGACAAAGCATAATAACGAGGGGGTAAAGAGTGATACTGGATGGCTATTTTAGACAGGCTAGTCAACAAAAGTCTCTTTGAGGATGGGATATCTCAGAAGAAGCATGCTAAATGATTCTGGAACAAAGACATTATAGGAAAAGGGAAAAGAAAGTACAAAGACCCTGAAGTATGAAAGAGGTTGGTATATCTGAAAAACAAAAAGGCCAGTGAGGGTGGTTAGGATGGTGTAAGCTAGGAAAGAGTGATCAGAAATAAGCTCAGGGACTTCCCTAGCGGTCCAGTGGTTAAGACTTTGCCTTCCAATGCAAGGGGTGCAGGTTCAACCCCTGGTCGGGGAGCTAAGATCCCACATGCCTTGTAGCCAAAAAACATAACCTCATAGCCAAAAAGCATAAAACAGAAGCAATATTGTAACAAATTCAATAAAGACCTTAAAAATGGTCTACATTAAAAAAAAAGAAGAAAATAAGGTCAGAGAAGCAGATAGGTCAATTCATTTAAGGTCTTGTATGCACACATCTCAACATCAAAGCCCAGGGTTTAGACTTTATTTGAAGAGTGACAAAAAGTCATAGAAGGAAATTCAGCAGAGGTGGATGGTATGATCTGATTTGCCTTTTTCAAGTTCAAACTGGCTACCATGGAACAAGAGAGGAATCTGGGAGATCAACTAAGAGTGTTGAAGTAGGATGGTGGCTATGGAGCTAATAAGTGGTAGTCAGACTCAGGGCATATTTTAAAGATAATGTTAAACTACTTGAAGGTTTGAAGTATGGTATAAAGGAAAAATATTAAAGATGACACCTAAGGTTTTGGCATAAGTAACAGATGAATGGTAATTCCATTTGCTGAGAATGGGAGACATCTAGAAAGTAAAACATGTGGGTGGGATAGGAATATGATCAACAGTGGCCCATAACAGGTGCTCAGTAATTGGTACCCATTGTTTATATTAACAATCATCTTACATTGTATGTCAATTATATCTCAATAAATTTCTTAAAAATCACCTTCTTTCTGGGGTTATACTATGTCACTATCCACAGACAATAACATAAATAGTACTGAAGCTGATTCCACCTTTATTTTAAACAAAAACTTTCTGGTTATATGACATTAGAACTCAGACTCAATTCATAAGTCATCAGACTTTCTAGCATAGTACAGAGAAGAGAAAACAATATTAAGATCCCCTTACCAACGTGCAAGTGTTATAAATTTGCTTTGACGGCTATATTGACACTCTTTCATTTAGTTACTCACTAGTATTACAATGATAAAATCAAAAAGGTGAACTTTAATCCATCATTTTTAAATGCTTCCCATTTATTCTGAACAACACGTGCACACACACAATGCAAACACACCCTGAGATAATATATTTTTCAAACCTGATCATTTAAAAACTATTCAACATTAATTCCGTATGATTTCTAAGCTGATCCATTCTCCTCATTTAACAAAAGCAGAAACCAAAGCCCAGAGGTCAAATAACTTGTCCAAGAGAACACAATTAGGAAATCACAGAGTGCATAAGAATGTGCATAAGAATACCTGAAGATAAGGCTAGAAAAATAGAGCAGACGTTAGCTGTCTGTCTAAAGAATTTCTGATTCAATTCTGAAATAAATGGGAGCCACAAAAAGTTTTTAAGAAATGTTCAGTCGCTAAGTTGTGTCCGACTCTTTGTAACCCCATGAATTGCAGCATACCAGGCTTCCCTGTTCTTCACTATCTCCTGGAGTTTGCTCAAATTCATGTCCATTGAGTCAATGATTCTATCTAACGCACTCACCCTCTGCTGCTCTCTTCTCCTTTTGCCTTCCCTTCTCTTCTTTTGCTTTCCCAGAATCAGGATCTTTCCCAGTGAGCCAGCTCTTTGTATAAGCTATACGATTAGAGTTATGTATCAGGAAAAGTGAAAAGGAGGGCAAAAAGAATAATTCATTCAAGGCAAAAGTGAAGAGGATTGAACTGACAGATGCATAGGGGAAGAAGAAGATGCTAAAGTCTTTGAAGGTTTAAAATCAAGAGCTTAGTTTCTGATTAGAAGCAAGGAATAAAAGGAATAACTAGAGATGAATTTGGGATTTTCATAATGGGTAACTGGAAAGACTGCTATCTTAATAATGAGGTTGGGAAAATACTCTGACACATCCTCATAGCATTAGCAGATACTAGTCTGTTTCCTAGGTATACAGTTTGCTTCCTAAGGAGACCATCTGGGAGGTAACAGCCCTCTACTTCTCATCTATTCACCATGGTATTACCTAGCATGGGGTTGGACTGAGTAGTTCTAAATAAATATTTGGTGATTTGAAAGCATATTCTTCATTTTAACAAAATGGCAATCATATTGTTGCATATGGATTCTGAAGAGGAGTTAATTCTGAATAAAAATAGGTAGATAGGAAAATAAATTCAGAATGTGGCCTAAAAAGAAGTAAACATGAGATTGTAAACAAGGAGTCTAAAAGAAATATTAAATTTCTCATGGCATGAAGAATAACAAAGAGGTATGAGAACAAATCTTGGTACAAGTCTTCAAAAAGGCCATTGGGGAGTGGAAGTGAGCAGGGCACAGAATTGGGTTACAGATCTTTGAGCATAAGACTTCCTGGCATAAACAACCTTATTCACAAGAGGTCCAAACTATCGGTCCCTGCCCTCAACAAAGCAGTTTATTGTTCTTTTTCTCAACTGATAAGTTAGAGCAACTGATGATAAAACAATCTTAACTGTATCCATGTATTAAAAAAATATAGACACACAAACAAAATACACACATCTACTTGCCTCTGTGTCTCACCAGGGCCACTCTCTTCCTTCCAACTAGAAATCTTAGGAGGGAGAAAGATAAAAAGAAAAGAGGAAGTAGGGAGGCTGGGGTCAAGAAAAAGAGAGAAATAAAACTGCAAAGGTTCAGCTCATTCACTCATGCTGGGCACAAAATAGCTGTGCCAGCAGAGGACCAATTCACGCCCAGAGGATCAGATGCTCACCATTTGGCAGCTCATGCAGATAGCCTTTTTTCCCAAGTACACCTTCAAAATCACTAATGTAGCAAATTTCAACTTTTTCTTTGTTTTTAAGTAGGAGATCTTTTCTGTAAAATTCTTAGATGGAAGTTCAATATAAAACAGCTTCTCTGGCTGGATGAAGCAGAGATGGAAGCCGAAAGGCTCATCTGCTCAGCCACCTCCCTCCTGAGGTTAAACCCCTGAGGACACAAGTCGGTGAAAATCCTAGGGTTCCAAGAAATGGATTCTTCCCAATTTAAATCTCATAATGAAGGAAAACTTTGGTGCATATTTCTGTCTCAGCTTTTGTACCTCTAAAAACAAACTAACGTGTACTAACAGCTTGAAAATAAGCTAAGAGCCATACTAACGAATGGGAACAAAAAATTTGAATCACAAAAAATATAAACTATGAACAGTAAATTCCTAAGACGATTAGAAAAGCATTCATGGAGAAGAAAATGGCAGCCCACTCCAGTACCCTTGCCTGGAAAACCCCCATGGACAGACAGTCCATGGGGTCACAAAGAGTAGGACACGACTGAGCGACGTCACTTTCACTTTCACTTGTCCTCACCTCCTACTCTACTCTGTCTATAAAAGAAACTGGCATTCAGACCCATATAAGATCATACGCTGGGGCACTAGCCTGCCATCTTCTAGGACGCCTAGCTTTCCAAATAAAGTTGTATTCTTTGCTTCAGCAAAAAAAAAGAAAAGCATTCAGTTCAGTCACTCAGTCGTGTCCGACTCTTTGCAACCCCATGAACCGCAGCACGCCAGGCCTCCCTATCCATCACCAACTGCCAGAGTCCACCCAAACCCATGTCCATTGAGTCGGTGATGCCATCTAACCATCTCATCTTCTGTCGTCCCCTTCTCCTCCTGCCCTCAATCTTTTCCAGTATCAGGGTCTTTTCAAATGAGTCAGCTCTTCACATCAGGTGGCCAAAGTATTGGAGCTGCAGCTTCAAAATCAGTCCTACCAATGAACACCCAAGTCTGATCTCCTTTAGGATGGACTGGTTGGATCTCCTTGCAGTCCGAGGGACTCTCAAGAGTTCTCCAACACCACAGTTCAAAAGCATCAATTCTTCAGCACACAGCTTTCTTTATAGTCCAACTCTCATATCCATACATGACCACTGGAAAAACCTTGACTAGACGGACCTTTATTGACAACATAATGTCTCTGCTTTTTAACATGCTGTATAGGTTGGTCATAACTTCCCTTCCAAGGAGTAAGCATCTTTTAATTTCATGACTGCAATCACCATCTGCAGTGATTTTGGAGCCCAGAAAAATAAAGTCAGCCACTGTTTCCACTGTTCCCCCATCTATTTGCCATGAAGTGATGGGACTGGATGC
>NW_011494828.1:1382261-1393871 GCF_000754665.1 Bison bison bison
CTTTCTGCCATAAGGGTGGTGTCATCTGCATATCTGAGGTTATTGTATTTCTCCCAGCAATCTTGATTCCAGCTTGTGCTTCCTCCAGCCCAGTGTTTCTCATGATGTACTCTGTGTATAAGTTAAATAAGCAGGGTGACAATACACAGCCTTGACGTATTCCTTTTCCTATTTGGAACCATTCTGTTGTTCCATGTCCAGTTCTGACTGTTGCTTCCTGACCTGCATACAGGTTTCTCAAGAGGCAGGTCAGGTGGTCTGGTATTCCCATCTCTTTCAGAATTTTCTGCAGTTTATTGTGATCCACACAGAAAACCATTAAGGAAATAAAAATTCTAAGAATTTGAGACTGGGACACAGTTGTGCATCCTCAGTTCAGTTCAGTCGCTCAGTCGTGTCCGACTCTTTGAGACACCATGGAGTGCAGCACGCCAGGCCTCCCTGTCCATCATCAACTCAAGGAGTTTACTCAAACTCTTGTCCACTGAGTCCGTGATGCCATCCAGTCATCTCATCCTCTGTCATCCCCTTCTCCTCCTGCCTTCAATTTTCCCAGCATCAGGGTCTTTTCAAATGAGTCAGCTCTTTGCATCAAGTGGCCAGAGTACTGGAGTTTCAGCTTCAACATCAGTCCTAGGGAAGTATAATAAATGCTTCTACTACTATAGGACTCCTCTGGCTAACAAAAGCCAAGAGGACTTTGCTTGCTCTAGGCCCCCTTGGTAGGATAATTTCCTTCTGTTGTATTCAAAATATACAATGAAAGTAAAGGCATGAAAACATGAAAGATATAAATAACTAGAACTTCTTTTAAAAAGTAATACACTTCCAGGCTTTTAACTGCACTATATTTGAGACAGATGGCTTATGCAGGACAAAAAATGTCACCATCAAAATGAAAACCCACCATGGTTAATAATCAGTATAGTAATTTTCATGTATTATATGCTTACTGTGGATTATAACAGATCTATAGATTTTATATACATAATCTCATTTGTTGGCTTATTGTGAAGATCAAGATAGAATTAACATTACATTTTATATGTTAGAAAACTTAGCTCACAGCAAAGAATATGATTTTTTGTAAGTTAAAAGGGAAGGGCGTGTCATTCCTGAACAACGAGGTGAAAAAAAGATAGGCTGAGAAAGTAGACCAAGGAGACTTGGTCTAGGAATAGTATAGACTTGGAATAGGAATGGTATTCAACAAGAGCAAAGATGTGCATAGACTGAAAGCCCAGGATTATCCAATATAGTAGCTGCTAAGCTTCCTGTGGCAATTTAAATAAAATCAAACAAAAAATTCAGTTCCTTCTTTGTACTAGCCACATTTCAATGCTCATTAGCCACATGAAGCTATTGAACAGCACAGATAAAGAACATTTCCATCATTTTAGAAAGTTCTATTCTATTCAACAGCATCACTCTAGCAGAAAACTCTTGAATGTATTAGAAACAGCAGTAGACCCTCAACAAATGTTTGGTGAGTGAATGAATGATAAAAGACAGATGGGATGCAGTGAGCCATTTAAAGAACTAGCCAGAGGAAAAGAAACTAATAATAATAGCTAACATTTACTGGACACTTAACAAAACCAAGTACTATTCCAGGGTGCTTTATATGGATTAAATTAATCCTCAATAACAACTCTACGAGGGATTTACGGTCATTATCCTCATTATACATGGGAAAACTAAGGATCTCAGAGGTTAAATAACTTTCCCAAGATCCAGGATTTGAATTCAGGCAGCTTGATCTGGAATCCAGAGCCTCCATTTTTAATCAGTACACTGTATAGTATTCTACTTCTTTATATAACAACTACATATTTAAACTTTGCTGTGAGGAAATAAAATTTGTTTAGAGTCAATCTTCCCATGCAATTACCAGTCAAGTTCATAGTGAAGAGAACAAAAAAATAAGTGATGAATAAAGAAGATTGGCAGAAAATATATCAAATGTTAATACTAGCTTGATGCCTAGATGCTGAGATTAAGGACCATTTTTTATTTTCCTGTTTTTGCGAATACTATTTTCTCAATGAATCATCCACAGTGATGATGTATCATTTCTACAATAATAATAAAACACTACTTTTTAAACGAGATGAAAATATAATCAGCTTAAAAATTCCTAAGCAGAACATCAAATCAAAACTCAACCATCTCGAGGAAATGACAACCCACTCCAGTATTCTTGCCTGGGAAATTCCATGGACAGAGGAGCCTGATGGGCTACAATCCATGGGGCTGCAAAGAGTTGAACACAATTTAGCGACTAAACAACATATACTATATGGTATACTATATATTAAATAGTAAAAAAAAAAAAAAAAGACTCAACCATCTGAAACACTGTTGTCCCCTAACTGATCTCTTGGCCACCAGTCTCCTCATCATTAAACCATTCTGAATTTGCCATTAGTTACCCTCTGTCATCTAATCCCTGCTCAGAATTCAACACATAAAACATAAAATATAATCTTCTTGGCTTTGGGCAAAACATTTCTGCATAGAATGGCCCAGTTCTACCTTTCCAAATTTATCTACCAATGCTATCCCGTCAAATCCTTTAGGAGAGACATGAAAGAAAAAGTTCTTCTAGGAGAAACATGGTAGAAAGAGTCCTACCTCAAAGTTACAGACCTCAGACAACACATATCTCTTGGCCTCAGTTTCTCCAATGGAGAAAAACTGTGAAAATTAAATCTTTAAACAGCCAAAACAGCCAGCATACAAGGAAGACTTCAATAAGTGGTTTTCTCATTGCTGTTATTATTAACAAAATTTTTTTCAGTCCAATAAATTGCTCTATTTATTCCCTGACCAGATCACAAAAATAATCATAGTAGATATCTTAGTTCATCCTTTGAACAAGCTGTTGATCTAGTCTTCTCTGTGGCCAGCATCTCTACCTTCTACAAAATATGTGGTCTTTTCCTTCATTCCACCTCATGGAGAAGAGAATTTGAATGGCCACAAGAAGTTGTTTCCTTCTTTGAAGAATTTTCCAACAGTATAGGTCTTATAAATCAGATCCTCCATGTAGATAATGCTATATTTACCAAGACATCAGGCAATCCATGTGTTATCTGTCAGGGAAATTTGCTTCTTGTTGATTTTGTCATAACCACATCTGTAGATCAATTCATCTACTGACTGCAGGTTTGGTTACCACCACGCAATATGTGGTTCCACGGTCCATGGCATGTTAAATGGAGCATAGTCAATCTTAACAAAGGTGCCACTGAAGACTTGACAAAGGTGAAGAAGTTGCAACGTCTTTCAGATCTGTGAACTCACAACACTGATGCCTCTGATCCTAATGACAAATGCCAGTTTGGGCTCTGCATGTGCATAGAAGCTGCCAGCTTTTCTTGCCATCCTAGCCATCAGAATCGCAGTTCTGTACATCTGCCTATACTCTTTGTGAGAGCACTTAACTTCTTTACAGATAAGCTTCATTCCTTACCTTTTGAAGGATCTTTTGGGCAAATTTCTTTCATAGGCACTTGATCTTCAGCTCTGCAAAATTCCTTCCCATTTCAAAAAATATATTTGTTTTCTAATTTTATTTATTTTGCTGTGCAGTCATAGTGGCAGCACACACAATCTTCCATCTTTGTTGCGGCATGTGGGATCTTTTACTTGTAGAATATGGAATCTTTAGTTGTGGCATGCAGGATCTAATTCCCTAACTAGAGATCAAACCCAGGCCCCCTGCATAGGGAGCATGGAGTCTTAGCCACTATCCACCAGTGAAGTCCTCAAAATTTCTTCATTTTTTTCTTAAGGGTTTCAGTAGGAGCCTTAGTTTTCTCCTCTTCTGCATACTCCATAGCCAAATGGGCTTTTAATTCACTGACTCCTTAAAAAGCTTTGGACTTTTACCTTTATGCTTCATTTGTTATTATTTTGTTCCTTTCTGAGTTTCTAGAAGACTCCTGAGAGTCCCTTGGACAGCCAGGAACTCAAACCAGTGACTTTAAGGAAATCAACCCTGAATATTCATTGGAAGGACTCATGCTGAAGCTGAAGCTCCAATACTCTGGCCACCTGATGCGAAGAGCCAACTCACTGGAAAAGACCCTGATGCTGGGAAAGACTGAAGGCAGAAGGAGAAGGGGAAGACAGAGGATGAGATGATTGGATGGCATCACCAACTCACTGGACATAAATTTGAGCAAACTCCGGGAGATAGTGAAGGACAGGGAAGCCTGGTGTGCTGCAGTCCACAGGGTTACAAAGAGTCAGACACAATTTAGGGACTAAACAACAACTTTGTTCCTTTCTGAGTTCTTTCCCTATCTTCTAAAATCCTATTAAACTTCATGTTCCAATTTGAGTTAACCGCCTCCAAAAAAGCTTTCTGGCTCTGCTAAGGGAATTCCCAAAAGTTGCCTTATTAAATGCAGTTAATTACCAGAAAATTAAGTCTCAACAGGTAGAAAAAGACCTACAGCACAGCTAAATTCCAGCAAGACAGATTCAGCATGAAACCTGGAATCCCTCTTTTCAGCTATTAATACTATTCTAGCAAGTCTCCAATAATGTTTCAGCTTTCTCACTGATCTCTGGAAGGAAGGAAAAGCCATTACCTAAGGATGTTGGGATGGGAGAGTCTATTCATGAGCTGCACTTCTTTCAGCATGTTTGCCCGGTTACTGCTCAACGTGTTCATCTTAAGAGCCATCACCTGGCCGGAAGCTCGGTGGCGCACCTAGAAAATAAAATAAAACAAGAGACTCAAGGACGGCAGCTGTATATGAGGTCAAAGTCTCCACATGTAGAGCATGCTGAGATGTTTTACTGCCAATTCAGATAAAACAGACATGGTAAGGGATGTTTTTCTATAAAATCTGATTACATAAGGGTTTCACAACCGTTAACAAAGATGGATTTATTCCTTTGAAGACCAAAACTGTTTCATATTAAGCTGGCTAGAAAATACATGATTATACCTCAAGAAATCATGACTTCTTACTTTGCTGTCCACCTAAAACTATCAGAACATTGTTAACTGGCTATACTCCAATACAAAATAAAAGTTTACTTAAAAAAAAAGAAAAAAACCACGATATCTTAAAAAAAATACCTTAGAGAAAAATGGGGAAAATGTCTTAGGCTGGTTCCTCATGGCCAATGCTTCTGAGCCTTAGGACACTAACCAGAAATTCTCTTTCGTGGAGTTTTATAACATTTAATGAACTATAAAACTGTCTTTATAGGACACTAAACCCACAGCCTCAAAATCTCTCCCAAGCACCATAAAATGTATATCTATACAGAAAAAATTATTGCATGTTAAATATAGAAAGAAGGCAGTGAATCTTCTGGACCTAATATTGAGTAACCCAACCCAAAGTTCCTTATAATCATTTACACACAATCAAGTCAGATACAAAAAAACCTGAGCCACACCACTTACGCCATTACCCATATACACAGAGCAAAGTCTACTTCTAAAACATTCATCCTCTGTAGAACTCAATCTATTTTACATGTAAAAATATTATTTTATAATTTCAATGCATGCTCCACAGGTTTAAAAAACTCAACACTTTGTCTGCAAGAAAATTAACTATGTTTTCAGTCTCCAAAAGTAGTCTCAGGCGTATCAAAATGAGAGAGAATCAAAATGAGAGACTAACAAAATAAGAGAAAATATTTTGTCTTAACCAAAAGAAGCTCAATTATTCACTTAGATATGTGTTTCCTACTGGGCAATTATGAATGAGGCTGTAGAAAAGTTACAAAGTACCAAAGACCTCATTGCTGATGCTGCTGCTGCTAAGTCGCTTCAGTCGTGTCTGACTCTGTGCGACCCCATAGACAGCAGCCCACCAGGCTCCCCCATCCCTGGGATTCTCCAGGCAAGAACACTGGAGTGGGTTGCCATTGCTTTTTCCAAAAGACCTCATTACTTACTGGTTAAAAAAAAATTCATTTCAGATCATGTACAACAGGGACATGCCATGCACAACTGTCATCATTCTATGGACTTTCAGAGTATCATTTCAGGATATTATTTCTACTTCACCAAGTGGAAATTCCAATAGAAAACACAAAAATCTACTTAACTCTTCAATCTCCAGAAATTCTTTGACAGGACAACAGCCTCAGAAGTTTAGTATAGCTATTAATATAGGACAGACAACACAGCTTATCTTAAAACTCAAAGGTACAATGTTTCAGAGTGTCTAGACAGAAGAAGGGGAAGGAAGAATTAAAACACTCAGAGCCACAGGAACCCTGATCAGAAGAACTGAGCACAACACTGGCTGCCTCTCCCCTCTTCTAGATCCCTGAGTGAGATTTGGAACACAACTCTCTTCCGAGTGCATCAATGATTCTGTTGTCATGTACCTCGTGACTGATGAAAGAGAAGTGGCTTTCCTTTTCAGATCCTGCGTGGATAAGTTAAAAGAGACATTTATATACAAAGAACACACTGACAGTATTTTTCCAGCTTTATTTACAGAAGACATCTGTTTTTTAATAAGAGCTCTCCATTCTGAAAGTCACTCCTCTTTTTTTTTTTTTTTCTATCATCTGAAAACTATCACTCTTGAGGTCTTTTTTTTTAATGTCTGCTTTTAAGAAACTTTGATAAAACAATGTGTGAAATTTAGGGATAAAAAAAGTTGTTTCAAATTAATCACAAAAAACCCTACTTCCTTAAACAAGTGGACAAGGAGATGAACATGTTCATTAACACTGTATATCTTTCATGTGCATAAAATATTTTCCTCTTTCTTCTAGCCCCTCAAATTCTACCTATCTTTGAAGGCCACACTCAAATATCCCCTTCCTCTCTGATGTCTTCCTTGTCTGTCTCTAGGAACTGTTTGTGGTTTCCTTCTTTATACTGCCTCAGAACAACAGTATACCACTGAAGACACAGTTCTGTGCATAAATATATCCTCACTAGGCTACAAACCATTTTGAGGCCAGGATCTATATTGTATTAATTTTTATTTTGCAGTACCTAAAACGCCTGGCACATCATAAGAGCGCAATAAAAACAACAACAAGAATGGTTAGTTAAATGATACTTCTAACATACTTTTTAAGGGCCAGTGCATCATTCATTTATCCAGGTAATTTCTTTCGGGGTAGTGCTTTTCTTTTTCTCTTTTTGGTGGCAGAGGTACAGGGGGAGGATATAAACAGAAAAGCAGTACAAGATTTGGCTTAAATTTTCTGGAATTAGCCATCTAGAAAAGGACAAACAATAAGCAATTTGACCAATCAGTAAAGAAAGAGAATAAAGACTCAAATACATCACAAGAGGTATCTATATGAATGTTGATACACTTAGGGGAAAACTTCATGGGACTTCAGTGAAATCTCCAAGAATTAATAGATTTGGACAGATTTTTGAAGCACAAAACTGACTACAGGCGATAAAGAAAAAGGTATCATCCAATATAGAGGTCCACAGGATTTCCCTGGCAGTCCAGTGGTTAAGACTCCACATTTCCAATTCAGAGGATGTGGGTTCAATCCCTGGTCAGTGAACTAAGATCCCACATGCCTCAGAGGAAGGCAAAAAAACAACAAAAAAAACCACATAGAGATCCACTAAACATAGGGAACCTGTCTAAATCCAGGAGGATCTTCATTCCAAGTTGTCAAAACCACAAAAAATTGTTAGCCCTCAAACCTACTTAGATTTTCAAAATAAAGGGAAGGTCAATTTCTGCTTAAGTTTGTCCTCTACACATAGATCATTGTTACTACTACTAAGAGGATTTCCAAGAGACTGATATCTTTAAATACCTTTAAAAAAAAAAAATTAAAAACAGAACTGCCATATGATCCAGCAATTCTACTTCTAGGTACAAACCCAAAAGGACTGAAAAAGGGTCTCAAAAAAATATTTGTACACTCATGTTCAAAACAGCATTATTTATAATAACCAAAGGGCAGAAGCAACCCAAGAGTCCATCAACAGATAAACAGATAAACAAAATGTGGCACATGAGGGAATATTATTCAGCCTTAAAAAGGAAGGAAATTTTGGCATATGCTATTACATGGATGAACCTTGAAGATATTATGCTAAGTGAAGTAAGCCAGTTAGGAAAAGGCAAATACTTATGATTCCACTTATATGAGGTTCCTTAGATAGTTTAATTCAAACAGAAAGAATGTAGAATGGTGGTTGCTAGGGGTTGCAGGGAGGGGAAGAATTCAGAACTGTTTAATGGGTACAGAGTTTCAGCCTTGCAAGATGAAAACAGTTCTGGAGAATGGTGACACAAAAATAGGAATTGAATTGTACACTTAAAAATGGTTAAGATGGTAAATTTTATATATACTTTACCACAAGTATAAATAAAGAAAGGAAGAAAAGAAAGAAGAGATAGAGAGGGAAGAGAAGAGAATCACCAAGGTAAGAAAATTACTATCCCTCTTTGATTTTTAAACTTAGCTGATGCTACCACAGGATCTTCAAATCTACTTTCTAAACAAGAACATAGCAGAGTGGTGAAGTACTCAAGCTGTCAATATTAGCAGATCAAATCCAAGTTTTAATGCTTAGAGTGACTTCTTTTTGAAGTTTTCTGTTGTAAAATAAAGAGAATGATAGTCTCTATCTCCTTTGGAGGATAAACTGATGTTGTTATGTTAAAGAAACAAAAAAATGCGTATAAAGTACTTAACATAGTGCTTGGCACATAGTATTCAGATAAATAGGTATTGTTTTTATTAAAGATAAGAAACTATATGTTTGTAATAGTTTAGCATATCAGGTGATTTTGAGATGATATAGAAAATGTATACTAATTTTAAGTGAAAAGAGCAATATTCAAATCTGTATTGG
Organism: Bison bison bison; assembly: GCF_000754665.1. Lineage (NCBI taxonomy): Eukaryota > Metazoa > Chordata > Mammalia > Artiodactyla > Bovidae > Bison > Bison bison. The sequence continues at coordinate 1,391,095 of NW_011494828.1, forward strand.
CCTCCAAGATGATTTATTTATCACAAAGGGGAAAAGATGACCTTTATAATGGAGAGGTCTGGCAGCTAGCACCTTAATCAAGGGGTTAGAAATTCAGTTATTAGCAAAAGTGAGACATGCAACATTATCAACGTTCTGAAGCAATGAAATATACTTGCCAAATGTTTAACTCAAATCTAATCATAAGAAACTGACTCATCAGAAAAGACCCTGATGCTGAGAAAGACTGAAGGCAGGGGGAGAAGGAGATGACAGAGGATGAGATGGTTGGATGGCATCACCGACTCAATGGACATGAGTTTGAGTAAACTCCGGGAGTTGGTGATGGACAGGGAGGCCTGGCGTGCTGCAGTCCATGGGGTCGCAAAGAGTTGGACATGACTGAGTGACCGAACCGAACTGTATCATAAGAAAAAAATTAGACATATTCAGAATATCTAAAAGACAACTGTACAGTACTCTTCAAACAAACAAAATGTGGGGGAACATTCTAGATGGAAAAAAAAATTTGGCCATACCTCATGGCATGGGGGATATTAGTTCCCTGACCAAGGATCAAACCCATACCCCCTGCAATGGAAGCACAGAGTCTTAAGCACTGGACTGCCAGGGAAGTCCTGGAATATTCTAGATTAAAAGAGATTAACAGTCATAACCACTGAAATGAACAGATGAAATCTTAACTGAATTCGGGATCCAAAAGTTATAAGTTGTACATTAAATTATTTTACTGAATTAAGGTTAATTGTCTAATGTATAAATAATGATACGGCTTTGTAAAAGAATGTATTCTTAGAAGATACATACTAAAGTATTTAAGTGTTATGATGTCTGCAATTTGCTTTCAAGTGGTCTGTCCAAAAAAATACAGATAGATAAAGCAATGTAGCAAAATATTAACAACTGATGAATCTAGATGAAGGGACTTAGGAGTTTATTGCATTATTCTTTCAATTTTCTATAGATTGAAAAAGTTTTCAAAAGTTGGAATAAACAAGTAAAAACTGAATTTTATTTCCTTACATGAATTTAGGAAATTAGGAAATAAAGATTAGCTTTTAATTGTAGGGAAAAAAATTCTGCATACGGCATATGCCTAAGTTTATGTCAAAACAAAAAGAAGTAGAAGTAAGTTTATAAAATATTAATGATGCTTGTCATTGACAGTAGATCGATGATTATTTTCTTGCTTTTGTTTCTTCATTTTCTACTTTCTTCCATAATATACTTGCTTTAATTTTCTAATAGAAAACATTGAATTTATATTCATTTTTAACTAAATAAGTAATACATGCATATATTTTCTTTGTAACACATTAAAACAATACACATAAGTAAAGTCCCTTTTGACTATCAGATTCATTAATCCCAATCTTCTGTGCTCATCCCCAGAAGCTGTTATTATTTCAAGCTTGACTAGTACCTTTCTGGGCCTTTTACAAAACGCACTGACCAAAACAACAACAAATCACTGGTGTGTATAACGTACACATGATCTAGATGAGGGATATATTATGTATATCAGAAGATGAAAGCGCTACAAAACAGAGGCTTCTTTCAACATGCTCAGAAGTCCAAGTACCCTATATGTCCTAAGTCCTAAGAATGTTTCAGTAGTAAGCTGAAACAAAAAAAACAAAAAAGCCATAGATACCATCACCACAATGAGAAACCTGAGAACCACAACAAAGAGTAGCCCCTGCTCACTGCAACTAGTGAAAAGCCTGAGCAGCACTGAAGACCTAGCAGAGTCAAAAATAATTGATTGATTTTTTAAAATAATAATGATTAAAAAAGAAAAAGATCCAAAAAAAAAATCAACAAACAAAAACTACAAACTAAGCCAAGAACTAAGAGTTGGCCAAGTGTGTGCATGCAGCTTGAAAGTAACTGATAATATTTCATTAGTCTTCTCAGTCATATTCAAATAGCAAATACTATCAGTCCAGTTCAGTCGCTCAGTCGTGTCCAATTCTCTGAGACCCCATGGACTGCAGCACACCAGGCCTCCCTGTCTCTCACCAACTCCCGGAGTTTACTCAAACTCATGTCCATTGAGTCGGTGATGCCATATAACCACCTCATCCTCTGTCATCCCCTTCTCCTCCCGCCTTCAATCTTTCCCAGGATTGGGTCTTTTCAAATGAGTCAGTTCTTCTCATCAGGTGTCCAAAGTATTGGAGTTTCAGCTTCAACAACAGTCCTTCCAATGACTATTCAGGACTGATTTCCTTGAGGATGAACTGGTTGGATCTCCTTGCAGTCCAAGGGACTCTCAAGAGTCTTCTCCAACACCACACTTCAAAAGCATCAATTCTTCAGCACTCAGCTTTCTTCACAGTCCAACTCTCACATCCATATATGAGTACTGGAAAAACCATAGCTTTGACTAGATGAACTAGAGGATGTCTCCGCTTTTTAACATGACGTCTAGGTTGGTCATAACTTTTTTTCCAAGGAGTAAGCGTCTTTTAATTTCATGGCTGCAATCACCATCTGCAGTGATTTTGGAGCCCAGAAAAATAAAGTCTGACACTGTTTCCACATCTATCTGCCATGAAGTGATGGGGCCAGATGCCATGATCTTAGTTTTCTGAATGTTGAGCTTTAAGCCAACTTTTTCCTTCTCCTCTTTCACTTTCATCAAGAGGCTCTTTAGTTCTTCTTCACTTTCTGCCATAAGGGTGGTGTCATCTGCATATCTGAGGTTATTGATATTTCTCCCAGCAATCTTGATTGCAGCTTGTGCTTCCTCCAGCCCAGCGTTTCTCATGATG
>NW_011494828.1:1393971-1408307 GCF_000754665.1 Bison bison bison
CTCATGATGTCCTCTGCATATAAGTTAAATAAACAGGGTGACAATATACAGCCTTGACATACTCCTTTTCCTATTTGGAACCAGTCTGTTGTTCCATGTCCAGTTCTAACTGTTGCTTCTTGACTTGCATACAGATTTCTCAAAAGGCAGGTCAGGTGGTCTGGTATTCCCATCTCTTTCAGAATTTTCCACAGTTTGTGGTGATCCACACAGTCAAAGGTTTTGGGATAGTCAATAAAGCATAAATAGATGTTTTCCTGGAACTCTTGCTTTTTCTGTGATCCAACGGATGTTGGCAATTTGATCTCTGGTTCCTCTGCCTTTTCTAAAACCATGTGGAAGTTCACTGTTCACATACTGTTGAGGCCTGGCCTGGAGAATTTTGAGCATTACTTTACTAGCATATGGAGAAGGCAATGGCACCCCACTCCAGTACTTTTGCCTGGAAAATCCCGTGGACGGAGGAGCCTGGTAGGCTGCAGTCCATGGGATCGCTAGAGTTGGACACAACTGAGTGACTTCACTTTCACTTTTCACTTTCATGCAGTGGAGAAGGAAATGGCAACCCACTCCAGTGTTCTTGCCTGGAGAATCCCAGGGACGGGGAAGCCTGGTGGGCTGCCATCTCTGGGGTCGCACAGAGTCGGACACGACTGTAGTGACTTAGCAGCAGCAGCAGCAGTTACTAGCATATGAGATGAGTGCAATTGTGCAGTAGTTTGAGCATTCTTTGGCATTGCCTTTCTTTGGAATTGGAATGAAAACTGACCTTTTCCAGTCCTGTGGCCACTGCTGAGTTTTCCAAATTTGCTGGCATATTGAGTGCAGCACTTTCACAGCATTATCTTTTAGGATTTGAATTAGCTCAACTGGAATTCCATCACCTCCACTAGCTTTGTTCGTAGTGATGCTTTCATAGGCCCACTTGACTTCACATTCCTGAATGTCTGGCTCTAGGTGAGTGATCATACCATTGTGATTATGAGTCATGAAGATCTTTTTTGTATAGTTCTTCTGTGTATTCTTGCCACCTCTTCTTAATATCTTCTGCTTCTGTTAGGTCCATACCATTTCTGTCCTTTCTTGAGCCCATCTTTGCATGAAATGTTCCTTTGATATCTCTAATTTTCTTGAAGAGATCTCTAGTCTTTCCCACTCTGTTGTTTTCCTCTATTTCTTTGCCCTGATTGCTGAGGAAGGCTTTCTTATCTCTCCTTGCTATTCTTTGGAACTCTGCATTCAAATGGGTGTATCTTTCCTTTTCTCCTTTACTTTTCACTTCTCTTCTTTTTACAGCTATTTGTAAGGCCTCCTCAGACAGCCATTTCACTTTTTTGCATTTCTTTTTCTTGGGGATGGTCTTGATTCCTGTCTCCTGTACAATGTCACGAACCTCAGTCCATAGTTCATCAGGCACTCTATCTATCAGATCTACTCCCTTGAATCTATTTCTCACTTTCATTGTATAGTCATAAGGGATTTGATTTTGGTCATACCTGAATGGTCTAATGGTTTTCCCTACTTTCTTCGATTTAAGTCTAAATTTGGCAATAAGGAATTCATGATCTGAGCCACAGTCAGTCAGCTCCCAGTCTTGTTTTTGCTGACTATATAGAGCTTCTCCATTTTTGGGCTGCAAAGAATATAATCAATCTGCTTCTGGTATTGACCATCTGGTGATGTCCATGTGTAGAGCGTTCTCTTGTGTTGTTGGAAGAGGATGTTTGCTATGACCAGTGCGTTCTCTTGGCAGAACTCTATCAGCCTTTGCCCTGCTTCATTCTGTACTCCAAGCCCAAACTTGCCTGTTACTCCAGATGTTTCCTGACTACCTACTTTTGCATTCCAGTCCCCTATGATGAAAAAGACATCTTTTTGGGGTGTTAGTTCTAGAAGGTCTTGTAGGTCTTCATAGAACTGTTCAACTTCAGCTTCTTCAGCATTACTGGTCGGGGCATAGACTTGGATTACTATGATACTGAATGGTTTGCCTTGCAAATGAACAGAGATCATTCTGTCATTTTTGAGATTGCATCCAAGTACTGAATTTTGGACTCTTTTGTTGACCATGATGGCTACTCCATAACTTCTAACGGATTCTTGCCCACAGTAGTAGATATGATGGTCATCTGAGTTAAATTCACCCATTCCAGTCCATTTCAGTTCGCTGATTCCTAAAATGTTGATGTTCACTCTTGCCATCTCCTGTTTGACCACTTCCAGTTTGCCTTGATTCACGGACCTAACATTCCAGGTTCCTATGCAATATTGCTCTTTATAGCATCAGACTTTGCTTCTATCACCAGTCACATCCACAACTGGGTGTTGTTCTTCCTTTGGCTCCATCTCTTCATTCTTTCTGGAGTTATTTCTCCGCTGATCTCCAGTAGCATACTGGGCACCTACCGACCTGGGGAGTTCATCTTTCAGTGTCCTATCTTTTTGGCTTTTCATACTGTTCATGGGGTTCTCAAGGCAAGAACACTGAAGTGGTTTGCCATTCCCTTCTCCAGTGGACCGCATTTTGTCATACTATCATCTTCCATATATAAATCACTGTGCTAGATGCTGAGAAGGCTATTACATATCAACATGAGACATCAGTTTGTCAGATCTCCCAGCAATTTTTGTTCCCCAATTGCAAAGTTATGTTGTTGCTCTCCAGCTTAAAATTCTTCAGTGGCTCACCATTACCTGGGGAATAAAGTCCAAACTCCTTTTAGCAAAACTAAATCCATCAACTTCTCCCTGTATATTCCCACCATCCTCTCCCCTTCAGTGCTCAGTGTGTGCTCAATTATGTCTGATTCTTTGTGACCCCATGGGCTGCAGCCCACCAAGTTATTCTGTCCATGCAATTTTCCCAGCAAGAATACTGGAATGGATTGCCATTTCCTCCCCTAGGGGATCCTCCTGACCCAGGGATCAAACCCAAGTCTCCTGCATGGTAGGTGTATTCTTAACCACTGTGCTACCTAGGAAGCCCTTTTTTCCCCTTACCTTTAGTTATTATATAGTAATACTTGTAATTATTTCTAAATGCATCACCCTATCCACTTTTCCTTTCCTTGACACATTCTATTCTCCTTGCCCTGATGTAATCCTCAACCCCCTAACCCCTATCCTAATTTCCCTTCCAAATTCCTTTCAATTATTCAAGTTATAAGAAACTTAAACTTAAGTTTAAGTTTTTCCCAAGAAAAATCTCAGTTCATTTCAAGAAAAGTTAGATGGCTCCACTCTGTTTTCTTAATACTCTGTTCTTATTTATCTCTGTTACAGCACTTGCATATTTTTTCAAAACGTTTATTTGGCTGCGCCAGTCTTAGTTGTAGCACTCAGGAGATTCATTTTCATTGCAACACACAGGATCTTTAGTTGCAGCATATTGGATCTAATTCCTTTACCAGGGATCAAACCTGGACCCCCTGCATTGGAAGAGCAGAGTCTTAGTCACTGGACCGCCAGGGAAGTCTCAGCACTTGCATATTGTATGCTCTTAGTCTGTCCACTTATCTCCAATATATCTAAGGGCAGTTCTGATTCAAGGTGGCAACTAGGAAGATCCTGAACTTACCTCCTCCCAAAAACACAGAATGCATATGCAACAACTTCCTATATGCTTAAGGGCAAAAACTGCCTTATTCATTATTCATTTATTCCGAGAATAGCTATTCAGCTCCTCCCACCATCCACCCGCAATACACACCTTCTGAGAAGCAAGACTTCTTTTCATATGGACAAATCTAGATTTTCATCAAAAATCATTAAAAGCTAATCAGAAAAGAAAAGCATGGCAATTATTATATAACTATCAACAGACACTAGTAGATTGCAAACTGTAGACTCAAAAGGCAGATTACAGATTATACATAATCTTATAGCCACTAGTTATTACTTTACCCGTTTTTATCCCATTCAAGTAAGCATATTAACATACAAGTGACAATGACAGTAAACATAGGTGCTGCTGTTTAGTCACTCAGTTGTGTCTGACTGTGACCCCATGGACTGTAGCCCACCAGACTCGTCTGTCTATGGGATTCTTCAGGCAAGAATACTGGAGTGGGTTGCCATTTCCTTCTCCAGGCAACCTTTCCAACCCAGGGTTCAAACCCGTGTCTCCTGCATTGGCAGGTGGATTCATTACCCACTGAGCTACCAGGGAAGCCTAAATTGGGGTGGCTCTGTGTGTGTGTGTGTGCGCTTAGTCGCTCAGTCATGTCCAACTTTTATGACCCCCATAGACTGTAGCCTGCCAGGCTCCTCTGTCCCTGGTATTCTCCAGGCAAGACTACTGGAGTGGGTTACTGGAGTGGGTTGCCATTTCTTCTCCAGGGGTGCCTCTAATTCAGCTCTTAATTTATATTTTTCAAATTAAATTATTTGCATATGCTGGTACTTCAGTAATTTAAAACAACAAACTACATGCAATAACTTCAGCTTTAGCAATGTGGTATGAAACCAAATTGAGAAATTCTTCTCTGGCACAGTGCCTAGCATCTAGTATCTGACTGCTCAAAAAATGTTTGTTGAATTTAAATGGTTAACTTGAGTCAGGACACTTATTTTCTAGAGGGGAAGAAAAGCATAAGCCTCTGACCAGCTCACAGAAATACTAAAGGGAGAATTAAGTAATAAAAACGACAACAATGCAAGAACTGTAACAAAGTAATTAATCATGAAGTTAACTATTAGACGAGTAGCTTAGGACTTCCAACCAAGAAGGCACAGTGAGCCTATAGTAAATATACAGTAAGCTGGTATAGCAACATTAATATTAGGCAAATAAAGTTTAAACAGTACGCTTCAAAGGAAGCTATAACACCTCACTTCAGAAGTGTTTTTGAAGTTTTTGGGTGAAATGTTTTGGTTCTAACAATGACTGGGGGTAGGGAGTGCTGCAGGCCTGAGATGCTAAGACATCCTGCAGCTACAGGACTGTCATGTACAAGGAAGCATTGTTCCATGTGCTGTAGAAAATGCAAATGTCTTACCAGATATTCATGTAAATAAAGAACACATTTATTATTATCTAAGCTTGGATTCTAACTCCATTTTACATTAAAAACAAAGTCACCTTGCTTGGTATTAGTATAGACTGAACTTCCTAGGAATGCAACTAACTACCTGTAAATTAAGGAAAACTGCTTTTTGTTTTGTTGAGAATATCACTAAGAATTGGTCCTCATTTCAGAAAACCAGACCACCAATGATAGTGCTGCTCCTGAATCCCAATATAACACATCTGTATCAGATCCATTTGCAATTTTTATATTTATGGTGATTTATTTAGCCTTTAAAAAAAAAAACACACTTTTTATTTTGTATTGGGGTGTAGCCAATTAACTGGAGAAGAAAACAGCAACCCACTCCAGTTTCATGGGAAATCCCATGGGCAGAGGAACCTGATGAGTTGCATGCAGTCCATGGGGTCACAGAGAGTCAGAGAGGATTTAGTGACTAAACAACACCAACAGCATAGCCAATTAATAATGTCGTAACAGTTTTCCGTGAATAGTGAGCGCAGAGACTCAGTCATACATAAATATCTATTCATTCTTCCCCAAACCCTCCTCCCATCCAGGCTGCCACATAACATTGAGCAGAGTTCCATGTTATTTAGCCTTTTTTAAAACACCAAACATACATTGGACTTTCCTGGTGGTCCAGTGGTTAAGAATCCTCCTGCCAGTGCAGAGGACACAGATCTGATCCCTGGTCCAAAAAGATCCCACATGCCACAGGGCAACTAAGCCTGTGTGCCACAGCTACTGAGCCTGTGCTCTAGAGCTCATGCTCTGTAACACGAGAAGCCCGTGCTCCACATCTAGAGTAGACCCCTCTTACCAAAACTAGAGAAAGCCTGGGCACAACCACCATGACCCAGCACAGCCAGAAATAAATAAATACAATTTTAAAAGTATATATGTATAAAGTGTATTTTTGCTTTGCCCACAAACTTATCATTGTGCCTATTCTGCCAACTTTTTTCTCTAATGAAACATTCCAAATTAAATGAACATCTGATAAACTTGGCAAAAATATATTATACCTCCTTAATCAATCTGTAATTTGTCTTGGCAAGCTATTCCTATTTTCAACTGAAGTTCCTATTTCCTTTATCACATACAAATAAGTCTGGTCTATTAATTACACTTTTATTCTAATATTCTATGGCATCTCTGTTTTTTTTTTTTTTTTTTTTGTATGGAGTGGCTTCTGTCTTCTCTTAAAACTAGAACTAGTCATGCTTAAGAAGGTAAAAGCATCCAACTATTTTATTATGTATTCCAGCATGCTGCTGCTATTACTGCTAAGTCACTTCAGTCATGTCCGACTCTGTGCGACCCCACAGATGGCAGCCCACCAGGCTCCCCCGTCCCTGGGATTCTCCAGGCAAGAACACTGGCGTGGGTTGCCATTTCCTTCTCCAATGCATGAAAGTGAAAAGCGAAAGTGAAGTCACTCAGTCATGTCTGACTCTTCGTGACCCACGGACTCCAGCATAGTCAGGCCCCAAAATGTGCATACTGAAATCTATATTTTTACTAATTTAATTTTACTCTTCTTTTATCATACAATTTTATCAATGATGTTTACCATTGATCTTATATAATCAATTATGTTTACCATTGATCTTATATAATTATAAACAACAGAACCACAGATCCCTATCAATTTCATTTCAGGGTAATTAAGAGTTAGGTTTTAAAAACCTGTTCTAACACCTAAAATTACACCACTTGCTACATACTAGGTTCTGTTGTGTAACTGCTTTATATGTTTTAACTCAGCTAATCCTCAAAATAATTCTATGAGATATTACTAACATTTCCCATATTACAGCTATGGAAACTGAGGCAAAGAGAGATTAAACAAGACTTTTTCAGAGCTCCAGCAAATGGCAGAGCCAGCAACTGAATTCCGATAATGCAAAGAACAGTGGACCTGAAAGCGTTCAAAACAAGTGTTCTAAGGAAAAAACCACTGCATGCACGAGAAAACAATTTACCAAATGCATGGATACTACATCATAATGATTGAATCACATTCTCAGACCACAATGAAATAAAATTTAAAATCAACAATAAAGAGATAAATAAAAATAAGCATAGTAGGCAATACTAATTGTTTACCCAACATCTATTGTCCCCATTTCTTGACTGACATAACTCCAATTAGGTGGCTTAATTAAAATGTTCAATCTTCCCTTCCCTGCAGCTAGGGTGGACAGATGTCCTAGTCTTAGTAAGGACATGGAAGTGGGAATTGCTTGGTGGAGGATTCTCGGAATGCTAATGTTTTCCTGATGAAATTGTTCTTTTTAACTGCTGAAGCATAGATGTGGTGCTTGCATCAAGAGCAAGTGGACAAAAGCCACAAACTAAAGAGAACTAGTGGAGGCCTAGATTGTTGATGACTTCCTCAAGCAGTTGTAAAGCATAGGAATTTCTCAAGATTTCCTGAGAAAAATTAATATATTATATGAATAAGCCATTGTGTTCTGATTTCTGTAACATAACTGCCAAAGACAGTCCTAACTGATCTGTAAAATATTAAAAATAAATAATTTAGAGTTCAACCTAAAGATTCTAGGGAGGACTTTCCTGGTGGTCCAGTGCTTAGGCATCCACCTGCCAATGCAGTGGGCATGGGTTCAGTCCCTGGTCTGGGAAGATTCCTCATGCCACAGGGCAACTAAGCCCATGTTTGGCAACTACTAAGCCCATGTTCTAGAGCCTGTGCTCTGCAATAAGAGAAGCCACTGCAGTAAGAAGCCAACACACCCAAACTAGACAGTAGCTCCCGCTTGCTGTAACTAGATAAAGGCCTGTGAGCAGCAAAGAAGACCCAGAAGAGCCAAATATTAAAAAAATAATAATAATAAAATAAAGATTCTAAGGAAAAGAGAAAGTATAATAATAAAGATAAAAGCAAAAGTTTATGAAATAGAAAATGAAAAAATAATAAAGAAGGTCAACAAACCAAAAGCTGATTTGGGAGAAGAAAAAAACTAATAAAGAAACATATCTCCAAGGGCTTCCTTGGTGGCTCAGTGCTAAAGAATCCACCTACCAATGCAGGAAACATGGGTTCAAACCCTAGTCTGGGAAGATCCCACATGCCAAGGAGCAACTAAGTCCATGCCCCACAACTACTGAGCCTGTGTCCTAGTAGCTGCAACTACTGGAGCCCAAGCGCCTAGAGCCCATGCTTGGCAACAACAGAAGCCACAAGGAGAAGCCTGCACATCACTGTGAAGAACAGACCCCCCTGCCCGCACTGGCCAAAATTAGAGAAAATCCCAGGCAGAAACAAAGACCCAACACAGCCAAAATAAATAAATAATAAAATTATTCAAAAAAGAAAACATATCTCCAGAAATCTTTCATTTTCAGGTCACTGCTTACTTTTTCTAGACTCATCACAGGCTTCCCACTTCTTTCCATGCTCGCAGCAGACTTGAACCAAACCCATTTCACTCACCACTCTGAGAATATTCCATGCTCTTAATCCCCTGTGCCTCCACAAATGCTTTTCTTCCTGCTTGAAATACCCTTTTCCCTGGCTGTCTTCCTGACAAGCTCTTTCTTCCTCTAGAAAACTCACTGGTGACCTCCTCTGAGAAGCCTTCTCTGACTCCTTTAAACAAAGTTTGTCCTGGAGGCCCATATTAAATTCCTTGGCAGCCTTTGCATACTTTCACACACTTACTAACTATATATTAAGTAATTTGAAGCTCTTGCTACAGGCTCTGTTTTAGCAAGTACTATATTTTAAATATATTTCCTTTTTTTCACCCTAAGCAAAGAGCTCATTTAGGGTGAGATTTTATTAATTTCTCTATCCCTAACACTAGCTCAATGTCCTATACCTAATGAGCTGCTGCTGCTGCTAAGTCGCTTCAGTCGTGTCCGACTCTGTGTGACCCCATAGACGGCAGCCCACCAGGCTCCCCCGTCCCTGGGATTCTCCAGGCAAGAACACTGGAGTGGGTTGCCATTTCCTTCTCCAGTGCATGAAAGGGAAAAGTGAAAGGGAAGTCGCTGAGTCATGTCCGACCCTTCGCTACCCCATGAACTGCAGCCCACCAGGCTCCTCCGTCCATGAGATTGTCCAGGCAAGAGTACTGGAGTGGGTTGCCATTGCCTTCTCCAATACCTAATGAACACTAACTATATATTTGCGGAGTAAATGAATGAATGATTAAGATAGCAAATAAATGCAATGTTTATTACACACTCAAAGTATCAGCAGAGTGTTATGAGATCTCAAAGGGGAAGCAACCAACCCTCTCACCTTCCTTACTGCAAAAATAATATGCTTTAAGATAAGCTTTTTTTTTTTTTTTTTGGCTACACCACAAGGCCTGCAGGACCCTAAGTTCCCCAAGCAGGAATCAAACCTGGGCCTTTGGCTCAGTTCGAAACAGAACACAGTTTATAACCACTGGACCCCCAGGGAAATTCTAAGATCAGTGTTTTATATCTCTCACATGCCTTCACATATATCAATGTCAACAAAAATACACCCATGCACTGAGTGAATCCAAGTTGTACATATAACTTCTGTGCTTCCAGTTTTTGTTTTTCTAGCTGGATTATCAATTAAGGTGAAGGATCTTGGGAGCTACTTCGGCATAGCAGTACACACACAGTAAAACTCTCAACCTGATAAATCATCCCCCGATGTTACCTAGTGCTGAGTTCATCCCCCAGAGACATCTGCAAAATTCTTTACTAATCAGTAGCCCAACTTACCACATCAGCTCTGGAGGAAATAGTAAATGGATGGAATATGGCCAAAAGCTACAATCATACACTACTGTGAGTGAACCTTAAGAATAAATGTGATACAAATAGTCTCCTTTAAAACATACCACTTTACCCCAAAACCCTGAACCTCCACATGAGAGCTCCCTCTCTGAAACCTCACTGTACCTCAAAGAGGTTGCAAAACCAGATAAATGCAACAAGAAAAACAGCAGGAAATTTAGCAAGAAGCAGTTTTGACAGACAGCAAGGATATGTAACAAGGACCATTTCCAAGGTACAGAGCCCTAAGAAGCCTTGGACTGCTATCATCCTTTCTCCCGGGGTTCTCAATGCTAAACTCCTTTTAAAAAGGTAGTGGGAGATGGGAAGGAACTTCTCTCTTCTCTATTCTCTTTTGGAAATCTCTGTAATACAGTGTTAGCCCCTTGGATTCATCACAGGCAAAAATAAATAAAATTATTTTTTAAAAATTAAAGAAGAATTAAAGAATTAAAGAAAAATTAAAGAAGAATTCTGGTGGGTCAGTAGCTAAGACTCCATGCTCCCAAGGCAGAGGGCTGATCAAGGAACTAGATCCCACATGCCACAACTAAGAGTTCACATGTGACAAAGATCAAAGATCCTGCATGCCGCAACTAACATTGGGTGCAGCCAAATAAATAAAAATAAATACTTGTTAAAAGAAGAGTTAACTGCAACCTAAATACAATGATGTTACATAAGACTGTAGCCCATAACTTGCTAGGAGACTCCCATGTTTGCTGGCTTTGAAGAATCAAGCTGCCACATGGAGAAGGAAACACAGCAAGGAGCTACAGCCCTCAATTCAGCAGTCTGCCAGGAACTGAATGATGCCAACAACCACATAAGCTTAGCAACAGATCCTTCCCCAGTTGAGCCTCACATAAGACAGCTGCCCTAACTGACACCTTGATTGCAGCTTTGTGAGCCTCTGAGGCAGGGGACCCAGCTAAGTCATACCTAGACTCTTGAACTACAGAAACAGATATAATAATATGTGTTCTTTTTAAACCACTGCATCGGTGGTAAAATTGTTATGCAGCAATAAATAACTAATATACTATCCTTCCCTTTGTGTGGCAATTACCCTTGCACTTAATTAATGTTAATATAAATGATTACCATCAGATTATAATTTCCACAAGGTCAGGATTAACAAGTTTTAATCATCAGTGTATCTTAGCACTTAACACAGTGTCTGGTGTGAACAGATGGATAGATGGATGAATAAATGCCTACTCTGTTCCAGGCATAATGCTGTATCTTAGAGAAACAAAGGTAAATAAGACATAGTCCCTGTTCTTATGGAGCTTGAAGCTAAGTAGGATGACAAGACACTTAATCAGATGATTTCAAAAGACTATGTTAAAGGTAACATAGGCTTCTGTGAAGACGCAGTATATGGGCTTTTAACTCAGACTGCATGGGTCCAGGTACGGGAGAGGAGAAAATCTTCTCCCCAAGAGTAGAAAGACAAACAAGGCTGTGGGGGGTATGATCAAATCAGTGCACTATGAGTACTACTCTGTCAAGATTGACATCATTATCAATAATGTCTTCATAATCTAGTCCCAAAATGACAAAGTATTTGGTATGCTGCTGCTGCATCGCTTCAGTCGTGTATGACTCTTGGCAACCCCATGGACTGCAGCCTACTAGGCTCCTCCGTCCATGGGATTTTCCAGGCAAGAGTACTGGAGTGGGTTGCCATTGCCTTCTCCTGAGTATTTAGTATAGTGGGATTAAAAACAAGGACCCACACCTCTTGTGATGTGAGAAGACACATTTTAGGCACTGTATTAGTTACAAGAAAATCTGATATCAAAGAAATTCAATTAATCTTGTAAAGGAATGTTTGGGGATTCTCAATAGATCAATAAAATCAAGATTTATATTGATCAGGCAACATGATATTATGTATAGAAAATTCTAAAGAAAAAAACTACAAAGACTATTAGAATTAATAGAAGAGTTCAGCAAGGTTATAGGATACAAGATAAATATATAAAAATCAAGTGTTTTCCATACTGTGCTGTGTGCGTCCATCGTCGCTCAGTCTTGTGTCAGACCCTTTGCAACCCCATGGACTGCAGCCAGCCAGACTCCTTGGTCCAAGAGGACTCTCTAGGCAACCCACTGGAGTGGGTTGCCCATGCCTTCTTCAGGGGATCTTCCCAACCCAGAGATCGAGCCCACGTCTCCTGCACTGCAGGTGGATTCTTTATATCATCTGAACTACCAGGGAAGCCAGTTTTCTACACTAGGAATAAGCAATCAGAAAATGAAATTAAGAACATAATTTTCCTACAACAAAACTGCTAGAAACAAAGACCGAGAACCTAAGGACTTTGAACCCAAGGTAGCTAGAGCATTATGCGTATAGCACATAAAGTTCTCTTCTAGAGGAGGCAAAAAGGTTGCTGCTCTGCCTGTGTTTTTCCCTACAGTATCCCTTGCTGTCACTCTGGAAGACACCAACTGACTTTTGCCTGACACTGACATTCTCAGTTTGATCTCAGTCACTGCATCCTTCCAACACTTAGACTCCTGAAGTTAAAGAAAGGGTCCTCATTGCTTGAGTATAAAAATCCTCCCAAGTGAAACATCACTCTTAGTTTTCTTTTTAAACCCTCTTTCACTGTAATAACTTTTGTTTTAATAAAATATTCCTTTTTTTTAAGACCTAGGAAGGAAGGGAGGAACACAGAAAGAAAGGAAGAGAAGAAAGAAAAGACAATTCCACTTACAATAGCACCAAAAGTTAAGAGCTGAAATGACAGAACTATTAGAAAAAAACATTAGGGGAAATCTTCACGACATTACATTTGGCAACAATTTCATGGATATGACATCATAAGCACAAACAATGAAAGGAAAGCTATAAATTGAATCTCAACAAAATTAAGAACTTGTGTGCATCAAAGGACACTACATAAAGAACTACAACTCAACAAAAACAACCCAAGTTTAAAAAAAAAGGAAAGGAAGGAAGGAATATGCAACAGATTAAAGACAATCTCTTCAGCAACTGGTGTTGGGAAAGCTGGACAGCTATGTGCAAATCAATAAAATTAGAATACTCCCTCACACCATGCACAAAAATACTCGCTTAGTATCATGCTTAGTGAGATAAGCCAGAGAGAAAAAAAGACAATTACTATATTTTATCACTTACTTGTGGCATCTAAAAAGAAAAACAAAACTAGTGAATAGAACACACAAAAAAAAGCAAAACAGACACAGAGAGAACAAGCTAGTGACTACCAATGGAGCAAAGAAAAGGGGCAAAATAGGGGCAGGGGTAAGAGGTACAATCACCATGTATAAAATAAACTACAAGCACATTACCTATAGCACAGGGAATATAGCCAATTTTTATAATAACTATACATGGACTATAACCTGTAAAAATTGTGAATCTCTATGTGGTACACCTGAAACTAATATAATATTGTAAATCAATTATTATCTCAAAAAAAAAAAGCTCATGAGAGCTACTTCATGAGCTCTCACACCTACTTCACACCCACTAGGATGGCTATAATAATAAAAAATTTTTAAATAATAAACAGAATAGTAAGTGTTGGTGAGATGTAGAGAAACTGGAACCCTTACACATTGCTTGCAGGCATGTAAAATGAAACAGCCACTGTGGAGAACCTCAGTACCTCAAAAAGTAAAATGAAATTACTATATGAACGAGACATTCCACTTCTAGATATACAGCAAAAGAATTAAAAACAAGTGCTCAAACAAATACTTGTATACAAATGTTCATAACTGTACTATTCACAATAGCCAAAAGAGGGAAACAATCCTATTGTCTACCAACAAATGACTATATAGACAAAACGTGGTATTTCATACACTGGAACATTATTGGGCTATAAAAAGGAATGAAATGTTAATACATACTATAACACGGATCAATGCTGAAAACACTATGCTAAATAAAAGAAGTCAGTCATAAAAGTCACATATTGTATGATTCCATTTATATGAAACGTCCAGAATAGGCAAGTCTATAGAGATATGAAGTAGAACAGTGTTTGCCTGGAGATGGGGGAAGGGAGGAACGGACAATGACTATTAATAAGTACAGGATTTCTGTTTAGAATGATAAAAATATTTTTAAATTAATGGTGAAAGATGTACAGCCATGTAAATATACTAAAACCCACTGAATTATGTATTTTAAAAACGATAATTTTATATTACCTCAACTATTTCAGAGATTGAATTGCCAACATCCGGAAATGGATCATGGAAAAAGCAAGAAAGTTCCAGAAAAACATCTATTTCTGCTTTATTGACTATGCCAAAGCCTTTGACTGTGTGGATCACAATAAACTGTGGAAAATTCTGAAAGAGATGGGAATACCAGACCACCTGATCTGCCTCTTGAGAAATCTGTATGCAGGTCAGGAAGCAACAGTTAGAACTGGACATGGAACAACAGACTGGTTCCACATAGGAAAAGGAGTACGTCAAGGCTGAATATTGTCACCCTGCTTATTTAACTTCTATGCAGAGTAC
>NW_011494828.1:1408732-1414759 GCF_000754665.1 Bison bison bison
TCTTTGGAAGGAATGATGCTGAAGCTGAAACTCCAGTACTTTGGCCATCTCATGCGAAGAGTTGACTCATTGGAAAAGACCCTGATGCTGGGAGGGATTGGGGGCAGGAGGAGAAGGGGACGACAGAGGATGAGATGGCTGGATGGCATCACTGACTCAATGGACGTGAGTCTGAGTGAACTCCGGGAGTTGGTGATTGACAGGGAGGCCTGGCGTGCTGCGATTCATGGGGTCGAAAAGAGTCGGACACGACTGAGCGACTGATCTGATCTGATCTGATCTGAACTATTTCTCAGTAAAGTGCTTATTAAAAAGAAAAAAAAAGTACCCTGATACTTTGTTCTGGAATAGGAGTCCAGGTTTTATAGGTTTCACAATACACACTAAAATACAGAATTATCTCATGGGGGTACTTTAGTTATCTCAAGAGACTGGAAAAGTCATCAGCCTACAAATCCTCCTTCCAATTATATTTCCAAACAAAACAAGGACTAGCATAAGAAGAAATTAAGAGCCTTCTACTGTAGCCCAACAGAAATACTCTTAATGTGAAAATGAAAAGGTTGTCAGCCACTGCCACACTGGAGCTGAATAGATTTTCCACTTACCAGAGGTAAGAGATTGGGGCCATTGTGCCATTTGGTTTTACATTCTTTTCCCTTTATAAATATACATACAAACACTCACATCACCTCTATTTACACACACCTCAGTTCTTCCCTAAACAGATTTCACTAACATCCAAAATATCTAAGTCATTTTCTTAGAAATAACTGAAATTAATCTGTTTTATAGTATTTTTAAAATAAGAAGATGATTAACAGTCAAAGGAACTCTCTGAAGCTCACAAATGGTATTAAGTGTAAATCCAACCTATTTTGCTTCTAAAAGGGTATTTTTTCTAATTTCAGTAACAGATGTTTTATATATCTTTTCTAGTGCTTTTAGGTCAGGGCTTTATAACCTCAGCACTATTAACATTTTGGGCCAGACAATTTTTGGTGGTGGACGGCTATCCTGTGCATTGTAGAACTGTTAGTGGTATCCTCTACCCACTAGATGCCAGTAGTACCCCTGCCCAGTTGTGACATTATCTCCAGACATTGCTAAATATCTCTTAGGAAGGCAAAACTGACCCCAGTTGAGAACAACTGCCCTAGTTCATCAGGCTTAATTATTTCTGGACTTCCCTGGTGGGCCAGTGGCATCCACACTTTCAGTGCAGTGGGCCTGGGTTCAATCCCTGGTTGGAAAAAATCCCACATGTCGCATGTTGTGGCCAAAAACAAGGAAAATGACAAATTATCTAATTGTAATTCATGAGGCTACTGAACCACAAAGTATACAATAAATACCATGAGGTTTGATAGTCATGGCTTTCTATCCTTCATATATAGCCAAGCAGTCTTTGTTACTTATCTAAAGACAGGCTTCAGAACTAAATTGAACAGATTAATATAACTAAAAATCGATTCTTAAGGAGGAATGACCAGAGGGTGCTAAATCCTAAAACTGAACTATTTTAAAGGAATATAAATAAGCTGCATAAATCCACATTCTTGGGACTTCCCTGGCGGTCCAGTGTTTAGGGCTCCACGCTTCTGATGCGGGGGCACAGGCTTGATCCCTGGTCAGGAAACTAAGATCCCACATGCCACGTGGTGCAGCCAAAAAAAAAAACAAAAAAATAAAAAGTTCACATTCTTTAATATGAAATCATCCATCAGCCAGTTTTATTTTGCTATCTAAGGCAACTAAAAGTCCTTAAGCTACCTGCATAATTCATACCTCCCACACCAGAAGTTAAATATTTTCTTTTATTGCTACTGATACATATTTTTTTATTTAACCTGACCTTTAAAGCTCTGTAATCATTTGTACTTTGTAATCAAAGATAAAAACTAACCATCACCTAGCTGTGCACTACAGAGCTAGTAGACCAGAGGCTGGAAAACTTTTTCTGTAAAGGGACAGACAATAAATATCTTGGGCTTTGAAGTTATATGGTCTCTGTTGTAACTACTCAACTCTGTCATTGTAGCACAAAAGCAGCCATAAAACATACATTACCAAATAAGTGTAGATGTGGTCCAATAAAACTTATTTACCAATGCAAAAGGCAGGCAAGATTGGTCCAAAACCCTGTATCAGAATACTACATGTGAGAAAAAATAAAAATATTGATTCCTCTCTTTCCCGATGATGTTTTCATCATAAAATTAAACTAAGAACTTTCTAAAATACCATTAACTTTTGTTGTTGCTGTTCAGTTGCTAAGTCGTGTCCGACTCTTTGTGACCCCATGGACTGCAGCACAAGGTCCTCTGTCCTCCACTATCTCCCAGTGTTTTTTCAAATTTATGTCTATTGAGTCTGTGATGCTATCTAACTATCTCATCCTCTGCCACCGCCTTCTCCTTTGGCCTTCAATCTTTGCCAGCATCAGGTTCTTTTCCAATGAGTTGACTCAGCTGGCATCAGGGGGCCAAAGTATTGGGACTTCAGCATCAGTCCTTCCAATGAATATTTAGGGTTGATTTCCTTTAAGATTGACTGGTTTGATCTTCTTACAGTCCACGACACTCTCAAGAGTCTTCTCTAGCACCACAATTTGAAAGCATCAATTGTTCCGAGTTCAGCCTTTTTTATAGTCCAACTCACACATCCATACATGACTACTAGAAAAACCATACCTTTGACTATACAGACTTTCATAGGCAACATTCTTTCTAATATGCTAAGTTTGTCATAGTTTTCCTTCCAAGGAGCAGTATCTTTTAATTTGATGGCTGCAGTCACTGTTCACAGTAATACTGGAATTCAAGAAAATAAAATCTGTCACCAGATTTTTCCCCTTTTAACTAGCTTTCTTCAATTAACAAGCTTTCTCCTATTTAGTAACAGGCATTCACAGTGGGATAATGCTGCACCCTATTGCCTTAAATGAAGAAAAAGAGCCAACTATGAAATCAGGCTCAGGATTGAGATTTGTACTTACCACTATACAGAAGCCTGACCCAAGAAATTAAATCCTTTAGGTTCAGATCCAGAACCTAAACGAACCCAGCAGAAACAATGTCAGACCTGTATATTAAAACACATCCACAAGCTAGAAAACTGCAAGGTAAAACCTATCTCCCTGAATATAGGCTCTCAATATAAAATTATAAATCACAGAAAAAATGAAATTCCAGCAGGTCAAAAGACCAAATAGTAAGATATCCACACCCTAAGACTTGCAACTAATCTGAAAGGGACTAAAAACAAACAAAAAAGTTTAATGGTCAAAATTTACTCATCTCTATGCAAATCTACTAGAAAACCTATACTAATAACATTCTCTTTTTTCAAATTTTTATTTATTTATTTTTGGTTGCACTGGGTCTTCGTTGCTGTGAACAGGCTTTCTTCAGCTGCAGCAAGCAGGGGCTGCTCTTCATTGCAGTGCACAGGCTTCTCACTGCGGTGGCTCCTCCTGTTGCGGAGCATGAGCTCTCCGGGCACAGGCTTTAGCAGCTGCAGCATGTGGGCTCAGTAGTTGTGGTGCTGGGGCTTAGTTGCTCTGTGGCATGTGGGATCTTCCCAGATCAGGGATCAAACCTGTGTCTCCTACATTGGCAGGCAGATTCTTAACCACTGGACCAGCAGGGAAATCTCAACAATAATTTTCTAGTAAAATATAATTACTGAAATTGACTTAGAAAAAACAAAAATTTATACAGTTAAACTAAAAGGAAAGAAAAAATTTTCAAAGTACTTGGCCAAGATTTGACAGAAGAATTCAATCAAATATTCAAGAAGTAAATTATTCCAATAATATTTCAATTGTTACAAAGCATAGGGGAAAAAGCTTCAAAATTATTTTTATGAACCAAGTATAACATTCCTAACAAAACCTAAAAACAGAAGCATGAGAGAAAAACACAGCCTATTCTCATAAATACTGGAATATAAACACCCCAGAAAAAAGAAGTTAGCAGCTCATTAAAGAATAATATACCACAAATGCAAAGATAATTTACTATTAGACTACTTACTAATATAATTCACTTTCCTGACAGCAAAAGACAAAAATACATGCATCATCATATATATTACAGTTCTTCAGAGAAACAGAACAGGATATATAGAGACAAAAAGATTTATCACAAGGAACTGGCTCACACAATTACAGAGCCTGATAAGTTCCAAGATCTGCAGTTGGTAACATGGAGACCCAGGAAAGCCAATGGTGTAATTTCTGTCTGAGTCTGAAGCCCTGAGAACCAGGAGAGCCAATGGGATAAGTTCCAGTCCAAAACACGGCAGTTCAGTTCAGTCACTCCGTCCTGTCGAACTCTTTGTGACCCCATGGACTACAGCATGCCAGGCCTCCCTGTCCATCACCAACTCCCAGAGTTTACTCAAACTCATGTCCATTGAGTCGGTGATGGCATCCAACCACCTCATTCTCTGTTCCCTTCTCCTCTGGCCTTCAATCCTTCCCAGCATCAGGGTCTTTTCAAATGAGTCAGTTCTTCACATCAGATGGCCAAACTATTGGAGTTTCAGCTTCAACATCAGTCCTTCCAATGAATATTCAGGACTGTATTTCCTTTAGGACGAATTGGTTGGATCTCCTTGCAGTCCAAGGGACTCTTAAGAGTCTTCTCCAACACCACAGTTCAAAAGCATCAATTCTTCGGTACTCAGCTTTCTTTATAGTCCAACTCTCACATCCATACATGACTACAGGAAAAACTATAGCCTTGACTAGACGAACCTTTGATGGCAAAGGTCTCTGCTTTTGAATACACCTTTAGTAAAATCTTTAATAAAACGTCTCTGCTTTTTAGTATGTCATCTAGGTTGTTCATAGTTTTTCTTCCAAGGAGTAAGCATCTTTTAATTTCATGGCTGCAGTCACCATCTGCAGTGATTTTAGAGCCCCCAAAAATAAAGTCTTTCACTGTTCCCACTGTTTCCCCATCTATTTACCATGAAATGATGAGACCAGATGCCATGATCTTAGTTTTCTGAATTTGAGCTTTCATTTCAGTTCAGTCACTCCATCGTGTGTGACACTTTGTGACCCCATGAACCACAGCGTTCCAGGCCTCCCTGTCCATCACCAACTCCCAGAGTTCACCCAAACCCATGTCCATCGAGTCAGTGATCCCATCAAATCATTTCATCCTCTGTCATCCTCTTCTTCTCCTGCCCTCAATCTTTTCCAGCATCAGGGTTTTTTCAAATGAGTCAGCTCTTCACATCAGGTGGCCAAAGTATTAGAGTTTCAGCTTCAACATCAGTCCTTCCAATGAACACCCAGGACTGATCTCCTTTAGGATGGACTGGTTGGATCTCCTTGCTGTACAAGGGACTCTCAAGAGTCTTCTCCAACACCATAGTTCAAAAGCATCAATTCTTCGGCATTCAGCTTTCTTTATAATCCAACTCTCACATCCATACATGACCACTGGAAAAACCAAGCCTTGATTAGATGGAGCTTTGTTGGCAAAGTAATGTCTCTGCTTTTGAATATGCTATCTAGGTTGGACATAACTTTTCTTCCAAGGAGTAAGCATCTTTCAATTTCATGACTGCAGTCACAATCTGCAGAGATTTTGGAGCCCCCAAAATAAAGTCAGCCACTGTTTCCATTGTTTCCCCAACTATTTGCCATGAAGTGATGGGACCAGATGCCATGATCTTAGTTTTCTGAATGTTGAGCTTTAAGCCAACTTTTTCACTCTCCTCTTTCACTTTCATCAAGAGGCTCTTTAGTTCTTCTTCACTTCCTGCCATAAGGGTGGTGTCATCTGCATATCTGAGATTATTGATATTTCTCCCGGCAATCTTGATTCCAGCTTGTGCTTCTTCCAGTCCAGCGTTTCTCATGGTGTACTCTGCATAGAAGTTAAATAAGCAGGGTGACAATATTCAGCCTTGGCGTACTCCTTTTCCTATGTGGAACCAGTCTGTTGTTCCATGTCCAGTTCTAACTGTTGCTTCCTGACCTGCATACAGATTTCTCAAGAGGCAGGT
>NW_011494828.1:1414859-1424166 GCF_000754665.1 Bison bison bison
ACGGTTCACATATTGCTGAAGCCTGGCTTGGAGAATTTTGAGCATTACTTTACTAGCATATGAGATGAGTGCAATTGTGTGGTAGTTTGAGCATTCTTTGGCATTGACTTTCTTTGGGATTGGAATGAAAACTGACCTTTTCCAGTCCTGTGGCCACTGCTGAGTTTTCCAAATTTGCTGGCATATTGAGTGCAGCACTTTCACAGCATCATCTTTCCGGATTTAAAATAGCTCAACTGGAATTCCATCACCTCCAGTAGTTTTGTTCATAGTGATGCTTTCTAAGGCCCACTTGACTTCACATTCCAGGATGTCTGGCTCTAGGTGAGTGATCACACTATCGTGATTATCTTGGTCATGAAGATCTTTTTTGTTCTTCTGTGTATTCTTGCCACCTCTTCTTAATATCTTCTGCTTCTGTTAGGTCCATACCATTTCTGTCCTTTATCGAGCCCATCTTTGCATGATATGCTCCCTTGGTATCTCTAATTTTCTTGAAGAGATCTCTAGTCTTTCCCATTCTGTTGTTTTCTTCTATTTCTTTGCATTGATCGCTGAGGAAGGCTTTCTTATCTCTTCTTGCTATTCTTTGGAACTCTGCATTCAGATGCTTATATCTTTCCTTTTCTCCTTTGTTTTAGGGATGGCAATCTGCTTTACTCCATCTACTGATTCAAATGATAATCTTATTCAAAATGTACTCTCAGAGACTTACTCAGAATAAAATTTGACCAAATATCTAGGCACCATCTGGCCCAGTTAAGTCAACATATAAAATTAACCATCATGCTAGAGATTTTGAAAAGACATACAGTAAAAGTCATCATCCATACTGCATAAAAATAGTTCTTAACACAAAATAGGAGGTTTTTTTTATTACAATTTTGAAGATCGAACAGAAAAAGAAATATCTACTTCGACCCCCAAATCATATCATGTTTAATTAGGAAACACTACAGGTATTCCCGTTAAAGTCAGGAACAAAGACAAGATGTCAAATACCAATATTATTTAACACTTTAGGAAGTATTAGTCAGTGCTGTTTATTGAGAAAAAGTGAGATAACAAATGGGAAATAAATTTATCATCATTCACAGATATGACTATATATCTGGAAAATCAAAGTGAATCAACTGAAAATCTATTGCAAACATTAAAAAAAACTCAGTACACTGGATGCATCAAAGATTAATGTGTAAAAATTAGTAGTCTTCACAAGCAAACAACAAACAGAAGATATAACGGAAGTGCAGTTGACATTTACAATTGCAACAGACAAAAATGAATATCCAACATCAGAAGAAATGTGGAATTTTTTTTTAATTTTTAATGTCTACAAAGAGACACAAAATACTTGAACATATGAAAAGGTATGCCATATGCTTATATAAAAAGATTCACTATCATCATAAAGATAATAATTCTCTAAATTAATCTATAAATTTACCAAAATCTCAGTAAAAGGGTAATAGGATATTTTTAGAAACTGACAAATGCATTTTAAAACTCACAATAAAAATCAGGAAGAATTGCCAAGAAAATTCTGGAAAGGAATAATAATGATGAAGAAGACTAGACTAACCAGATATTAAAATAAAGTTGAAATGATTAAATTATTATAACAGTGTATTATGGTAGACAGGCCAATGCAACAGAATAAAGTCTAGAAAGATACCAAAATACATACTGAGGACAATTCAGGATAGAACAAAGGTGACACTTGCAATCAGTGAGAAAAATATTAAATATACATTAAATGTTGCTGGTACAACTGAGTAGACATCTTAAAAAACAAATTCCAGATAGATCAAACATTTAAACATAAGTAGTAATACCATCAAAGTGATAAGAAAAAAATTATAGTGTTTTTTATAACATAGGAGTATAGAGAGATTTTTTAAATAATAAAAGAAACAGAAGACAATAAAAAACAAACTGAACTATTTCTACATTGCAAAAATTGTTAAAAACTAGCTTAAAAAGCACTACAGTCTTAGAAAATATAATTCATAGCACACATAAAAAGTTCTACAAAACTAAGATACTTGTAGAAGAATGAGTACTATATGCCATGTAGAATTCTAAGCACTCAGGATACAGCAGTGCAGAGATAAAGAGATTTAAAAGTTAGTGTAAGTTCTGCTGTAAGTTCTGTAAGATTTAAAAGGTAGTGTAAGTTCTGCCCTCATAGAACTTATACTACCTCTACCATGGAGTAGGTAAGTAAGTAGGTAAATAATAGATAATTGATATATAAACATCCACACACACATACACATACAGACATACATGTATTTGCTTACATAACTACAAAATATCTCTAGAAGGACACATAAGAAAGCACTGAATACCAGTTACCTAGAGAGAAGAAAACTGAGGGGCAGAAAAAAGCAAATGATTTTTCAATGAATAACCTTTTACACCTTTTAAGTTTATACTATGTGATTTTTAAAATAAATTCAACTAAAATTACACAAAATTAGATGTTCAAAGAAAAGCAGGAACAGGATATTTGAAACAGAAGAGAAGTGCATTTAAGAAACACAAATAGAAAGTCTACAAAACTCTCATCACGAGAAAGAAAAAAGAATCTGCAAATACATGACGTGATGGACATTAACTAAACCTATTATGGTAATCATTTCACAATATATATTCATATGAAATCATACTATACACCGAAAATTAATACACTTTTATACGCCAACTGTATCTTAATAAAACCTAAAAGAAAAAAGCCAAAAAAAGAGATAGTCTAGAAAAGAAAAACATAGCAACTGAAATTAAAAAATCTCAAAGGCAGTTTCAATTATAGAGTAGGCCCCAAATGAAAAGAAAGTAAACAGGGAAATAGACTGAAAATCACCACCACACTCCCCCCTAAAAAAACTAGCACAAAAAGGCAAAGAAATAAAAACACGAGAGAAAAATTAAGAGACATGAAAGATAGCATGAGACAATCCAATATGTATGTAATGGGACCTTAAGAGGCCAAAGAAAAGAGCAGAATTTTAAAAGATAAAATGTCCAAGAATTTTCTAGAATTTAAGACACATGAGTTCTTAAAATGAAGGAGTAAACCACATTCTAAGCAGAATAAATAAAAATAAATCAGCTCCGAGACCAATATAATCAAAACTGAACAAAGAAGAAAAAATAATTCTAAAAAGAAAGAAAAGGCTGATTAACTAAAAAGGGTAACAACCAAACTAACAACTAACTTAGCAATAGCAAACATGGATTTGATCCCTAGTCCAGGAAGATTTTACATGCTGTGGAGCAACTAATTAAAAAAAGAAGAAAAAAGGGAAGAATAATTTTAATGTGCTGAAGCAAATACTGTCCTAAATTCTATACTCATTAAATTATCATTTAAGAGTTTATTCAGTGTAAAGACAGAAGTAATAACAATAAATATAAACAGATTACAATTTCTCTATTTATGGGCAAATTTAATTTTGGATCAAAAAAATTAAATATAAAACTATTTCATAGGACACATAAAAAATGTATTATCACAGACAGAATAAAAATAGAGATAGAAAAAGACATACTGGGAAAATAATAACCAAAACAACAGATAAATGCATACAGTGAGGAAGAAGGTACATAATATTGATATCAGATAAAGTACAAATCAAAGCTAACAGCATAAAGTGGGACAAAAATAGAGAACTAGCATTTATAAAATATACAATCTATCTGTAGTATACAATCTAATAATAAACATGAATTTCTATTAATATATAGTTCACAAAATGGACTATAAACAAAATAACCACACTGACAGAAACACAAGGAGAATCTATAAACACATTAGGAAATATTAATAGACTTTTTTCAAAGAAATATATTAGACTATAATAAATAAGGTCATATAACATTTGAATAACAATACAAAAGCTTAATCTAATAGAGGTACACAGAACTTTATGCAATCAAACAAAACAGAAATTCATATTTGTTTCAAATATATTTGTGGCATTCAAAAAAATCTGACCTTGTACTATATCAAAACAAAATCTAAATTATATTCCAGAGGCTTCCTTGATGGTCCAGTGGTTAAGAATCTGCCTTGTTGGACATCCCTGGTGGTTCAGTGGTTAAGAATTTGCCTTGCACATGGGCACATGGGTTCGATCCCTGGTCCAGGAAGATTCCACATGACACAGGGCAGGTAGGCCCTTGTGCAGCAACTAATGAGCCTGAGCTCCAGACCTTGCAAGCTGCCACTACTGAGCCCACCTGCTCTAGAGTCCCTGAGCTGAAACAAGAGAAGCCACTGCAAAGAGAAGCCCGCACACTGCAACTAGAGAAAGCCTGCCTGCAGCAATGAAGACCCTACACAGCCAAAAATAAACAAACAAACAACTTGTTTAAAAAAAAAAAAATGTGCTTTGCAATGCAGAGGACTCAGGTGATCAGAACTAAGATTCCACATGCCGAGGATCAACTAAGCCCCCGTAGACCACAACCAATGAGCTCTTGTGCCACAACTCAAGAGTCCCTGCCTGCACTGCAACGAAAGATCCTGCGTAATCCAATTAAGACCCAACATAGGACTTCCCTGGTGGTGCAGTGGATAAGAATCTGCCTGCCCATGCAGGAAACATGGGTTTGATCCTTAGTCCAAGAAGACTCTACATGCTGCGGAGCAACTAAGCCCGTGCACCACAACTACTGAGCCCACGAGCCCTCCTAGGGACTTCAAGTCACAACTACTGAAGGCCGTGTGCGTAGAGCCTGAGCTCCACAAGAGAAGCCACCACAGTAAGAAGCCTGTGCACCACAACAAGTAGCCCCTTCTGGTCCTAACTAGAAAAAGCCCACAGGCAGCAACAGAGCCAGAGCAACCAAAAAAATACATGAAATAATTAAAAAGAAAGAGCCAACACAGCCAAATAAATAAATATTTAAAAAAATAAATTATACTCCAAAGACAGACTTCATATAAGCCATTTTCTGTGATCATGATGCACTAAAATTAAAAATTAAATATCAGTTACCCAAAAGAAAATTCACCATGTAGACATTTTAAAATTTCATTTAAATAATTCTCATATCAAAACGAAATCAAACCAAACTACATTTAGAAGTGATGAGACCACACTGAAAACCTGTGATATGGCCAAGTCTAGAGGAAACTTTAAAGCTTAAGTGTATATACGAGAAAATAATAAACACTGGGAAAAACTGAGACAAGAATAAAATTCAAAAAGCTACAAAAAGAACAAACATCACTAGATCTAATAAGAAAGTAAACAAAAGAAAAGTAATACAGATAGAAGTAGAAAATAGTGAACCATAACACCAACAGAAGATAATCAGCAGAATCAAAGGTAATAATCTGACTGCCAGGTTCCGCCCAGGGTGGAGTTATCAACAGGTGTGGAAACAGAGACAAACTTCCCTGGGACAGGTACAAGGGCAAAGGCAGGACCAGTGAGACTTCATAGCTATCCCCACAGGTCCCAGAATCCTATATTTCTTAAGCCTTCAGTTTATCAATAAACGATACCTCTTTTTTTCCCCCCCCGTTTTTGGCCACATCATGTGGCTTATGGTATCTTAGTTCCCTGACCAGAGGCTGAACCCAGACCTTGGTAGTGAAAGCACCGAGTCCTAACCATTGGATCTCCAGGGAATTCCCAACTAGCTCAATTTTTTTTTTTTTAAGCAAATCCTTTGAGAAGAAACCTAAAATAAATTTGTGTTGTTTTATTTTTAAAATAGAAGACACAAATAAACCATATTAGAGGAAGGAGGCAGATATTGATATGGTACAAATTACACTAATAACACTTAGGTTTGTCTGCAAACAGAAGACCAAATATTAAAAGTCTTAAGATTTTTTTCTCACAAAGAGACTCTAGGAGATAGTACAGAACCAGGCCGCTCTCTTCCATGTAGGCATGGAAGATGCAGGCTCTGTCTTGTTGCTCTGCCACAAATGGCCTCCATTTGTAGGGTCACACTATGATCAAAATGTACAACAGCAAATATGAAGGAAAAACGGATATAAGAAGTGGCAAAGGAAGATTTCCAAAAGCTCCCATACAACAATTCTGCTCACATCCTATTGGACAGAACTACTCATTTAGTTAAACCTAGCTATAAGTAAAGCTAGGAAATGGCATCAGTGTGTCCAACTAAAAGATCTATTAATATGGAAGAAGAAAATACAGCTATTGCGGAAACAAAAAACCTGTGCCACATCAATTACATACAGTATTTATGCCCACAAATCTGAAAATTTAAGTAAGATTAATTATATCCTAAGAAAATAAAATTAACAAAAATTACTTAAGAAAGGAAAGATCCCACACAATGTGAAGCAATTAAGCGTGCTCTCCTCAACTAATGAACCAACATGCTCTGGAGCCCACATGACACAACTAGAGAGTCTATGCACCTCAAAGAAAGATCCTGAATGAAGCAACTAAGACCTAATGCAGCCAAATAAATACTGAATGGAAAAAAAAATTTTTTTTTTTGGCCATGCCACAGGGCTGGTGGGTTCTCAGTTCCCCAACCACAGATAAAACACAGGCTCAGTGGTGACAGCACCGAGTCCTAACCACTGGATGACAAGGGAATTCCAGGCACAAAAGGACAAATATTATAATTCCATTATATGAGGTTCCTAGGATAGACATATTCATAGTGACATAAAGTAGAACAGATATTAACATGGGCTAAAGGTACTAGAGGGAGTTTTTTTTTTAATGCATACAAAGTTTCCATTTTGGATGAAGAAAAATTCTGGAGCAGTGGAACAGGCTCCTATGTTATTTTAATTTTTGATCAGTATGGATTATTTTTATAGTTAAAATAAATAAAATATCTTGCAAGTTAATAGATAGCTCAAGAGGAGTTTACAATACTACTCAAGATCCACAGCGTCCTGACAAGGCAAAGCCTACATCCTAATGAAACACAGCTGTGAACTCTGCAGTAAAACTGACCCTCAACAAGACAATATGAGAAAAACTGTTGCATCACTCACCTTGAACACTTCAGAGAAGAAGCCAGACCCTATTTTTTCACAGGTGAAGTCATCTAAACGTGTCAGTCTGGAAAAGGCACTTATAAGAGCTCGATATGAGGAGGGCCAAATTCTTCCCACTTGGGTCATGTTCCCATCCCCTCCACCACCTCCTTCAAAATCCTCAAGACGCTCCACACGTGGAGGAAATCCTGCAATTGAATTCCGTTTGCTCCGATCCATAGTCTTCAATAATCACTTTTTTCTTCTTTTAAGAATGAATTCCATACATAATAAGTTTTTGTTGAATTTTACTTCTCTTCTGGCTCAACACTAAACAAGAGATCAAAATAATATTTCATTAAAACCATTAATAAAAATTAAACACATGCATACAGTAAACTATTAATGAAAAAGTATTGCCTCTCTTATATTCTAGTTACTGATTTTCAGATCTAAAAAACATTTTATGCCTTGACCTTCAAAAAACAATGATATAGCCATGATTTACTGAGCACCTACTATCTAGGAAACAGTATGAGAGCTGTACATATGTTATGTCATTTGATTCTCAAGTAACCCATGATACAAAGATTATAATGCTTATTTTGCAGAGAGGTCAAATAATCATACAGTCACTAAATGACAGAGATAAAACTAAAATGCCAGACTGATTCAAAAACTTGTACTCCTGCCAATGCCCTTCACAGTCTCATATAATTTTCTCTTCATTTGAAAAAGTCAAGTGCAAATATATAAAACAAGAATGACAAATATTTTACTTTTTAAAATTATATAATTTTAAAAGAACAAAACTATATCCAAAGGCAATTTAAAAAGCCACTCTTGATTAAACAACCCAGTCTAGCAGAAATGACCACAGAAGGCTCTACCATTCTGGTACCTGACAAAGAATAAAAAAAAAAGCCCACTTTTTCTTTTAGTCTGTCTCCACTACTTTTTCCCACAAGAATCAATTATATTTAGGTTTAATTAATCCATTTTGAGTTTAGTTTGGTGTTAAAGAATGTTCTAATTTAATTTTCTTACATGTAGCTGTCCAGCTTTCCCAGCACTTATAAAACTCTTAGAGGAAAATATAGGCAGAACACTTGAAATAAATTATAGAATTACTTTTTCGATCGGTCTCCTAGAATAATGGAAATAAACAAATGAGACCAAGTTAAATTCAAAAGCTTTTAAACAGCAAAGGACACCATAAAAAAAGAAAGAAAGAAAGAAAGAAAGAAAACAACCTATAAAATGGGAGAAAATATTTGCCAACAATGCAATGACTAAGTGATTAATCCCCAAAATTTACAACAGCTCATGCAGCTCAATTAAAAAAAAAAAATTGGGCAGAAGATCTAGACAGACATTTCTCCAAAGACACACAGATGGCCAAAAAGTACATGAAAAGATGCTCAACATTGCTACTTATTAGAGAAATGCAAATCAAAGCTACATGATATCAGGCTTCCCTGGTGGCTCAATGGTAAAGAATCTGCCGGCCAATGCAGGAGACACGGGTTTGAACCCTGATCTAGGAAGATCCCATATGCTGTGGAGCAACTAAAAGCTGTTCGCTGTAACTCCTGAGCCTGTGTTCTGGAGTCTGGGAGCCACAACTACTGAATCCACGCACTGCAACTAATGAAGCCCAAGTGCCCTAGAACCCATGTTCCACAACACGTGAAGCCACCGCAGTGAGAAGCCCTGGCACTGCAACTAGAGAGTAGACCCTGCCTGCTGCAACTAGAGGAAACCTGTGCAGCAACAAAGACCCAGCACAGTCAGAAATAAACAAATTAAAAAAAAATATATATATATATATATATATATCACCTCATACCAGTCAGATAAATACTGGAGAGGGTGTAGAAAGAAGGGAACTCTCCTGTACTGTTGGTGGAAATGGTACAGTTACTATACAGAACAGCATGGAGGTTCCTGAAGAAACTAAAAATACAGCTACCATATGATCCAACAATTCCATTCCCAGGATTTTTCTCAAACCTGAGAAAACCATGGTTCCAAAGGATACATGCACTCTAATGTTCATTTCAGTGCCATTTACAATAGCCAAGACATTGAAGCAACCTAAATATCCACTGACAGATGAATGGATAAAGATGTGGTACATATATACAATGGAATATTACTCAGCAACTAAAAAGAATGAAATAGTTAGGACCAACCTAGACAGCATATTAAAAAGCAGAGACATTACTTTGCCAACAAAGCTCCATCTAGTCAAGGCTATGGTTTTTCCAGTGGTCATGTATGGATGTGAGAGTTGGACTGTGAAGAAGGCTGAGCACC
>NW_011494828.1:1424266-1438068 GCF_000754665.1 Bison bison bison
GGACTGCAAGGAGATCCAACCAGTCCATCTTAAAGGAGATCAATCCTGGGTGTTCACT
Source organism: Bison bison bison (assembly GCF_000754665.1). NCBI lineage: Eukaryota > Metazoa > Chordata > Mammalia > Artiodactyla > Bovidae > Bison > Bison bison. The sequence continues at coordinate 1,424,325 of NW_011494828.1, forward strand.
GGAAGGACTGATGTTGAAGCTGAAACTCCAATAATCTGGCCACCTGATGCAAAGAGCTGACTCATTGGAAAAGACCCTGATGCTGGGAAAGATTGAGGGCAGGAGGAGAAGGGGACAACAGAGGATGAGATGGTTGGATGGCATCATCGACTCGATGGACATGAGTTTGGGTAGACTCTGGGAGTTGGTGATGGACAGGGAGGCCTGGCGTGCTGCAGTTCATGGGGTCACAAAGAGTTGGATACGACTGAGCAACTGAACTGAACTGAACTGAGTCCCATTTGCAGCAAATAGATGCATCTGGAGATATCACGCAAACTGAAGTAAGCCAGACAGAGAAAGACAAATATGATATCACTTATATGTGAAATCTAAAAAAAAGAGAGAAAGATACAAATGAACTTATTTATAAAACAGAAATAGACCCACAGATATAGAAAACGAATTTATGATTACCAAAGGGGAAAGGTGGGAAGGGATAAATTAGGAGCTTGGGATTAACAGATATACACTGCTATATATAAAACAGATAATCAATAAGGGCCTACTGTATAGCACAGGGAACTATATTCAACACTTTTTAATAACATATAAGGGGAAAGATTCCAAAACAGAATAGAGATATATACATGTATAATGGAATCACTGTGCTGTATTCCTGAAACTAATACAATACTGTAAATCAGCTGCTGCTAAGTCACTTCAGTCGTGTTTGACTCTGTGTGACCCCATAGACGGCAGCCCACCAGGCTCCCCCGTCCCTGGGATCCTCCAGGCAAGAACACGGGAGTGGGATGCCATTTCCTTCTCCAATGCATGAAAGTGAAAAGTGAAAGTGAAGTCACTCAGTCATGTCCGACTTCTAGCGACCCCATGGATTGCAGCCTACCAGGCTCCCCTGTCCATGGGATTTGCCAGGCAAGAGTACTGGAGTGGGTTGCTATTGCCTTCTCCGTAAGTCGGCTATACGTCAATAAATTTTTTAAAGAAAAAAAAAGATATATATACCCCAATATTCATTGCAGCACTATTTACAATAGCCAAGACATGGAAGCAATCTAAGGCCTTCAACAGATCAATGGATAAAGATGATGTGGTATAATGTGCAATTTTAAAAAAGGGTATAAAGGAACTTATTTACAAAACAGAAACAGAGTCATAAATATAGAAAACAAACTTATGGTTACTAGAGGGGAGAGGGTGAGAGGGAAAATTGGGAGATGTGGATTGATATATGCCCACTACTATATATAAAATAGAGAACTAATAAGGACCTCCTGTATAGCATAAGGGACTCTACTCAATACTCTGTAATATGGGAAAAGAATCTAAAAAAGAGTGAATATATGTATATGGATAAGTGATTCACTTTGTTGTACAGCAGAAACTAATACAACATTATAAATCAACTATACTCCAATAAAAAAAAAAAGATGTGGGGTATGTGTGTGTGATACACACATACAATGGAATATTACTCAGCCATAAAAATTGAAGTAATGTCATTTTTAGCAACATGGATGAAGCTAGAGATAATCATGTTAAGTGATGCAAGTCAGAGAAAGACAAATACATGATGTCACATAGGTGGAATCTAAAAAAAAATGATATAAATGAAATTACTTTCAAAATAGAAATACACTCACAGACATGGAAAACAAACAGTACCAAAGGGGATGGAAGGGGCAGGGTAAATTAGGAGTTTGGCTTTAGCAGATACACACTTCAGTTCAGTTCAGTTCAGTCGCTCAGTCATGTCCAACTCTGTGCGACCCCACGAACCTCAGCACACCAGGCCTCCCTGTCCATCACCAACTCCCAGAGTCCACCTAAACCCATGTCCTTTGGGTCGGTGATGCTATCCAACCATCTTATCCTCTGTCGTCCCCTTTTCCTCCTGCCCTCAATCTTTCCCAGCATCAAGGTCTTTTCAAATGAGTCAGCTCTTTGCATCAGGTGGCCAAAGTATTGGAGTTTCAGCTTCAACATCATATAAAATAGATAAACAATAAGGACTACTGTATAGCACGGGGAACTATATTCAATATCTTGTAGTAACCTATAATGGAAAAGAATAGACATACATATATATGTAAAACTGGATCACTTTGCTATACACCTAAAAGCAATACAACATTTTAAGTTAACTAAGCTTCAATTAAAAGAAATAGTTTAAAAAATAAAATAGGCTAAAAAAGCAATACTGAGTGGAAGTGGAAAGAAGCAAGCTATAGTTCACAGTATCATTAAAACTGAACTGAAAACAATTTTTAAGAAGTTACCCAAAAAATTATAGGACTATCCCTATAGAATGATACCATTTTCATTTTTTAAATGTATTTTTAAAACATACAAGGGGGCTTCCTGATGGCTCAGTAGCCACCTGCAAACACGGGAGATGCAGATTCAATCCCTAGTCCAGAAGGATCCCACCTGCCACAGAGCAGCTGGGCCTGGGCCAACTGTTGAGCCCGTGCTCTGGAGCCTGGGAGCCACAGCTGATTGAGCCCGCTGGCAGCATCTACTAAGGCCCACACCCCTGGAGCCCCTGCTTTGCAGCGAGAGGCTGCCACAGTGAGAAGCCCACAAACGGAAACCAGAAAGTGGCCCCCACTTGCAGCAATTAGACAAAGGCCCGGGTTGCAACAAAGACCCAGCACAGTCAAAAGCAAATAAATGAAATAGATAAATAAAAATTATTAGATTAAGCCTGAATGACTCAACTACTGAGCCAGTGAGCCACAACTAGAGAGCCCACACACTCCAGAGTTCTCACACCACAGCTAGAGAGAAGCCAGCATGCCACAACCAAGACCTGATACGGCCAAAATAATTAATTTTTAAATACATACAAAATAACATATATTTATAGAGAGGCAGGATTGATTAAAGATACACACTTGCTTTATTTGGGAGTTGACTGCCACAGACCTCAGGAAAAAATGCATCTTGCTTTTGCAGAGATCAACATAGTTCAGCAATGCCCAAGCTTCTTTTTCAGAGAGGTGAACCTCAGCTTAGAGGAAGAGCCAAGGAGGCTTCCATGCTGAAGGTGACATGGAGAAGAGGTAGTAATCACACGGGAGTCAGCTCAGGGAACAAATGGAGCGCATGGCCACCTGCTGCTTCCCTGTGCCCTGCCAGGAGAGCACTGCGAAGCAGAGGCATCCAGGTTCCCAAGCGGGCACCAGCAACACCTCCAAAGCAGACTCGGAGGCCTCCCTGCTGGCGGGGACCTGAGGAACCTGAGGATGAGGTTCCAAAAGTAGTCCCTGCAGAGGCTAAGAGTCTAATCAGGAATAAAAGTAGACAAGCGGGGCGGGAGGTGGGAAACGGAGCTTGGTGTATGTGTGTTCAGTCCTGTTTGACTCTTTGCAACCCCATGAACTGTAGCTCACCAGGCTCCTCTGTCCATGGAATTTTCCAGGCAAAAATACTGGAGTGGGTTGCCATTTCCTTCTGCAAAGGAATACATGATTAAAGGTATAGCCTCCAGACAAATCTGGCTTCAAATCCTCAATCTGTAGCTTGCAGCTATATGAACCCAGACAAGTTATTTTAAAACCTCTACATTATTTACAAAATGGAAATAAACTAGTACCTGCATTATATGGACTTCTCCAGTGGCTCAGACGGTAAAGAATCTGTCTGCAGTGCGGAAGACCCGGTTTAATCCCTGGGTCAGAAAAATCCTCTGGAGAAGGGAATGGTTACCCACTCCAGTATTCTCGCCTGGAGAATCCAATGGACAGAGGAGCCTGGTGGACTAGTCCATGGGGTCGCAAAGTCTGACATGACTGAGCAACTAACACTTTCACTTTATACTTCCTGTAACATTTTATATGTATTAATCCATTACAGTCACCATAAGGTTATTGGTTTAATGAACAGTGTCTGGCAAGTAGTAAGCATTCAAGCCCATTGGGTACTATAATTATTATTTTGTTGCTGTTGAGCCAATCAGTCCAGTCCGACTTTTTATAACCCCATGGACTACAGCATGCCAGGCTTCCCTCTCCTTCACCATCTCCTGGAGCTTGCTCAAACTCATGTCCATTGAGTCGGTGATGACATCCAACCATCTCATCCGCTTTCATCCCCTTCTCCTCCTGCCTTCCATCTTTCCCAGTATCAGGGTCTTTTCTAGTAAGTCAGTTCTTCCAATCAGGTGGCCCAAGTATTGGAGCTTCAGCATCCGTCCTTCCAGTGAATATTCAGGACTGATTTCCTTTAGGATGGACTGGTTTGATCTCTTTGAAGCCCAAGGGACTCTCAAGAGCCTTCTCCAACAACACAGTTCAAAAACAACAATTCTTTGGCACTCAGCCTTCTTAATGGTCCAACTCTCACATCCACACATGACTACTGGAAAAACCATAGCTTTGACTAGACGGACTACTGTCAGCAAAGTAACATCTCTGCTTCTTAATATGCTGTCTGGGTTGGTCATAGCTTTTCTTCCAAGGACCAAGCGTCTTTTTATTTCATGGCTGCAGTCACCATCTGCAGTGATTTTGGAGCCCAAGAAAATAAAGTTTTTCATTGTTTCCATTGTTTCCCCATCTATATGCCATGAAGTGATGAGACTGGATGCCATGATCTTCATTTTTTTAATGTTGAGTTTTAAGCCAGCATTTTCACTCTCCTCTTTCACTTTCATCAAGAGGCCCTTTAGTTCCTCTTTACTTTCTGCCATAAGGGTGATGTCATCTGCATATCTGAAGTTATTGATATTTTTCCCAGTGGTCTTGATTCCAACTGTGCTTCACCCAGCCCAGCATTCTGCATGATGTACTCTGCATATAAGTTAAATAAACAGGGTAATAATATACAGCCTTGAAGCACTCCTCTCCCAATTTTGAACCAGTCTGTTGTTTCATATTATGTTCTAACTGTCGCTTCTTGACCTGCACACAGATTTCTCAGGAAGCAGGTAAGGTGGTCTGGTGTTCCAGAAAATTCTCTTTCAGAATTTTCCACAGTGATCCACACAGTCAAAGGCTTTGGTGTAGTCAATGAGGCAGAAGTAGATGTTTTTCTGGAACTCTCTTGCTTTTTCTATGATCCAGCAGATGTTGACAATTTGGTTTCTGCTTCCTCTTTTTCTAAATCCAGCTTGTATATCTAAAAGTTCTCAGTTCACAGACTACTGAAGCCTAGTTTGGAGAATTTTGAGCATGATCTTGCTAGCATGTGAAATGAGTGCAATTGTGCAGTAGTTTGAACATTCTTTGGCAGTGACCTTCTTTAGGACTGGAATGAAAACACTTTTTCCAATCCTGCGGCCACTGCTGAGTTTTCCAAATTTGCTGGCATATTGAGTGCAGCACTTTCATAGCATCATCTTTTAGGATTTGAAATAGCTCAACTGGAATTCCATCACCTTCACTAGCTTTGTTCATAGTGATGCTTCCTAAGGTCCCTTTAACTTCACATTCCAGGATGCCTGGCTCTAGGTAAGGGACCATACCATCCATCATAGTTATCCGGGTCATTAAGATTTTTTTGTATAGTTCTTCTTTAAATTATTATTTAAAGGTACATATTTATAGTAAATGTCTAAAAGCAAGAAGTAGAAAGCCAGTCACTAAATTCATTGTAGTAGTTGCCTTGGTGGCAAAGAAGAAAAATGAAATAAGGAAGGAAAAAAAGGAGACTTGTATTATAGCAATAATGTTTTGTTCACTTTTATTAAAATACCAAAACAAATATGATGTTTGCTAATTTTATTATTTTTTCACTAACTTGCTGTTATTGTTGTTCAGTCGCTAAGTCGTGTCTGACTCTTTGCAACCTCCCATAGATTGCAGCACTCAAGGCTTCCTTGTCCTTCACTATCTCCCAGAGTTTGCTTAAACTCATATCCATTGAGTCAGTTCAGTTCAGTTGCTCAGTCATGTCCGACTGTTTGGGACCCTAAGGACTGTATCATGCCAAGCTTCCCTGTCCATCACCAACTCCCGGAGCTTGCTCAATCATGTCCATGGAGTCAGTGATGCCATCCAACTATCTGATCCTCTGTCATCCCCTTCTCTTCCTGCCTTCAATCTTTCTGAGCATCAGAGTCTTTTCTAATGAGTCAGTTCTTCACATCAGGTGGCCAAAGTATTGGAGCTTTCAACTTCAGCATCAGTTCTTCCAATGAATATTAAGGGTTGATTTCCTTTAGGATTGACTGGTTTGATCTCTTTTCTGTCCAAAGGACCCTCAAGAGTCTTCGCCAGCACAATTCAAAAGCATCAATTCTCTGGCGCTTAGCCTTCTTTATGGTCCATCTCTCACATCCGTGCATGGAAAAAAACATAGCTTTGACTATATGCACCTTTGTTGGCACAGTGATGTCTCTGCTTTTTAATACACTAAGTTTGTCACAGCTTTCCTTTCAAAGAGCAAGTATCTTTTAATTTCATGGCTACCATCACCGTCCTCAGTGATTTTAGAACCCAAGAAAATAAAGTCACTGCTTCCCACTTTTCCCTCTTCTATTTGCCATGATCTGATGGGATTGGCTGCTATGATATTAGTTTTTTTAATGTTGAGTTTTAAGCCAGCTTTTTCACTCTCCTCTTTCACCCTCATCAAGAGGCTCTTTAGTTTCCTTTCATTTTCTGCCATTAGAGTGGTTATCACCTGCATATCTGAGGTTGTTGATATTTCTCCTGGCAGTCTTGATTCCAGCTTGTGACTCATCCAGCCTGGCATTTCACATGATGAACTCTACATATAAGTTAAAAGAGCAGGGTGACAATATACAGCCTTGTCGTACTCCTTTCCCAATTTTCAACCAGTCCATTGTCCCATGTCCAGTTCTAACTGTTGCTTCCTGACCTGCATACATGTTTCTCAGCAGACAGGTAAGGTAATCTGATATTCCCATCTCTTTAACAATTTTCCACAGTTTTCACTAACTAATATTTGTTAATACTGGGTGATAGTATATTGTACTTTTTACTATATTTAACTTTTCTAATAAAAAAGAATTTTAAGTTTGTTTGTTTGTTGCCAATACAACAGCTATGCAGTATGCTCAAGCCAAAAAAACTGACAATTTGGCAAATAAATAGCATCCCAATGTCCAAGCCAAGTCTTACGATTCTCAAACTTTTATTCAACAGTTCAACTGTAGTTCTTGGTCCAAGGAGCATTTATATTTTAAGCTAAAAACTCAGAAGCACTGGGAGAATTTTTGGAGAGCTTTCCTTATTCAAATCCACAAACTCAAAATATAAAAACACTCATGAAAAACACTGATATTTAGCTGTAGAGCCCTTATTATATGCTAAAGCAATACTAATTACTAGACAGTTGAGGGAGGTGAGTGGGAAAAAGTACAGTCCCCTTATGGGAGTAAGAACTTTATCAATCCATTTTGGAGAAGTGCTGAGCATGGGAAAACCTCCACACCATGCCTTCTGCTCCCCTGGCCAACATACTGAATGACCATATTTTAAATGAAACCAACCAAGTTACAAATAGCTTTCAATTTAATCTGATAAATTTTAATTTAGCCATAAAAGGCAGCAAAGGTGTGTATGAACAGACTCTAAAACCATATGCTGTTTTTTTTTTTTAATATGAAAATGACTAATTTTAAAATGAGACAATACATTCTTTGAAATGTGTGAGATTTTGTGCTATTTTCAGACTCTGGATTATCTCTCTTGGTGTCATTTATGGAATATTACCTTTTGATGTTAATGGTGCCCTTTAAAGTACACATTTTGGGTAGAACAAAAAAACAACTATCGAGGCTATTTGATTCAAGAGACAGCACAGATCAAGAGACGGCACAAGATCAAGAATAATGAATTTTTAGCTTGTAAAAACTTGAAATTCCTAAATGGAAGCTGATGATACTGTGAGCTGCTTCATTAAATATATCCAAGCGAGAGTCCCAGTGGTTCTCCATTAAGGGCATGTGAAAACTTAGGGGGAAGGAGGCTCTTCTCAGGGAGGAGCTATTGTCACAATGGCGGGGGTGTGGGGTGGGCACTTTTGGCATTTTAGTGGGCAGGGCCAGGGAAGCTAAATGTCCTACAATGCACACAACAGTCCTGCACAACAAAGAATTGTCTTGCCCTAAATGCCAATAGTGCCCCTGTTAAGAAGCACTGTGTGAGAAAAGCTTAATCAGTTTTGTTCTTAAACTAGGAAACAGCCTTCAGCACTCTTTCAAAAATGCCAAAATCATGTGCTTATAAGGACACAAAGAATTTTTTAGTGTGTTCTCAACTTCATTACTTACAAACTGGGAAGTTCAGAACTTTTTTCCTTTCCCATGAACAGGTTTGTCTTTTCAAAGGCTAATTTTCACTTATCTTGGGATTGATTTCTTTTTCACAAAGAAAGTACAATTAAAAGCTTTTATTGGAGAAACTAATTGGAAAAGCTGTCAATAAAAAAGTCAGTGAACTAAATATCCTATAAGATACATTTTATCTTTTCAAAGTAGGAATTCCACAAATCATTTTCCAGAGAATTAAGAAACTTTCTTAGGACTCCCAAGTAGACCATACACTCATCCACAATGCTTCTGGAAATAATAACCACAATCACCATTTACCATAGGTCATGGATTCTACCAAGTGTTTTTGCATTTGCTATCTCTAAGCTTTATGACTCCTGAGCGTCTCCTGGACAGCAAGGAGATCCAACCAGTCCATCCTAAAGGAAATCAGTCCTGAATATTCACTGGAAGGACTGATGCTCAAGCTGAAACTCCAATACTTTGGGCCACCTGATGCAAAGAACTGACTCACTGGAAAAGACCCTGATGCTGGGAAAGATTGAGGGCAGGAGAAGCAGATGACAGAGGATAAGATGGTTGGATGGCATCACCAACTCAATGGACATGAGTTTGAGTAAGCTCCAGGAGTTGGTGATGGACAGGGAAGCCTGCCGTGCTGCAGTCCATGGGGTCGCAAAAAGTCGGACACGACAGAGCAACTGAACTGAGCTGAAGCTTTATGACAACTCTGCAAGATAGGTATTATCATCTCCATTTTAAAAAGAAAGAAATTACAACACTGAGAAATTAAATTCAAATAAATGTGGCTCAGCTGGTAAAAGATCTGCCTGCAATGCAAGAGACTACAGGCAATACAAGAGATGGCCTGCAATGCAGGAGACCTGGGTCCCATCCCTGAGTCAGGAAGATCCCTTGCAGAAGAAAATGGCAACCCACTCCAGTATTCTTGCCTGGGAAATCCCACGGACAGAAGAACTCGCTTGGCTATCGTCCATGGGGTCACAAGAGTCAGACACAACTTGGCAACTACACCACCACCACCAGTGACAGACTGTATTCAAATTCAGAGTTCTAATACCAAACGCTTCCACTACAGCGTGTCTCCTCCAGAAAAATAGCTAAATTTCTGTGAAAAATTGTTCATTAGCTAGGTACAAAGCTACTATTATTCTCCACCCTAACTTAACAGAGACTAAAGAATATACAGACAAGAGCTCCACTAGCCTCTGGAGCAAAAGCCTTCAGTCATTTAACCACATTCCACAGGCATAAAAATTAGCATTGGCTTAAGCAGACTATTTAAGGAACAGAGGCCAAGCTGACAGGAAAGATATGCAAACTCCCAATCAGTCCTTCTTTTCCATTCTTAAGTACAGTGTTAGTTGTTTCTTACCCTTTCATTCCACAGAAATGAAGCAGATCAAACTTCACAACAACGCAGATGCAAATAAAATCCTGTAACACACTGAACAGCTATCAACCATCAGGTAATTGGATATGGCCAAGTGTCAGCCAGCGACCATAATCTTCAACATCCATCCAAAAATGGAATCGTGTGCACGTAGTTGGTAATAAAGTTCCACAAAGTGAGTAAAAAAAGATTTCTGAAACTTTTATACCCTGGGTATAAAAAGCAGAAAAAGAATACAAACATAATGTCCTGCTATCCTAATTATACTTTGTTTTCTATCATCATAAAAATTCCCTAACTAATTCAAAATAAATGAAGGATTCATCATGAGTAAGATGGAGCCCAGAAAATTGGCCATTTTTCAGAGTTGGAAAACTGATAAGTACATTAGCTGTATATCAAGACCAACCACATGGCAAATCTATATCACAGGTCTACTCAGCTGCTATCCTTTCTATGGACCAACATAGCAAATACAGACACATTTCAGGATGACTGCCTAATTAAAAATAAAAGCAATACTGCTGAACTTGCCATCCTGCTGTGAAATAATGAGTTGCAGTTTCCATTCAAACCAAAAGCAATCTAACATAAAAACTGGCATCCCCTATTTAATTAGTCATGAGTATACACAATGGCATATATTACTGCCAGACAGATCAAAAAGCCAGTTCTTAAAACTGTATTGTCTCTTTTGGATAAGCATATTATATGCTGTTGTAACTACAATCCACCAGGCCCTAGGTCATGACATAAAACAGAAACTTAGGTTGAAAGTTGTAAAGGCATTTAAAAGAGGTTAACTAGTCCAATCTTTCCAATATTCATTGGAAGGACTGATGCTGAAGCTGAAACTCCAGTACTCTGGCCACCTGATGCGAAGAACTGACTCTTCAATCTTTCCCTGATGCTGGGAAAGATTGAAGGCAGGAGAAGGGTCAACAGAGGATGAGACGGTTGGATGGCATCACTGACTCGATGGACACGAGTTTGAGCAAGCTCTGGGAGTTGGTGAAGGACAGGGAAGCCTGGCATGCTGCAGTCCATGGGGTCGCAGAGTCGGACGCAACTGAGCGACTGAACTGAACTGAGTCCAATCTTTCAGCCAATTCAACAATCCCCTCTATTAAAAAAATCAAATGTTGGGTCCCCACTAGGTACAAGGCATTATGGTATGTGCTATAATATTTACAGAGCATTTACTATAATCCAGATATTCCTCCAAGTGCTTTATATTTAATATCCATATCAGTTCTATAAAACAGATACTACAGTTGATCCTTGAACAGTGGTGGGGGTTAGGAACTCTGACCCTTGATGCAGTTAAACATATATATATATATATATATATGGTCCCCAAGTTCCTCTGCATCCAACCAGTCTCAGACCATGTGTACCATAGTACTTACTATTGAAAAAAATATGCATATAAGTGGACCCATGCAGCTCAAACTCATATTGTTCAAGGGTCAACTGTATTAGTATCCCTGTTCTATGAATGTGGAAACAAAGACATGACATGAAGGAAGTACTTAACCTGCCCAAGTACTTAACCTGCCCAAGTTCTTAGAGCCAAGACGTGGTAGAGCCAGAAATTCAAATCCAGAGCCTGTGTCATTAATCACTATACTATTACGTCTCTGAGAGGACATAGAAAACTGAATAAAACATGACTCCACCCCTCCAGGAACTTAGTCTCCCAGGAGAACACATGTAAATCAATAAGTACAATATAGCATACTAATTGTTAGTAACAGGTTAGAAATAAGGAGGGCTTAATACTTATTGTTCTTACTTGAGGGTGAAGAAGTAGGAAAGGAAATATGTGATTTAAAAGAGGGGAACAAGGACTTTCCTGGTGGTCCACTGGTTAAAAATCTGCCTGCCAATGCAGGAGACACAGGTTCATCCCTGATCCAAGAAGATTCTACATGCCATGGGGCAACTAAGCCTGTGTGCCACAACTACTGAGCCTGTGCTCTAGAGCCCACATGCTGCAACCACTGAAGCCTGTGTCGTAGCTCATGCTCTGCAACAGGAGAAGCCACTGCAATGGGAAGCCCATGCATTGCAACTAAAGAGTAGCCCCAACTCACTGCAACTAGGGAAAGCTCATGCACAGCAACAAAGTCCCAGAGAAGCCATAAATAAACCAATTTTTTTTTTTAAAGATGAACAGAATAGGAATTCCCTGGAGACCCTCTATAGCCTGGGTTCAATCCCTGGTTGGGGAACTAAAATCCCTCAAAGCTATATGGTACAGCCAAAAAAAATTTTAAATAAAAATCATAAATAAAATTAAATTAAAAGATAAACAAAAAACCCAAAGCAATCTACAGATTTAATGCAACTCCTACCAAATTACCCATGACATTTTTCACAGAACTAGAATAATCCTAAAATTTACATGGATCCTCAAAAGAGCCAGAACAGTCGAAGCAATCCTGAGGAAAAAGAACAAAGCGGGAGGCATAACCCTCCCAGGCTTCAGACAATGCTGCAAAGCTACAGTAATCAAAACAATAAGGTACTGGCACAAAGTCAGACCTATGATTAGTGGAACAGACTAGACAGCCCAGAAATAAACCCACACACTTTCAGTTAATTAATCAACAAAGGAGGCAAGAATATACAACGGACAAAAGATAGTCTCTTCAGCAACTGATGTTAGGAAAGTTGGTCATCCACATATAAATCAATGAAGTTAGAACACTCTGTCACACCATGCACAAAAATAAACTCAAAATGGTATAAAGACTTAAATATAAGACTACTACTACTAGGTCGCTTCAGTCGTGTCCGAGTCTGTGGGACCCCATGGACTGCAGCCTACCAGGCTCCTCCATCCATGGGATTTTCCAGGCAAGAGTACTGGAGTGGGGTGCCATTGCCTTCTCCCATTACCATCATTACTTTCATGTAAACAATAGAAAAGTGTTATAAATGCTCGTCTATATTTAAAAGCTTGCAAATCTAATCTTTTCTTTGTTGGTGGTGGTGGTGGTGGTTTAGTTGCCAAGTTGTGTCCAACTCTTGCAATCCCATGGACTGTAGCCTGTCAGGCTCCTCTGTCCATGGGAGTCTCCAGGCAAGAATACTGGAGTGGGTTGCCATTTCCTTCTCCAAAATTTAAGACATGACACCATTAAATTTTTAGAAGAGAACATAGGCAAAACATTCTCTGACATAAATCATACCAATGTTCTTAGATCAGTCTCCCAAGCTAATAGAAATAAGAGCAAAGTAAACAAATGGGACCTAATCAAACTTATAAGCTTTTGCAAAGCAAAAGGAAGTCATAAACAAAACAGAAACACAATCTATGAACTGAGAGAAAATATTTGCAAACAATGCAACCTATAAGGGCTTAATTTCCAAAATATACAAACATCTCATATAACTCAATAACAGAAAAACAAACGACTCAATCAGAAAATGGGCAGGGAACTTCCCTGGTGGTCCAGTGGTTAAGACTCCATGCTTCCTTTTCAGGGGCATGGGTTCAGTCCCTGGTCAGGGAAGATCACACATGCCCCATACCACCAACACCACCTCGCCAAAAAAAAGAAAATGGGCAGAAGATCTAAACAAACATTTCTCTAAAGAAGACATATAGATGGCCAACAAGCATATGAAAAGATGCTCAGCATCACTAATGATCAGAGAAATGCAAATCAAAACTACAATGAGGTACCATTTCATGCAGGTCAGAATGGCCATCATCAAAAAGTCTATAAATAGCGACTTCCCTGGTAGTCCAATGATTAAGACCCTGAGCTTCCAATGCAGGGGGCACTGATTCAATCCCTGTCAGGGTCACTAAGATCTGGCATGCCATGCAACATAGTCAAAAAACAGTCTGCAAACAACAAATGCTATAGAGGTTGTGGCGGAGAAGGCAATGGCAACCCACTCCAGTGCTCTTGCCTGGAAACTCCCATGGATGGAGGAGCCTGGTAGGCTGCAGTCCATGGGGTCGTGAAGAGTCAGACATGACTGAGCGACTTCACTTTCACTTTTCACTTTCATGCACTGGAGAAGGAAATGGCAACCCACTCCAGCGTTCTTGCCTGGAGAATCCCAGG
>NW_011494828.1:1438168-1441731 GCF_000754665.1 Bison bison bison
GCGACTTCACTTTCACTTTTCACTTTCATGCATTGGAGAGGGAAATGGCAATCCACTCCAGTGTTCTTGCCTGGAGAATCCCAGGGACGGAGGAGCCTGGTGGGCTGCCGTCTGTGGGGTCACAGAGTCGGACACGACTGAAGCGACTTAGCAGCAGCAGCAGCAGCATAGAGGTTGTAGAGATGGGGAACCCTCCCACACTAATTGTGGGAATATAAACTGATACAACCACTATGGAGAACAGTATGGAGGTTCCTCAGAAAATTAAAAATAGAACTACCCAATGATCCTGCCTTCTCACTCCTGGGCATATATCCAGAGAAAACTATAATTCAAAAAGATACATGCACCTCAATGTTCACAGCAGCACTATTTACAATAACCAAGACAATGGAAGCAACCTGAAAATGTTCATTAACTTAGCACCTACGGATATTCCAAAGAGTTTCCCAAAGTAGAAAAATGAGTCAGAGGTAACCATTTACTGAGTTGCTACTATGTTCCAAAGCCCAGTCTCTTTCCTGCCTCCTTAGCTGAGATTAGATAAGAGGTCAAGGGACCATCGGAGAAGGCAATGGCACCCCACTCCAGTACTCTTGCCTGGAAAATCCTATGGACAGAGGAGCCTGGTGGGCTGCAGTCCATGGGGTCGCGAAGAGTCGGACACGACTGAGCGACTTCACTTTCACTTTTCACTTTCATGCATTGGAGAGGGAAATGGCAATCCACTCCAGTGTTCTTGCCTGGAGAATCCCAGGGACAGCGGAGCCTGGTGGGCTGTCGTCTATGGGGTCGCATAGAGTCGGACATGACTGAAGCAACGTAGTAATAGCAAGGGACCGTCAACACATACAGGACAAAAAGAAACAACAGGTAAGAATAAACCCAAAAGGAAGCATGTCACACAGGCCAAAGGTGGGAAAGACAAACATATCGAAAGTCACAAACCAGTCAAACAAAATGAAGAAAAGTGTCCATTGGATTGGAAACTACAGAGGCCAGAGTTAGCTCAGCCTACTGAAACACTACCACTAGTGAGCTCTCTTTGAGCTCACTAATTCCTTCATCAGCCTGTTCTACTACTGGAAAGTTCTGATTGTTACAAAGTTTTTTCCCCCCCCAAGAAAAGCAGAGGAAAAGCACAGTATGGGGACTTCCCTGGTGGTCTAATGGTTAAGACTCTGAGCTCCCAATGCAGGGGGCACAGGTTCGCTCCCTGGTCAGGGAATTAGATCCCACATGCCACAACCAAAACCTGGCACAGTTAAATAAATATTAAGAAAGAAAGAAAGAAAAAGCATGCCACAATATTCAAATTCTAACTCTGAAGGAGAATTAAGAATATTAACAACCAAAACAATGATACTTGATTGAATCTCGATTTGAACAAACTAGGTATAAAAGACAACTGGGGAATTTTTAATAAGGACTATTATTAGCTGTTATCAGAAAGTTATTATTAACTTAAGTGTGATAATGATATTAAGATTATATAAGACCTATTTTTGGAGATACACACAGAAATAGAAGTGTAATATCATGTCTACATTTGTGCTAAAATACATCAGAAAAAAAAAGACGTAGCAAATTTTACAAAATGTTAATAATTGTTAAGATAGGTGACAGGTAAATGGGTGTTTGTTATATTTTTATCATAATAATAACAAAAACAAAAAAGGCTTCAGAAACAAAAGATGATAAACTTTTTGTCTATTAAAAAACAAATCAAGCAAATGAATGAAGCACAGAGCTCACAAACACCAACAACAGAAATGGAAAAACCAAATGGTCTTATGTTGTGTGAATGACTTCTTCTTGCTTAGAATAAAACTTCTAATAAAGTACCATATACATATTCAAAAAATGTGCTTTCTAAAACAGCTTAGAAACTAATAAAGAACCTAATGTATAGCACAGGGACCTCTATTCAATATTCTATAATGCCCTAAAGGGGAAAAGACTCTAAAAAAAGAGTTATTATATGCATATGTATTACTGATTCACTTTCATGTACAGCAGAAACTACTACTACATTGTAACAATTAACATAATATTGTAAATCCACTATACTCTAATAAAAATTAATTTAAAAAATAAAACAGCTAAGAGGAAAGAGCAGAAAATATACCATGCAAACTGTGCTAGATAATTAAAAAAAGACCCAGTGATAGCAAAGATACTGAGATTGAAAAAGCATGTAAATATAGATAAAATTTCATGAAATGAGAGCAGCGGGAGGGGGGGGACAATTTTTCTAAAATAACATATTATTACATATTATTTAAAACATGTGTATGTTCAATTCAGTTGCTCAGTCGTGTCCAACTCTTTGCGACCCCACGAATCACAGCACGCCAGGCCTCCCTGTCCATCACAAACTCCCAGAGTACACTCAAACTCATGTCCATCGAGTCCGTGATGCCATCCAGCCATCTCATCCTCTGTTGTCCCCTTCTCCTCCTGCCCCCATCCCTCTCAGCACCAGGGTCTTTTCTCAACTCTTCGCATGAGGTGGCCAAAGTATTGGAGTTTCAGCTTCAGCATCAGTCCCTCCAATGAACACCCAGGACTGATCTCTTTTAGGATGGACTGGTTGTATCTCCTTGCAGTCCAAGGGACTCTCAAGAGTCTTCTCCAACACCACAGTTCAAAAGCATCAATTTTTCGGCGCTCAGCTTTCTTCACACTCCAACTCTCACATCCATACATGACAACTGGAAAAACCAGAGCCTGGACTAGACGGACCTTTGTTGGCAAAATAATATCTCTGCTTTTCAATATGCTATCTAGGTTTGTCCTAACTTTCCTTCATGTGACCAAACTGACACAAGTTTAAAAAATTCTGACTCTAACTTAGTAGGTGAATGATCTTAGGCATATTAATTAACTTCTCCCCTAATTTACAAATTAAAGGTAAACATTAACTATACTTCACTGAGTTGTTATGATAATTAAATGAGGACATGCTAAGGAATTCTAAAAATGCATATGTGAAGGGACTTTCCTGGTGGTCCAGTGGTTAAGACTTCAAGCTCCTGATGCAGGGGACCATAGGTTCAATCCCTGGTCAGGGAACTAGTTCCCACATGCTGCAACTAAGAATTTGTATGCTGCAAGTAAAGATCCTGCATGCCACAGCTAAGACCCAGTGCCACTAATATAAAATTTTTTTTAATGCATATATGAAGCATGAGAAACACTGGGCTGGACAAAGCACAAGCTGGAATCAAGATTGCCAGGAGAAATATCAATAACCTCAGATATGCAGATGACACCACCCTTATGGCAGAAAGTGAAGAGGAACTCAAAAGCCTCTTGATGAAAGTGAAAGAGGAGAGTGAAAAAGTTGGCTTAAAGCTCAACATTCAGAAAACGAAGATCATGGCATCTGGTCCCATCACTTCATGGCAAAAACATGGGGAAACAGTGGAAACAGTGTCAGACTTTATTTTTGGGGGCTCCAAAATCACTGCAGATGGTGACTGCAGCCATGAAATTAAAAGATGCTTACTCCTTGGAAGGAAAGTTATGACCAACCTAGACACCATATTGAAAAGCAGAGA
>NW_011494828.1:1442028-1446768 GCF_000754665.1 Bison bison bison
AATACTAAAGCTGAAACTCCAGTACTTTGGCCACCTCTTGCGAAGAGTTGACTCATTGGAAAAGACTCTGATGATGGGAGGGATTGGGGGCAGGAGGAAGAGGGGACGACAGAGGATGAGATGGCTGGATGGCATCACTGACTCTATGGACGTGAGTTTGAGTGAACTCTGGGAGTTGGTGATGGACAAGGAGGCCTGGCGTGCTGCGATTCATGGGGTCGCAGAGTTGGACATGACTGAGCAACTGAACTGAACTGAACTGATGAAGCACAAGGCAAGTCCTAACACATAGTAAGCATGCAGTAAAAATGAGTTCCCTTTCCTCTCTCTCCCCAACCCCAACCTTAATCCTAGTTCTGGATGCTGCGAGTATATAACAAATTAAGTTTGGTTTTCTTCTTTATGATACCTTTTCAGTTACCAAGTTTTCTCCAGGGCAGATACACACAAGCCTTTAAGGTCTCCTATTGAACAGGGCATCAAGAGATTCCTGGTTATCTTCTTTAAAGTTTAGCCTTAATTACCCTCCAAATCATCAAAGGCCCTCTAAAACACAATAGCAAAAAAATGTACATGATATTACATATATGATCTAACTAGGAGAGAATTGAGGACTATTATTTCCCATAACTGTAATCTGGATATAAAAAGTTTTGTTTTCAATCTTTTTTTTTGTTTTTTTTGGCTTCTGGGATTTTAGTTCCCCAACCAGGGACTGAACCTGGGCCCTCAGCAATGAAAGCGTGGAGCTCTAACCCCTGGACTGCCAGGAAATTCCTTCTGATTTTCTTTTTTTTTTTAAATTTCTTTTATTTTTTTCAAATCCTTGTGTCATGGACTGACTTTCAATAGATCACAATGAAAGAACTGCTCTGCTACCCACAAAATCCCGACTCAGAAGCAAGTCATCTACAAACGGTTTAGCACCAGGTTCCCCACAAACATGCGATGCATGACGGGCAAGAGGCTCATCTTCTAAGTACACCAAATATATCTAAAATTTTGTATGCTGGAACATGAAGCTTGACACAGGATAAACTCATATTGGATCCTATTCAAATAAGCTGACATGCTAAAATACTAAGAGGATGTATGAATTTCCAAAATAATCTCTATTTTGATAAGTGTTCTCTTTTTTTTTTTTTTGGCCACTCAGCTTGTGGGATCTTCATTCACCACCAGGGACTGAAGCAGGGCCCTTGGCAGTGAGAGCACAGAGTCCTAACCACTGAACTGCCAGGGAATTTCCTGATAAATTTTCCTATTTGAATTTAAGAAGACCACTTAGGTCAGTTAGGCTACTCACCTCTTCTTTTGAGTTAGAAGGCTATTTAAGAGACTGGGGATAAAAGCAATCAAGAGAAAAGAGGAAGTTAGGTTCCTGGGGTTAGGGCCGGCTCTTCTACAGTTTACATTACAAAGTTGATGTCGAAGGAAAAATCTGATAAGAGGCAAAACAAAATTAGTAATATAAAGTATTGTCAAAAAATATTCACCAAAAATATTTTTTATTCAATCTTATTTCTCTCCCAAATGTATCATTTCTACTAAAGGGAATACTTTACAGCCATTAAAAGTGACACTTAACTATAAGCACATAAAATATATATATACAAGAATGTATTAACTTACATGCTGTCAGTAACAGAAAAAAAACAAAAAAACTGGAGACAATCCAAATATCCATCAATAGGGTGGTTAAATAAACTGTAGTATATCCAAATAATGTATTATATAGTCATTCAAAGAATGAGATAAGTTCTATATATACTAACATAGGGAGATGTTCAAGTTTCACTGTCAAGTGACCATAGTATGTTGCAAAACAAAATGTATAGTGCAATCTTATTTTTATCTTTTAAATAGTAAACATTAATATATAACCAAAAAACAATTTAGAGGCATTCGTACATTAAACTTGTCATCTTGGTGGAGGAGATGATTATACAAGACTCATTTTTGTATGGAATACATTTCTGTTCAGTTTTTTTTTTTTTTCCACAATTATCTTGCATTAGTTTTTGCTTTTAAAAATTTAGATTAAAAGGGGTTAGAAATAAAAATCACCCTTTCATCCCTACCACCACAGGAGCTTAAATGACATGAGATGAAATTTACGATATATGTTAAATGGGAAGAGGGAAGGGCAAAAATACAAAAACTGAATAATCAATAATTATATAAAATTATGCACTGGAAAAAAAGGAATTACACCAAAGTGATAATATTGTTTTGGGTGGAAATGTATGACTCATTCTTGACTCTTACCTAAACTATCTGTAATGCTATATTGATAATAAATATAGCAAAATGCAAATAATTTCACAGTCAATGTATAATGAACCTGAGTCTCTGAAAACATTCAATTATGAGTGTACAGAAATAAAAATATAAAAGATGTAGTAATTCAGTTAAGTTCGTATTAACCACAGCACGCACGCATGCATGCTCAGTTGCTTCAGTCGTGTTTGACTCTGCAACCCACCAGGCTTCTCTATCCATGAGATTCTGCAGACAAGAACACTGGAGTGGGGGGCCATGCCCTCATCCAGGGGCTCTTCCCAACCAGGGATCAAACCTGCATCTCCTGCACTGCAGGCAGATTCTTCACCCACTGAGCCACCTGGGAAGCCCAACGACAGCACACTACCTGGCATTTCTTCTACTTTCTGATAGGGATTTGCTTCCTTAAAATATTTCTTTCTGATTTAAATTCAGGAAAAATATTCCACTTCAAAAATAAAAATGTATTATTTAATGTAATTATGGAGCTTTAAGAGGGCTTTTGCAGGGTTTTTTTGGTTTGTTTTGGGAGGGTTTTTTTGACCATGCCAAGCAGCTTCCCCCACCAAAGATCAAACAGAGTGCCCTGTAGTGAAAAAGCAGTCCTAACCACTGGATAACTATTAACAAAAGGTATTTGCAAAAAATGCCTATTTTCATGGGTCTTCACTCTGTGTGTGTGTGTGTGTGTGTGTGTGTGTGTGTGTGTGTGTGCGCGTGTGTATACTTTCCAAATAAAGGGTCATATTCCAGTCTGAAATTTCATTTGTTTAGAGACGATTTTGATAACATTTCTATTATTTCACAGGCATAAAAGATTTCAACATCATTTCAGACTAGCCAGAAGGAAGCATTGAAGAAAGTGGGGAAAACCACTAGACCATTTAGGTATGACCTAAATCAAATCCCTTATGATTATACAGTGGAAGTGACAAATAGATTTAAGGGACTAGATCTGATAGAGAGTGCCTGATGAACTATGGACGGAGGTTCGTGACATTGTACAAGAGACAGAAATCAAGACCATCCCCAAGAAAAAGAAATGCAAAAAAGCAAAATGGCTGTCTGAGGAGTCCTAACAAATAGCTGTGAAAAGAGAAGTGAAAAGCAAAGGAGAAAAGGCAAGATATACCCATTTGAATGCAGAGTTCCAAAGAATAGCAAGGAGAGATAAGAAAGCCTTCCTCAGCGATCAATGCAAAGAAATAGAGGAAAACAATAGAATGGGAAAGACTAGAGATCTCTTCAAGAAAATTAGAGATACCAAGGGAACACTTCATGCAAAGATTCGCTCAATAAAGGACAGAAATGGTATGGACCTAACAGAAGCAGAAGATATTAAGAAGAGGTGGCAAGAATACACAGAAGAACTGTACAAAAAAGATCCTCACGACCCAGATAATCACGATGGTGTGATCACCCACCTAGAGCCAGACATTCTGGAATGTGAAGTCAAGTGGGCCTTAGGAAGCATCACTACAAACAAAGCTAGTGGAGGTAAAGGAATTCCAGTTAAGCTATTTCAAATCCTAAAACATGATGCTGTGAAAGTGCTGCACTCAATATGTCAGCAAATTTGGAAAACTCAGCAGTAGCCACAGGACTGGCAAAGGTCAGTTTTCATTCCAATCCCAAAGAAAGGCAATGCCAAAGAATGCTCAAACTACCACACAATTGCACTCATCTCACACGCTAGTAAAGTAATGCTCAAAATTCTTCAAGCCAGGCTTCAACAATACGTGAATCGTGAACTTCCAGATGTTCAAGCTGGATTTAGAAAAGACAGAGGAACCAGAGATCAAACTGCCAACATTCGTTGGATCATCGAAAAAACAAGAGAGTTCCAGAAAAGCATCTATTTCTGCTTTATTGACTATGCCAAAGCCTTTGACTGTGTGGATCACAATAAACTGGAACAGACCACCTACCTGACCTGCCTTTTGAGAAATCTGTATGCAGGTCAGGAAGCAACAGTTAGAACTGGACATGGAACAACAGACTGGTTCCACATAGGAAAAGAGTACGTCAAGGCTGTATATTGTCACCCCGCTTATTTAACTTCCATGCAGAGTACATCATGGGAAATGCTGGGCTGGAAGAAGCACAAGCTGGAATCAAGATTGCCAGGAGAAATATCAATAACCTCAGATATGCAGATGACACCACCCTTATGGCAGAAAGTGAAGAGGAACTAAAGAGCCTCTTGATGAAAGTGAAAGAGGAGAGTGAAAAAACTTAAAGCTCAACATTCAGAAAACTAAGATCATGGGATCCAGTCTCATTATTTCATGGCAAATAGATGGGGAAACAGTGGGGGAAGGCTCCAAAATCACTGCAGATGGTGATTGTAGCCATGAAATTAAAAGACGCTTACTCTTTGGAAGGAAAATTATGACCAAACTAGACAGCATATTCAAAAGCAGAGACATTACTTTGCCAACAAAGGTCCGTCTAGTC